>NW_006291485.1:1357793-1396262 GCF_000327345.1 Myotis davidii | reverse complement strand
GCTCCTCTAGCCTCTTCCTGCCCCAGCACCAGCCCTTGAGGGCTGGCCCAGCTCACCTGCCCTTGAGGTGCTGCGGGCTCCCCAGGCAGTGGAACCGCCCATTCACCATGATGGCCAGGCGCGTGCAGAGTGCCTCACACTCCTCCATGCTGTCAGGGACAAGTGCTGTGAGCTCCGGCCAGGCCCAGACCACCCACCCTCCCGGCCAGGACCAGGCTTCCACTCTGAACACGTGCAGCTGGGCCCAGGCCTCTCAGTTCCCGGGTTTGCCCCGTGTCCTCACATCCGGGCCTCGCAGCTGACCCAGGGTCAGGACCACCCATGCCGTGTAGCCCTAAGCCCTGAGTGACAACCTCTCACTGGGGTCTGCCTCGCTCCCCAGAGCCTGGATGGGGTGGGGGTTGTGAAGGTGGGGAGTTGTGGGGGTTGGGGGAGGGTGAGTAGACACCCTGACCCACAGCCCCGACTCACGCAGGGCCCACCTGTGCGAGGTGAGCACCACCGAGCGGCCCTTCCGCACCACAGCCAGGAGGCTGTTCCAGAGGAAGCGCCTCGCACTGGGGTCCATGCCGGTGGTTGGCTCATCCTGGGAGGCGGCCAGGGTAAGACTCAGTAAGACCTGCCCCGCCCCTCCCCACCCCGCCCTCACCCAGGCCTCAGTGCACACCCACCAGAAAGACCATCGTTGGATCTCCCACCAGGGCCACAGCTGTTGCCAGTTTCCGTTTGTAGCCGCCGCTGTAGGTACCCACGGGCTGGTCGGCATAATGCTGGAGCCCCAGGTTCTCCAGGCTCAAGCTTACTGTCTGTGGGCAGGCGGGGGAGGGGAGGTGTGAATGTGGGAGGACCAATTAAAGTTGAGGGGGCCAGAGTAAGCAGGGAAGACCAGTTAGCACGGAGAGCCAGGGTTAGCATGGGGGGGGGGCGAGTAATTGTGGGGGACCAGGGTCAGAAGGGGGCCAGCGTGAATGTGGAGGGACCAGGGTAAGCAGGTAGGACCAGAGTAAGTGTGGGGACCCAAATGAGCAGGGGGGACCAGAGTGAGCCAGGAGGGCTAAAGTGAACTTGGGGCGGTGGGCAGATGAACAGGGGGGCCAGAATGAGGGTTGGGCCAAAGTTAACAGGAGGATCACCAGAGTGAGTGGGGGACCAATGTAAGGAGGGGACCAGAGTGAATGAGGGGGAACCAGAGTGAGCAGGGGGGACAGAGTTAACGTGGGTGAGGGAGCCAGAGTGGTGGGTCCGTGTGAGCTAGGGGGATCCCGCGTGTATGTGGCAGGGATCAGAGTGAGTGTGGGGGGACCAGAGAGAAGAGGGGACAAGACTGAATAGATGAGGCCCTACCCAGGTAGCTCAGTTCGTTAGAGCATCGTCCCAATAAACCACGGTTGTGGGCTCAAGACCCGGTCTGGGTACACATAAGAATCAACCAATGAGTTGGTAGAGAAAACTGGTAAATCCATCCACCAATTTTTGGAATGTCTCTAGCTGGGTACATTTTTTCTTCTCTTCATGTAGTTACAGAGGTACCTAGTTTATAGCTGGTATATGGTGCGCTGCTTGCTGGAAAGTTTAGTTTGGGCTCTGTTTGCTGGGGGTTGGATGGAGTGCTAAAACTACCTTTCTCCTAAAACACTAGCTGGTTGCTCAGTGGTTAGATCGTTGGCCTGAAGACTGAAGGGTCACTGGTTCAATTCTGGTCAAGGACACGTATCTCAGGATTTTAGGCTTGATCCCCAGCCAGGAGGCAACTAATTAATCTCTCTCTCTCTCTCTCTCTCTCTCTCTCGCTCTCTCTCCCCCTCCCTTCCACTCTCTCTAAAAATCATTGAAAAAAATATACTCAGGTGAGGAATGACAAAAAAAAGAACAACTCACAAAACACAGTGGCTTCGACAGGCAAAGGCAGGTAAGGGGGAGGAAGGAATGGTCACTCTCGTACTTCAGAGAAGTGTGGTGCACCAAGCCTATGGGAAAATGTCATTCTTCGGGGGTAGGTGTGGTGGCAGGTGGATTCATTCTTGCCAGGTATCCATTCCTTCGTGTAGGCCTCTGACAGGTATTTATTGGTTGCCTACTGTATACATGTTACTGTGCCTTACGATGCCAGATTTCATACTCAACAAGTTCTGGATTCAAATATTAATAAAATAGACGTTCTCCTCTTAAATAAAAAAGAATCAACTAGCCGAAGCCGGTTTGGTTCAGTGGATAGAGCATCGGCCTGCGGACTGAGGGGTCCCGGGTTCGATTCCGGTCAAGGGCATGTACCTTGGTTGCGGGCACATCCCCGGTGGGGAGTGTGCAGGAGGCAGCTGGTCGATGTTTCTCTCTCATCGATGTTTCTAACTCTCTATCCCTCTCCTTTCCTCTCTGTAAAAACTCAATAAAATATATTTAAAAAAAAAAGAATCAACTAATGAGTACATAAATAAGTAGAAAAACAAACCAATGTTTCTCTCTCTAAAATAAATTTTGAAAAAAGTGAGTGGTGAGAATGGGTGGAACCATGTAAGGAGGGGGCCAGAATGAGTATGGGGGGACAGGACGAGAGTGAATGGGTAGGGGGATGTCCAGCGTGAGCGTTGGGGGCCTTTGGTGGGTCAGAGTGAATGTTGGATGACCAAAGTGAGGGTGGGACCAGGTGGGGGAAGCACAGTGAATGGGTGGAACCTCCTCAGGGTGGGACCAGAGAGAGGGACAGGAATGGAGGGGCTAGGGCGAGAGTGGGGTAAAGGTCTATAAAGGGGGCAGGACCAGAATGAGAACAGGGTGGGACTGACACGTGGTTTGGGGCCACAGTGAATGAAAGATGGGACCTGACCCAGGGGCAGAAAGGCTCAAAGTCCTCAGTCAGAGGTGGAGTCACGGAGTGTGGAGACAGGAGAGAAGGGGCAGGTTCTGAGCAGCAGAGGGGGCGTCCCAGAGCAGGGAGGTGGCAGATGCAGCTTGGATGACAGTAGAAAGCACAGTAGACCCACACGGATGTAGGAGCTGGGGGAGGAGAGAGAGGGCCAGTGGACCTGGGCTCCAGGCATGGCCAAGCAGAGCCAGTGTGGGCAGGGAACCAGAGGTCCCAGTAGAATAAGGGGCAGCGGTCACCTCGACAATCTTGGCCTCGGGGATACCGCGCAGACGTGCAAACAGCTCCACGTGCTCCCGGCCTGTCAGCAGCTCAAAGATGGCATCCGACTGAGGACAGTAGCCCGTGCGACAGAGCGCTGCGGCTGGTTCCTGAGTCACGCTGAGGATAGAGGACAAGGGGCTCAGGGAACTGGCTAGGCCCCAGGCATGCTGGGGCAAACAGGGGTCTCATTCCCCACCCAAGACCACCCTGTAAAGGGACAAGGGTGTCTCCGGGCCCACCCTGTCCATGTTTGGGGGTGTGGAGGCTCACTGCCTGCCCCACCCCTACCCAGAAGCCCCTTACCTGTGGCCTGCCAGTATGACCTCGCCGCTGCTGGGCAGTATGTCCCCAGTCACCATGCGAAATGTGGATGTCTTCCCTGCTCCATTCACGCCCAGCAGCCCAAAACACTGCAATGGCACCCACAGAGGGAGTTCGGCCTCATTCCCTGTGTCCCAGCACCTCTGATTCTGGGTGGATTTCTAAGTTTCTGTGTGTTGGGCTGTGAGCAAGGGAAACTCCTGGGTGTGTGGGGAGGCAGAGGCTTTTGCTTAGCAAACAAGGGTTGTTGGCACAGGGGACATGTTTAATCAATCCTGGCGCACAGTAGGCATCCTACAGCAATTGCTCCATTCAGAGAGGCACAAGATTTCCAAATATTTCCTGCCATATGGGGAGTACTCAGGCTGGGTGCACAGTCCCCCCAAGGCGGAGAGGTTGGCTAGCACACAGTAATTACTTCATAACGGTTCCTGGCACATGTGTGGACACCCGATAGGTGCTCAATAATGAATACGCTTGTCCTCAGTAGGGGCTTACTAATACCTTATTGCACACAGGAGGGTTCAATAAATGTAAGCATGCAGTAGGAGCCTAATGAGAGTTTGTTGGCTCAAAATAGGAGCTCAAGTGTTGCACTCAACTGGGGTCTAATTGTTATAGAAAACAATGATATCACCACCACCCCTTATTTAGGGCTTTAGACTTCTTGTGATATAACCCAAGATGGAATTAGCTTTTGTGGCTGCTTTTCTGAATCTCTAACTTGAGCCAATAGGTAGGTATTCAATAAAGGGCAGTGGGGCCCAGCCAGTGTGGCTCAGCGGTTAAGCGTCGACTATGAACCAGGAGGTCATGGTTTCATTCCCGGTCGGGGCACATGCCCAGGTTTCGGGCTCAATCCCCAGTAGGGGGCATTCAGAAGGCAGCCAATCAATGATTCTCTCTCATCACTGATGTTTCTCTCTCTCTCCTTTCCTCTCTGAAATCAATCAATCAATCAATCAATGGCAGTGGGTGCACAGTAGGGCAATCTCTCACTGCACCTGCACCAGGACCTCTATTCTGGACTCACCTCACCGGGGGGGATCCCCAAGCATAGACGGTCAACAGCCGGTATCTTCTGCCAGGGGTACACCTGGGAGAAGTGCAGGACCCTGAGAAATGTGAGTGGGCCAATGGGAGCCCCCCCCACCTAGCACTCTGCACCCACCTTGGTTAGGTCCCGCAGCACCAACACATCGCCCTGGGTGGCCCCTTCAACCACTCGCTCCCGCTCCCGAGCCACATCCTCATCCTCCTTTCCCAGTGGAAGCAGTGGTCTCAGCTTGGGTCTAAGAACAGAGACATCAGTGGGCCCAAAGCTGGACCCCAGCCCCTGCCATCCTCCCCTGGTCCCCACTGACTGTGGCAGGAGGCGGGTGCGGTGCTGCAGCAAAAGTGTAAAGAGGAGGAAGAGGGGCCCCTGCACTGCCATGGCCAAGAGGTTCTTGCCAACCACCTCCCAGTGCAGGGGCGACTGGAACTGCCCATCTCCTGTGGGAAGAGGAAGGAGAGACTGGGTCCTTGGAGGGGCTTGGCTTCTGAGCCCCTTTTCATCTAAGTCACCTTCAGTTCTTAAGGGATCAGAAACTGGTTAGGCCACTCAACTGGGGTCTAATTGTTATAGAAAACAATGATATCACCACCTCCCTTATTTACGGCTTTAGACTTCTTGTGATATAACCCAAGATGGAATTAGCTTTTGTGGCTGCTTTTCTGAATCTCTAACTTGAGCCAAACTTGGGGCCACCTCAGCCCTCCGGCTCTCTTCCTGGGATCTGCTGTTTATCCTTACCCTATATAACTGATTCTTGGCTGACACTCCCCACCTGGAGGAAAGTTCTCACCTAAGAGCTCAAAGGCATCAGCCATGGCCTGATTCCTCACCATATCGATGAGCCCCCGACCCAAGCAGAAGTGGGGGAAGATAAGGAAAACCTGTTTCAGGATCCGGCTCACATTCTGCAGTTTCTGCTCAGGGGCAGGAAGGAGGAGGTGGGTCAGAGGCCAAGGCCCCAGTCCCACCCCAGCCTGAGGCCTATCCTTGCAGAGTCCCACCTGATCAGAGAAGAGCTCAAGCACAAAGGTGGCCATGCTGCCATTGATGCCAATAAATAGGTTGATGCAGGTGAGCACCACGTAGGCCGTGCTGGGCACAGAGAAGAAGAAGGAGGCTGGGTACATGAGTGGTGTGATCGACCAGCTGCAGGGAAGAAACAGGAGTTGCCTGGTAACCACACAGATGGCGGCTGAGTAGTCCTGAGAGGAATACATATCTTCCCTCCCATAGTCTGCATTGTAGACCTATATTAATATGAGTTGGGACAAGATGAGCTTTTAAGGCCACTCTGACACCCCACTGGATTAGATCTCACTTGGAGTTACCTCAGACCCCATATTCTTTCTTCTCCTTGGGAGCTACTGCAGAGTCCCATTTCCCTCAACAGTATTGGGGAAGGGGGTGTGGTCAGTAAGAACAGGCCCTGAGGGTCTGGGGGCCTCACCCATATAGTATTAGCAATAGCAGGAGGGCAGGCAGGTTGGCAGGGGACACATATGCCTTCCGCTGAAAGGCCAGAAATATGAGCACCACGATGCATGCTGGCACCAAGTAGTTACACTGCATAGGAGATGGCAGTTACCCCATCAGTGTGCAGGGTTGGGAGCTGCCATTCTTAGCCCTGTAACCCACCCTAACCTCTCTGCATTCTTCTAGGTATCAGGACATGAAGTCCCACAATCCCCAAAACTTCACCCCAGCCATCCTGGACAAGTCCCTGCCCAGAGGGGCCAGAAGGGGAATAGCAGCAGCTGGGCCCCCACCGCTCTGGGGAGTCCCCGCACCATGTCCCAGAGAAAGTTGCCAAGCCAGTAAAGAGTGGGGGATAGGCCCCCCATGAACTGCAGGTGTTTGGCTCGGGTGACACGCTCCTCAATGAGGACAAGGATGAAGCTGGCCGGGATGAAGGACATGGCGAAGACCACGCAGATGGAGACAATCACGTCCACTGAGGAGGCCATCCTGGGGGCAGAGGCACATGAGCTGCTCAGGGCAGAGCTGCATTCCATTGATGGAACCAAGATCCACAGGGCTGGTTCAAGCCATTTTGGGATGAGGGTGGCTGGGTCATTTGGCAGGGAGAGGTTTCACAAGTCTCCAGTAAGATAAGGGTTTATGTGATGAGTACACATGGGCCATTGGGGGAGACTTGAGCCCCCCCTGAACCCCTCCCATCACCCAAAATTAACAGGGAAACTGAGGTGGGAGAGAATATGCAGGGTAGAAAGACTCACAGGGTGGCCTTAGATAGCTGCTCCTTAGTGAGGTTCAGGGGGTGGTTGAGTGTGGTGATACTGTGAGCATGGCGGGTGGGGCCTGGTGGCAGGCGGGCATGTAGGAGTGCATTGTGGGCTCGGTTGACAAAGGCCACCATGGCATGCCAGCCCTTGTTGTTGAACCAGATCTAAGATGGGGTCAAGGCCGAGGGTTAAGGGTGACAAAGACAGCCCTGCCCCCACTAGCCACCTGTCCACTTACCCCCAGTTCCCACCTTGAGGCTGTGCTGAGCATCCAGGCCACGAGCCCATGCTATGAGGTTGTTCAGGAAGCGGTCGAGGGCCCCACCAGGTTGGGGGCTCAGCAGCACACGCAGCACCTCCAGTGAGCGCCCCACCTCACGCCCTGAGGGTAGGCCCGCATCTGGGGCCCCCAAGGAGATGCCCCCGTACCTATGGGACATTGGGGGCAAGGAGGGGCAGCTGAGGGCCAGCAAGAATGGAATGGGAGCGCCCACAAGTGGAACGACACAGGGATGTAGGAAGGGAGACCAAGGCAGAGTTCCCTCCTCACCTGACCTCATCCACCCATTTCTTAGTCTTCAGGCTGAGAGAGAGACAGACAAAAAGATAGAGATGTGAGTGAGACAGAGTGCAAGATGCTGGAGGGTCTGGTGAGGCAGCGAAAAGGGGGTTGGGCAGGGAGGGCACTCAAGCCCAGGCATCCACCCTGACCTCCCTGTGGACCAGACCACCTCCTTGACCTGAGGACCCACACAACAACCGGGCACACCAAGTCCTCCTGCTGCTCACCCCTGGTGCACTAGGCGTGGGTAGGTCTTGACCAGAAAGTCAGACAGGTTCCGGCCCGTCAGGTTCTGCACAATTTCGCCCGAGTCAGTCAGAGCCTGAGGTGGTGGGGGGCCACCGGCTGCAGCTGGGCAGTTGGGAAGCAGGTGGTGGGTGCCATCCTGGCTGCACTGGCAGGCAGGGGATGGAAACTCCGGGGTCCAGTTGCCACTGGCCAAGACCTCCGCCACTTCTGTGGGAATCTCGGGCACGAAGAACCAGCAGACGGTGGGCTGCATACACTTGGGGGGCCTGTGGAACGGGGCAGAACTGTGGGCATGCAGCTTCCAGGGCGAGCCGGAACATGGAGGCTCCCAGGTCCCAAGAAGGCATAGAGGGTGCCTGCTTGGGAACTGGGCACCCCTGGGCCCACTGGCCAGAGCCCAGATAGGGAAGCCAAGGCTAGAAAAGAGCTAGGTCCAGGCTGAGGAACTCACCTTTGGGAGCTGTTATGCAAGTAGGGGTTCTCCAATCCTGCCTCCTCCAGCAGTGCCTCCAGCAGGCGGGCACCCTCGGGGCTCCCTGGAGCATCCTCACTGTGGGGGGTGCGGGGTCAGGGCTGCGTCCATGGGTCCCTGGTCCTCCCACCACCAGCTCCCTCTTCTCTGCACCAACCTGAAGAAGGATACCTGGGCACCATACATGCTGGGACTGAGCTGCAGAGGTGGGTAGTACTGGAAAGGCGGCACGATGAGGCTGAACATCAAAGCCAGGGCCACAAACAGGGCAGGCAGCAGGATCTGAAGGACCGGCCATTAGCTGCCCTCCCCACCTACCCGCCAGTCTCGCCACACCTTTTCCTGCTCCCACTCTACAACCATCCGTGGCTCCCCAGTGCTTTCAATAAAGGCGTGCAGGGCAGGAGATATGCCTGGGGTTAGGCAGTTGAATTAGGCCGAGTATCCTCCCTAGTGTCCATCCCCTTTCACCTGTGAGAACAGACCACGGCGGCTACGGGAGGCAAGCAGAAAGCGCTTGAGAAGCAGGGCTCGGAGCTGCTGGCAGGTCAGTGTCCAGCCCTGTACCCGGCCCACGATGTCCGGCCCGGAGACCTGCAGGGCCTGTGTCTCTGGGGCAGAGCCAGCTGTGGGGATGGGAGGGTCAAGTGTTCATGCTATGGGGACTGGGAGAGGCCATGGTGCCACGGGGCCAGGTTGGGGCAACTCACCCAGGTCCCTATCCTCCAGCGCTGACTCCTCTGGCAGAGTCCTGAGCCCCTGGGTCACCTTTGGTTGAGTAATGCCTACACGGGGGTGTTGTCTGTGGCGACCATCTGTGGGACCACCAGGGGACCAGGTCAGGGGGCACAGATGAAGGGGTTCAGGAGTCAGAGGTGGAGGTCAGGGTTATGCCTTGGGCCAGACTCAGCCAGGAATTGGGACTTGGTATAAAGTGAGGTCCAACTCTGGGCCGGTGTTAGGGTCTAGGACAGAGACCTGCAACCGCACCCTCTGGGTCTGTGTCCACAGCACAGTCTTCTACCACCTTCAGGAAGATCTGGGGAGACAGAATAGGGGGCTCAAAGCCTGAAGACCCACAGGAGGGAGCCAGGGACTCAATCCCCTCCCACCCTCAGTTTCTCCAAGGGACTCCAAGTCTCCAGGCATCCACCAGGGCCCTGCCTCCTCCCTGGAGTGCTTGCTGTAGATAAGCAGACTCCTCCTCATTCCAGGCAGTCCTCCCCCAGCAGCCGCACCTCCTCGAGGCTGGTGTCGGAGATCCCATAGCCAGTCAGCCCCAGCTCCCCCAGGCGCTGGTCCAGCTCATGGAAGAGCTTGGCGAAGCTGCCATCCAGGGCCCCCTCATAGGGCAGCACCAGCAGCAGCTCATGCGATAGGTCCTCGACCACCTGTGCCCCGGGCACCTGGTGCTGCACCACTGCCAGCAGGCGGGGTGTACCTGGGTGAGCAGGGGTGCGTATCAGGGGCCCTGGCTCCTGCCTCACCCGTCTCATCCCAGCCTCCCTGGGGAAGGGACTTGGGTGGCTCACAAGGGACTGAGCCTGTGGACAGAGGAGGTCAGGGTTAAGCACCTGAGGGCAGGATTTGATCTGGGATCAGAGCTGGAGTGGGGTCAGAGGTCAGAGGTAGGTTTCTGGGCTCAGCCCAGGGTCAGGGGTCCAGTCCAGCGTCATAAAGCCCTGTTGCCCTGAACCAAGCCACTGCCACCTACCGGGCCCTCCCTCTGGTTCTCCTACCCCAGGCCTCACCAGCCCTGCTGCCATGACTGCCCAGCTCCCTCTCCTGCCTGGCATCCACGCTGTCCTTCAAGTCAGTGTCACCCTGCAGGCAGAGGGGCACCAATTGACATGGCCTTTGGGGCTGGATAGAGCCATCAGGGGTTGGGGGTCGAAGGTCAGCCCCAGCCCTTACCTTTGTGCTGGTGGCCAGGAACTGGGGACACTTTGCCAGCCTCAGGTAGTAGCCAGATCCCAAGCGACGGCGCAGGAAGAGTGGGGAGCCACAGCAGCGTAAGCGGCCCCCTGCCACCACTGCTATCCGGTCTCCCAGTAGCTCCGCCTCATCCAGGTGGTGGGTGGAAAGGATCAGTGTGCGACCTGGGCATAGGAACCCAACATACATGCATCATCAGGTCATCTGGTCTTTGCCTATGTTGTAGCTTCTGACAAGAATTGCCTGCCCCATGTGGCGAACTCCTACTCATCTCTCAAAACCCATCCCTGTCCGCCAGCAAGGCTCAGTGGTTGAGCGTCGACCTATGAATCAATGCCCGACCAGGGTACATGCTGGGTTGTGGGCTCGATCCCCAGTGTGGGGCATGTAGAAGGCAGCCTATTAATGATTCTCCCTCATCATTGATGTTTCTATCTCTCTCGTCCTCTCCCTTCCTCTCTCTAAAAGAATAAAAACATTTAAAAACAAAACAAATAAACAAAAAAACTACATCCCTAACACTTCCTCCTGAGAAGCCTTTTCTCCTTGTCAGAAACCTTTTTTATTTTTTATTTTATTTTTTTTTAAATGTGTTTTATTGATTTTTTACAGAGAGGAAGGGAGAGAGAGTTAGAAACATCGATCAGCTGCCTCCTGCACATCTCCCACTGGGGATGTGCCCGCAACCCAGGTACATGCCCTTGACCGGAATCGAACCTGGGACCCTTCAGTCCACAGGCCGACGCTCTATCCACTGAGCCAAACCGGTTTCGGCAGAAACCTTTTAAAAAATATATATGTATTTTTATTGATCTCAGAGAAGAAGGGAGAGGGAGAGAGAGATTGAAACATCAATGATGAGAATCACTGATCAGCTGCATGCGCACCCCTACTGGGGATCAAGCCCGAAACCCAGGCATGTGCCCTTGACCAGAATTGAACCCGGGACCCTTCAGTCCTCAGGCTGATGCTCTATCCACTGAGCCAAAGAAGCCAGGGATTTTGTGAGAATTTTTATAAACCTTTATTTGAGCCAAACTGAGGACATATGCCAGGGAGCTTGCCAGGGAACAAGGACTCAAATGTTCCTCTCCTGTTTTTTAGTCAAGCTAGTTTCCCTGTCGGCAGAGCCTTTGAAGATATCCAGTTAAATCTTCGCACCCTTGCCCTGGCCAGTTTGGCTCAGTGGATAGAGTGTTGACCTGTGGACTGAAAGGTCTTAGGTTCGATTCTGGTCAAGGGCACATACCCAGGTTGCAGCTCGATCCCCAGTGGGGGGTGTGCAGAAGGAGCTGATCAATGACTCTCTCATCATTGATGTTTCTACCTCTCCCTCTCCTTTCCTCTCTGGGGTCAATTATAAATATCAAAATCAAATATCAAACAAACAGCCCTACCCGGTTTGGCTCAGTGGACAGAGTGTCGGCCTGTGGACTGAAAGGTCCCAGGTTCAATTCCGGTCAAGGGCATGTACCTTGGTTGAGGGCGCATCCCCAGTGTGGGGTGTGCAGGAGGCAGCTGATCGATGTTTCTCTCTCATCGATGTTTCTAACTCTCTATCCCTCTTCCTTCCTCTCTGTAAAAAATCAATAAAATATATTTAAAAACAAACAAACAAACAAAAACACTTTGCACCCTTACTTATCGCTGGGGCAGACAATGAAGAAAAATGCCACTAAAAAGAAACACACCAAAAAACAAAACAAATCAAACCACTTCAAGCGGCAACCCGCAGAGAACCAGAAACCTTTTCTGGCCCCTCAAGCAGACCAGGAGACCCTGTGCTGCCCCCGACTCTTACCTTCCCGGTATTTAAGCAGCAGCTCCCAAATGCTGCGACGGGAAGCAGGGTCCACACCAGCTGTAGGCTCATCCAGGATAACCACTCGGGAGCCACCCACAAAAGCAATGGCCACTGACAGCTTTCGTTGCATCCCTCCTGGGCGGGGACAAGGGCCTGGATTTCAGCACGACCCCCCAGTCTTGAACAGGGCTGCCTCCCCTTTCCATGCCCCTTTCCTCACCCACCTTGACCTCAGCACCTGGCTTACTCTGGGTGCCCCAGATCTCCTCTGGCTGCTTACTACCCTTGGATAACGTCCCAGCCCCCTCTCCAGCCTCATCTCCACCCACCAGACCTGGAGGCCCCTCCCCACGCTGGGCTCACCTGAGAGGTGGCGTGTCTGTGCGTGCCGCTTGGGGACAAGCCCTACATCCTGCAGCAGAAGGTCCTGCTCTGGGCCCACGGCAGCCGCACTCAGACCCTTCAACCGACCGTAGAACCAGATGTGCTCGTCCACAGTCAGCCTGCAGCCACAGGCAAAAACAGTGGCCACCATAGCAGGCGGGGTCTTAGAGGACACCCAGCCCCTCCCTCCGTCGTACCCCAGGCCTCTCAGGACTCACATGTCAAACAGCACATTGTACTGAGGGCAGACGCCCAGGTGGGGCCGGATGGCTGCCATGCCGGACTGGACGTTATGGCCCAGGACATAGGCGGAGCCAGCAGTGGGTGGAAAGAGGCCACTCAGGATGGACCTGGGGGTGCAGGGGTCTCAGAGCATCTGTTCCTTCAGAAGTGGAAACTGAGGCCCCCAAAGAAGGGGCACCAGCATTTACAGAGCACCTATTGCATGCCCAAGCCAAGGTGGAGTTATATCTCTATTTTATAGGAGGGAAACTGAGGATCAAAGAAAATACCTGTTACCTGCCCATCACGCACCCAAAGTGATCTGGGGGGTCACACTCCCAATGCAGAGATGGGAACCTTCTGGCCCCAGATGCCTTTCACATTAACCAGATAAGCAAACAGGCCTGGGGGGTGGGGGCGGGGAGTGTGGCCACTCACATTGTAGTTGTCTTGCCAGCACCGTTGGGGCCCAGGAAGGCGGTGATGTGGCCCTGGTAGAAGTCCAGGCTGAGCCCGTAGAGGGCCGGGGTTGGGTTGCCAGGAAAGCGCTTTTCTAGGCCCCGTATGGAGACCCCTGCAATCAGGCCGGGCGGAGCCTCCTCCACCAGCTCTGGGGAAAGAGGGCAGTCAGCAGCGGAGGCCTTGGGCGGCCATTAGAGCCTGTCTGTATAGTCAGGGACCTGCCAGGCTCCGGTTTACGGGAGGTAGGGAAGCCACCAGGAATGCGGAGAGCTGAAGGTGTCCAGAGATGGGGATCTGACTGGGTTTTGGAGGGGCCTTAGGGTCCAGCTGGGGAAGCAGCTAGTAAGGCTTGTTTCCTCACCCTGTGGGTCCTGCCAGGCTGGGGGCAGGTCAGAACTCTTGGGGGGTCTAGGCCCAAACCAGTAGCTCCTCCGAAAGGGAAAGTTCCATGGTTCAGGGATCCCATACTGGCCTGGGGGAAGCAGTGCTCAGTTATCCTTGGAGCCTCGTTCCCCTGGAGGATTCCAGGCATCCAGGAAAGGAGGTGACGGGAGACCCCGCCCACCTTCCCCAGGCTGTCCTCAAATGCAGCCACCTGGGTGCCTGTGTCAGGAAGCCCCACCCTCTCACCTGGGAGGCCCCACCCTGAGCAGACCCGCCCCTCCGCCCCGCCTCCCCAGAACAGGGGAACACAGTCAGGAGTCCCTCCCTACTCATAGAGTCCACCTGGGCACACAGTCTCCAGGTACCAAGTGGTGAGACCATAGAGCACGGCATCCAGCAGCAGAAGGCCCGAGACCTCAGCCAGGCTGAAGACATCAGCTGCAGGCCCAGTGCCCATGTTGTGCCACTGTGCGCCCTCGCCTTGCTCCTCCAGCAGCGCCAGGCTCTCACAGCCAAAGCCAAAGGCCACAGGGGACAGAATGCTCTGCGGGTGGGGCCAGAGGCAGGTGGGTCAGAGAGTGAAGGCGGTGACGTCCCGCGCCTCACCCCGGCCCAGCTCTCACCATGGCCACGCGGCCGCCCGCGGGCAGCTGGTCCCTCCAGGCCACGCACAGCACGTAGGGCAGGTAGAGCACGAAGTACATGAGGCCCCCGCAGGCGGCTGCCAGGTTGGCCTGGGAGAAGAAGACACTCATCAAGAAGCTCTGGACCACCGTGGCCACAGCGAAGGCCGCCAGGAACAGGAAGAGTATGGCTGGGTGGCTATAGGGGAGGATGTCCCCAAGCTGCAGGAGACAGAGGGGACTCGGATGAGACCCAGGTTTGCCCAGGGGTACGCACCCGCACAAGGCTCCTCCTGCCGTTACCCTCCTCTGCGTGCACACCCCCACCCGGCAGCCAGGGAGACATGGCGCCCCCACCTTGAGCACCATCACCAGCAGTGCCGTGCTGAGAAGGAAGGGCCCCAGGCAGCTGAGGAACCAGCCCAGCCACAGCACAGCACGGCTGAGCCCCATGGCGTGCATGGTATAACGCAGCCGCGTCTCCTTCTCCCGCACCAGGGCCTTCACGGTCAGTGACACTGAGTAGATCCAGGCCAGTGTCAGGAAGAGTGGCAGCGACCGGCTCAGCACACGCAGGAACCTGGAGCAGCAGGGGTGGAGGCTGGAGACCCTGTGCAGCCCCCATCGGACACTACGGTTCCCGCCCCACGGTCCTAAGGCATAGGGAGCTATAGACATTTGTCCTCTCTTATCCTCGGACCCTTCATTCAGCCTAAGGGTCCCAGCCGTCAGCACAGGCCACATTCTCTCTGTGCCAGGGGACCCCAGACCCTTAGGGGTCCCTACTCCTTCCTCTACAGGTCTCTGGGGGTGGCCCACCTAAGCCAGCTATTCACAGCCTTGACTTCATGAATGTTCCAAATAGAGACCAGCTCCCACCTGAGACCTGGTATCTGCAGCTGGGGAAGGAGTCGGGAGGGGGCACTCACCCGTCATCCACATAGCATGGGTAGGGCATCTGCTGCAGGTAGAGGCTGGCACGGGGTGCATTGCCACTGAGCACACGCACTGCTGCATGCTCCAGCAGGTCCTGCAGGTACACGAAGCCACCCCAGACATAGCGCAGGTCCGTCAGGGGGTCAGCGTCCGGGCCAGGTTCCCAAAACCTGCAAGGAGCACAGTAGTTGGCTGCAGGGACTGGCTGGAAACACCACCCTCTACCCTGTGCCCATTTTACAAATTTAGTTCTGTCCACACCCACAGGCTCAACTACAGGCCTGGCCGGGCCTGCTACCCAATTGTCCCACACTCACTCCCATGTACCACAGAAGCCAAGGCGATAAGCCCACCCACCAACCCCTTCAGCAGGCCCATTACCATGGACTCCCAATTGGTTTAAGGGAGTGGTTCTCAACCTTCTGGCCCTTTAAATACAGTTCCTCATGTTGTGACCCAATCATTAAATTATTTTAGTTGCTACTTCATAACTGTAATGTTGCTACTGTTATGAATCGTCATGTAAATATCTGATATGCAGGATGGTCTTAGGCGACCCCTGGGAAAGGGTCGTTCGACCGCCAAAGGGGTTGCGACCCACAGTTTGAGAACCGCTGTTCTAAGGAATCAATCAGACTCTGCCTGCCTGGTCTCTAATGGGTGATGGGGGATGAGTGATGGGCCGAATGCCCTGGCCTCATCCATCATCATGCTCTTGGTCCAACACACGGCCACACTCCCACCTGTCCCTGATCTTATTGGTTTTGACGACATTGTCAATGTCCATGCGGATCTTGATGCGCACGTGGCCTGGGCCGCGGAGCAGGTCTTCATCCCGGGAATCCTCGGGGCCCAGGAAGACAACCCCTGCCCAGAAGCGGTGCTCAGCAAGCAGCTCCAGGGCCCGCTCTACCAGGGCCGCCTCCGAGGGTGCTGCCTCCAGCTTGTCCAGGCTCACGCACTGGAGAGGGTACAAGGCCTGGGTCACAGGGGCCCTGGTCCTGTCCTGGACCTTGGGGCTGAGCCGGGCTTTCTCCCAGGGCAGGGCCCACCCCTCCAGCAGATCCCCCCACAGAACAGGCTAGTGCTCCCCATTCCCAAGTGGACGGCCTCTCACCTCCATAGCACGGCCCAGTATGCCCACCAGAAGCTCCACATCTGCATAAGCTTCCTTCCAGCTGTAGCCACCGCTAGAAGGATCCAGAAAGGCTTGAAGAGCCTCCGCCTGGTGTGGGCCTCTGGGTCCTGGCTGCCTCTTTCCTTTGTTCTGAATTTGCAGGAGCCTCTGGGGAATGGCAAGGGAACGTGGCGGTCTGCATGGGGCACGCCTTGTCTTGTTACCCCTCTTCCCATCCCTGGGGCCTGTCCTCAACATGGAGGTCACGTCGCACCTCCACACCCTTGCCCAGGAGGCCCTGACCTGCCCTTTGCCCTAATTCTCAGCAGGGGGTGAGAAGACGGGGCAGGCTGTAGATAACTCTGCCACCCTCCGTTCTGGGCCCACCTGCAGCATGGCTATATTTGCACTGTCATTCATGAAGTTGAAGAGCTGGGGTCCCAGCACCCCCCACACCTCCTGGAGATCCTTCAATACAGTCAGCTCCTGGAAGGTCCGGTTCACCTGGGGGAGGCAGGAGCCCAGATCAATGCCATGCCCACCCATTCATGACCCACCTTCTGACAGAGGACCCCTGTCCACTTCTTTCTCCTCCACTTTGTTCCATCCTTCTCTCAGGCCTGGCCCCCATCCCCTGAGCTGAGGGAGGGACCAGGGACACCCCCCCCCCCATACACACACCCTAACCTGTGCCATGAGCTGCCGAGTGAAGGGTGTGTCAGGTGCAAACAGCAGTTTCCCCAGGACCAGTGGCTTCAGGCGCCTCCAGAGGAGCTGCATGTCCAGGATCCCCATCATCTCAGCACAGGCAGGGCCTGGTCAGAGGTGCCATGAGGCCATGCCCCCTCACCCACACTCCACTTCCCAAACTGGGCAGCCAAGGTCCACCACTCACTCAGGCCATGGTCAGGTAGGGCTGGCTCCTGCATCACCACCTCCTCCGGGTCACTGGCCTCATACCTGTTGAGGGAGGGCCTCCGAGGGACTCTAGGCCCCTTGTCCCCACAGAAGGCTTCTAACACTGCTTCCAGGGAGCCGTCTGTCTGCCGGGGTCTCCGCAGTAGTGCCTGAAGCTCTGCCAGGCTGGGCAGCACCAGGAGCTGGAGAGAGGTCACCAGAAGGTGCTGGCAGTCCTCCCTCCAGCACCGTCCCTCCGCCAATCCTTAGCCAGGGCAGGACATCCCACCAGGAGCACCTTCTCCCTCTCTTTCTGCCAAAATTCCCCCTTCCCAAATCTTACCCAGGGTGAGTACCCAGGACTAACCCTGTCACCTCCCCATCTGGCAGCCTGCCCCTCTAGTTTCCGGCATGGGGTGGAGGATGAGGGGCCTCTTACTTGCTGGGCCAAGTCCTCTGCTGCTTCCACAATGCTGCCCACTGACTCTTGGCCTTGGTCTAGCAGAGACCTCAGAGACTCCTGGGAAGAAAGATAACAGGATGACAATGACCTTGTTTGAGGTCTCACCAGAGGGCACTTTGCCAGACAGCTTATACTATGGGTACAGACCCCATTTTATAAATGGGGAAACTGAGGCTCCAAGAGGCACTTGGACTTGCTCCAGGTCTCAAAGCCTAGAGTCCACCACCATGCCAGACAAAGCCTGTCCAGGTCCCAGGGACAGCCCAGACAAAAGCCTGGAGGCTGGAATCAACTGCCCTGGGAGGGAGTCACCCGGCCTGAATGGGGCAGTGCCGGGACTTCCTGAGAGCAGGGTCTCAGAGTCATTTCACCCAGCCCCACCTCACCCCTCGCAGCAGTGTTCCCAGCAGCTCAGTAGCCAGGGATGGTCTCTCCTGCAGCTGATCACTTGACTGGGGCCAGACTGTAGGAGGCACACAGGAAGCACAGGGTTAGGCAATGTTTAGCCTGAAATATCACCACCTGTGCCCATTACACAGCCAGGCAGGTGGAGGCTCCAAGCTCACCACCACCTACCGGAAGACCCTGGCCTCCCACTTGCTCCTAGTGCAGTCCTTAACGTGGGTATCAGCTTCCCCAGGCTGGCCAGCATCCTGTGGGCCCTGGGGCTCCCCAGCACAGCACGGACATCTGCCAGGAGCCGGGAGACCCTGGGGACACAGAGAGGGCGGGAAGCAGGGGCTCAGTGGGCATCCCCGCACCCACCAGTGGCCTCCGGACCCACAGCGCTTGCTCACAGGGAGTCATTAAAGTTGTTGAGGACACCCGGCTCCTCACTGGGCGTGTGCCGAGGGAAGCAGGTGTTGTTCAGGTTGCAGATGAGACCCTGGAGCCAGGGCACGGTGCCTGCAGAGGGCAGCGGCTTGCTGGGGAAGTGGCCTGCGGGAATGCCAGGTGTTACCGGCCTTGTCAGAGTCCTCACCATGATCCCACTCAGCCATTTACTGGGTCTGTGCTCTCTGGCGTTTGCTCACTGGGGCCCCTGTGCATAGGGTGACTCCCTTCCCTCCCCGGCTACGAAAGCACCTGGACCCTGGAGGGGGCTTACATGATAAAGAAGAGGAAGAGAGGCCACAACAACTCCACCAGGAGCTGGATCTGGGGTAGAGAGAACAAGCAGGACAGTGGGGAACAGTGGGGAGCGCTTGGGCCGTGCCCAACCTGTCCCAAACGCCTGGGCGTTACCGGCTGTCTCTTGCGATACAGGAAATTCTTCCAAAGCAGCAGCATCAGCTGTGTCCAGAAGGCCATGTTGTAAATAGACAGGAGACAGGACCGCGGGGTCAGACTGAAGAATGTGCTGTGCAGCTGCGGGCAACTCCCTGTCCCTCTCGGAACTTCATTTCTCTATCCCATTGTGCAGAATTTTCTGGACATCTGCTTAGAGCTAGGCAAACAGTAAGCGCTTATTAAAGTGCTTACTCCCCGAAGGGAACCAATGGGAGCCCTGCCTGAAGTCATCCTTACATCTGATTGGTTGCCAGGGCTGTCACTCCCTGTAGTGCGGGTGGAAAAGGCTAGCAACTAATTATTGGGGGGCGGGGCCTCAGCGTAACTCTTTCATCACCAGGCTCTACCCTAAGCCCACTTGGGGGCCTCCAGATCCTGGCCTCCAATCTTATCCTTGACCAGGGGAAGGATCCCTTTCTTCTTCCCCAAGGATAATAGCAAAGTATTTACTGTGAACATTTACACGCGTGGCTGGAAGAGGGCGCAATTCAGGAGCCCAGAGACAGGCAGTCATCCAGCGGGAGGCGGACCCCCGCTCTACCTACCCCTCACGTATTATTTATCGCTCAGGAGACCTCCAAGATCTAGGAGAAGGGTCAGTGATGGAGGCTCCTGGAACCTGTGATCCTGACCCCATCACTTGCTGTGCAGATGGGGAAACTGAGGTCCCAGGGGGACAAGGCGTGGCCACAGTTCACATACAAAGGGGCTGCAGGTGTACCTCCCACCCCCACTCTAGAACGCTCCTTTACCTAAAGCGGGACCTGGGGGAGCGGCCTCCGTTTCTCCATTGGTACAGCGGGGGCAGGTGTGGAGGGGTTCCAACCAGGAAAGGGGCTGCAGGTGTACGTTGGCCACGCCCCTCTCAGGTGAGTCTAACGCCCAAACTCCCCCTTAAAAATTAATGGCCAATTCTGCCGTCCCCCAATACTCATCCGCAGGGAGCAAAGGTGAGTGAGAGCCTGGACTCCGCCCGCACCCTCTAGTTGCCAGGGAACCTGCCTCCGTACCACCCATCCCCACACCCGCACCCTCCTGGGGCTTCCTCTCTCCCGGGACCCCCTCACCATCCCAGCCCCCAGCGTCAGCCGCCTTCGCTCTACCCAACAGCAGACCTGAAAGCGCGGCCCTTTAAAGAAAGGCCCCCTAGCGGGCGCCGGGCCCTGAACTTTTGGTGTCAGCACCTGGGGCGCCCCCTCCCCGCGCCCCACTCCTTATCTTTTATAAACTTACACATGTCAGTTAGCGAACTTCCTAATCTAGCTGGATGTTCTTATCAATAGAGGTCCAGTCGAAGTCTTCATCTGGCTTTTCCCCCCACGCTCCCCTGCAGGATCCGGGCCCTCGCCAGACTCGCCCGATTACCCTGAGACTGTATTTGTCCATCAGGAAAAAGGGGCTTCTAGTTATTCATCATTCATCCCACAAACAATCGTTGGTCCCTGGGATGATACAAGTGATGGCAGAAAGGGGAGGGGGCCCCCAACATTCTAAGATTAGAGTCCTGGGTCCTAACGGTCACCCCGACTGTTTCCCACTCCGTTAAAGTGGGTGTGTTTCACACGATCGTCAAGAAGAAACGCGGTGCTGGGAAGAGTGAGCAATGTGGGGGGAAGGCTCTATGGAGGAAGGTGGTTTTGCAGTTGGGGCTTTGCAGATGAATAGGAGTTTGTCGTCAGGGAGAGAACTCCAGGTAGAGTGAATGCACAAGCAAAAGGCCTGGAGGTTGGATGCTGGCGCACTGGGTGGAGCCCCAACTCTCAGTGTGTGTGTGTGTGTGTGTGTGTGTGTAGGGGCGGGGGTGTGTGTGATGGAGGTGGTGGTTTGGCTTGAGTTCCCACCTCCTTTCAGAACCAGGCAGGAGGTCCAGCCTCTCCCCCTATCCCAGGTCCTAGCCTTCAAATCATTTTTTCAGCCCAGACTGACCTGTGCCCTTGGCCTCAGCTTCTCCTCCCAAGCTGTGAGGACTAGCTATCTGTCCCGTTGTCCCACCCCCCAGGCCCCCCAGGCCCCCAGAAAGTGTCCCAAGCCAACACCTCCTGACTGCCAACTATCCCAGCACCTTCTTTTCCTTTTATTATTTTTTCCCTCCACCCTGCAGCTCAGGGCTCAACATCTCCTGGCTAAGCTGGGCTCTTTGGGGCTACGGTCACCCGTTGGGGACTAGCTTTACCTCTGCAGGCCTCTAACTCCTTGGGGATATAATAGGCTCTTAGGGGCTAGGCCAGTGATGGCGAACCTTTTGAGCTCGGCGTGTCAGCATTTTGAAAAACCCTAACTTTACTCTGGTGCCGTGTCACATATAGAAATTTTTTGATATTTGCAACAATAGTTAAACAAAGATGTATACTTTTGATATTTGCAGGTCAGAGGCGTCATAGGTTTGCCATCACTGGGCCAGGCTCTGCCCTTCAGGATTTGGCTCCGCCTTCCGGAGTAAGCTGGGCTCTTAGGAACTAGGGTGGGGCCATCCCTTCAGGACTATCTTCAGCTCTTAGGGCAGCGGTTCTCAACCTGTGGGTCGCAACCTCTTTGGGGGTCAAACGACCCTTTCACAGGGGTCGCCTAAGACCATCGGAAAACACATAATTTCGGATTGTTTTTGTGATTAATCACTATGCTTTAATTATGTTCAATTTGTAACAATAAAAATACATCCTGCATGTCAGATATTTACATGACGATTCATAACAGTAGCAAAATTACAGTTATGAAGTAGCAACGAAAATAATTTTATGGTTGGGGGTCACCACAACATGAGGAACTGTACTGAAGGGTCGCGGCGTTAGGAAGGTGGAGAACCACTGTCTTGGGGCTAGTCTCTGCCCTTCGGGGCTCAGCTCCGCTCTTCTCTGAAGAGAGCTGAGACTAGCCCAGGAGGTGGGAGCCTCTCTCTCTACTCGTATAAGTAATCAAATGAAGTGAAACATCCCGTAACGGAGCACAAGGCTCTGCAGACTGAGGCTCTGCTGTCTGGGACTGGCTCCAGCTATGTGGGTCTGGGTGGGGCTGCTGGGGCCTGGCTCTGCCCTCCGGGACTGGCTGTGGCTACACTGACTCTTAGGGGCTACGCTGGCTCTTTGGAACTGGTGTCAGCGTTTGGGACTGGATTCAGCTCTTTGGCCTTGACTAGGCTAGGTCCACGAAAACCAAACTGAGAGAATAAGGAGAGAAGAGAGAGGTCTGAGAAAAGTGAGAGGTGAGAGAAAATTGAAAGGATGAGGAAAGAGAAATGAGAGAAAATTCACCTTTTCCTTTTAAAAAGAGGTTTTTATTGCCTTTGGTCCACAGTTGGTATTTCACATTATCTCTTGGTCCCAGGGCTCCTGGGTGGGGCTGGTCCCAGGGAGGGCCTCCTAGTGGGGGTCCCTGTGCAGTACTTGGCGGGGGAGAGGGGACAAGCATGGAAGAGGTGGGGGTCTGGCTTTACCTCAACCACTCAGAACTCTATTGTCCTGTCTGCCTGTTTCCTCCCGGGTGCCCTGTGAGGGTCCTGGGGAAACGCAGTCCCTCACAATGCCTAAAATATCTGGGGACTATGGTCCAGCCCTCTCCCAAGGAACTTCCTTCCTTCCCACCGCACCCCCGCCCCCCAAAAATTACTTTTGTTAAAACTGCCTGAAACTTCTGTTGGTACAGAAACCACAAACTGATCAGCAGAGAAAAGAGAAGAGGGGCAGAAGCAACCGGAAGCATTTGGGGCCAGTTTCCCTCCCTGCACAGGTTTCTACCTCGTCCCCCCTCCCCCCCGCTTGGCCCTAAGCCTGCTGGGAAATTTGCTACCTGGGTGTGCCCTAGGAGGGACCCCCAGCCTATATGCATTTGGATCTGGCTTTCACAGACCCTCAACTTAAACACATAGAAAAACAAGATGAAAACGTAGAAAAACCCCAAATTCCCGACGGGACGATGGCGTGAGGAGACACTCTGCAAGGATGGGGCCTCAGTAGCCCGCCTCCTCTTGGTAGTACGGAGGGTACTCCGGGGCCTTCCCTGGGCTTGGGCAGTCGCCAACTGACCCTGGAGCCCCGTCGGCCATTGGGCCTTGTGGGCAGTACTTGGGGTCGTATATCTGCCGGCCCAGGCCAAAGACCTGGCCGCTCTGGTTGGCACCCTGTGTGTAGCCCATCTGCAGAGACATGGAGGAATTGTCACACTTGTCGGTCCCCAGCTTGGTGTCATAGATGTGCCGCCGGGTCCCAGGAGCCGTCATGCCCACCTGGAGGGGGAAGAGAGAGCATCAGGATGCGAGGGACGAGGGAAACGTAAGGCCCCAAAATTTCCACCCCACCTCCCATCTCCCTTTAGTCACAGGACACATTCCTCTGCGTCCTTCCAAGCCCGGCTCAGACACCCTCCGTTCTGACCCTGCTGAGATGATTCATTACCAGTGACCCCTTCCTTTGGAACCAGGGGTGTTTGGGTCCAGCTCTCCTGTCAGTCAGGAAGCTTCTAGTCTAGAGCCAAGGCCTCCTGAAAACCCGAGGGCTCCAAAACCCCCATCACATGTGACACAGCAGGAAAAGTGAGAGCCACAGGCTCTAAACATCTCAGAGTTGAATGGGCCTCAGGTCAATCCCTTGAGGGAAACTGAGACACAGGGCTAGGTTGAAACTTCCTTGGGGACACATAGTAAGCTGAGGCAGAGACAGAGAAGGCAGGAGGGAAGCCCAGGGTCGGGGCGTCCATGGAGAACAAGCCCAGGTGGGGGCGTGCCTGAGGGGGACTGGGTGAGGCCCACCTGGCTGGCACACTTGTTGGTGCCCATTTGCAGACTGATGGTTGAGTGGTCCATGGGTGGCAGGATATGGTTCTTGGGGTCGTACAGATGCCTTCTCGTACCATAGGCCGTCATGCCTGACTGGCTGGCACACTTGTTGGTACCCATCTGCAGAAAGACGGCAGGAGAGGTCAGGCTGCCCAAAACTCCAGAGGCCACTGAGCAGGACAGGGCTTGGGTCACAGCAGAATCTCCCCTACCCCCGATGGCCCTGGTGCCCACCTGGAGCCCGATGACACACTGGCCCGCCTTCATGGTGGCGTCATCAAAGTTCCGCTCCTGCTTCTCTGAGTACTTGATGCCAATGTCCACGCCACTCTGCAGCCCCTTAGTCTTGGCCTGGAGGGAAGTGGGGCTGGGAGTATCAGGGAGGGGCAGCCTGGACTCCTGAGCCAGTCCCAGAGTGTGTGACCCTGGAGGAGGATTGGGCTGCGACCTGTCCCCTTCGCCTGCTGCCCAATGACTTAGGCGTCAGAGGTCCTGTTGGCCCCCAGCCTTCCTATTGCTCAGGCCAAGCATTCCGGGGGTCTCATCTTTCATCACCTTCTACCCAATTCTCGCTTGGAAACTTGCCCCTGGCTCCTCCCTGATCTCCCCATCCCCGGTCCTCTTGGGGCAGCCCTTGAAAACACCACTCAGAACACCATTCCTGACATGAGAGCTCCTCCCTCCTCCTACATCAGGGCCTTGCTAGTCCTTCCTCTGGAAACACTGTTCCAACCTACCCTGGTCTTTAAGGGTCACTAGGCCCCACACATTGGTCTAATTCTTTTTTTTAAAAAATATATTTTTATTGATTTCAGAGAAGGAGAGGGAGAGAGATAGAAACATCATTGATGAGAGAGAATCATTGATCGGCTGCCTCCTGCATGCCCCCTACTGGGGATCGAGCCTGCAACCGGGTATGTGTCCTTGACCCGAATCAAACCCAGGACCCTTCAGTCCGCAGGCCGACCCTCTATCCACTGAGCCAAACCAGCCTGGGCTGGTCTAATTCTTTCTTCTTCCTCCAGGCATGTCTCAGAATCTACGACTTATAGCTTATAAGAAAACTAGAGGCCTAGTGCACGAAATTCATGCACTGGGGGGCAGGGTGGGCCCTCAGCCTGGCCTGCACCTTCTAACAGTCTGGGAGCCCTCGGGGGGGGGGATGTCCAACTGCCACGGAGACAGGAGAGGCTCCCACCACCACTGCTGCACTTGCCAGCCTTGAGTCTGGCTCAGAGCTTCTGGCTGAGTGGCGCGCCCACTGTGGGAGTGCACTGACCACCAGGGGGCAGCTCCTGTGTTGAGCGTCTGCCCCCTGGTGGTCAGTGCACAACATAGCAACTGGTCATTCTGCCATTGGTCTATTTGCATATTAGCATTTTATTATATAGGATAGGATGACTTGAAGAGGGAACCCTCTTGTAAACTCTAGGCTCTGGGTGCTGAGGAGATGTGCTTGGCCGAATGGTAACAAATGGTTCAAACTCCAGTGAGGATGTGGATGGTGGGGAGGCTGTGCCTGAGCGGGGGTGGGCTGCACCTGGCCAGGGGGCATATGGGAAAGCTCTGTAGCTTCCTCTCAATTTTGGTGTGAACCTAAAACTGCTCTAAAACAGAAAGTTTTGCCCTGGCCAGTGTTTCTCAGTGGTTGGGGCATCACCTGTGCACCAAAGGGCCTTGGGTCCAATTCCCAGTCATGGGTACATACCTAGGTTGCAGGTTCAATCCCTGGCCCCGGTCAGGTCAACCAATCGATGTGTCTCTCTCACATCAATATTTCTCTTTCTCTCTCTCCCCACCTCCCTCCCTTCCACTCTCTCTAAAAATCAATGAAACAATATCCTTGTTGATGATGAACAAAAAATACAAAAAAATTAAAAATTTTAAATATAAAGACTTTTTAAACAAACAAAAATATTTTTGGTTTATAGTCTGCTTCCTCCATCAGACTGTGAGCCCAAGAAGGGGTAGACTGTGTCTGTCAGCATCTTTAATCTGTACCGTCTGCTGTGTGGCTTTGGGCAAGTTGCTGCCCCTCTCTGGGCCTCACCTTCCCTGCCAGAGCCAGGAGAGACACCTGCACCTGTGTCATGTTTCCACTCTCAAACAGGTCATTGGCCTCGAACAGGTCCACAGGGTTCATGCCGTAGCTGACCATGGCCTTGATGAAGTTGGAGAGGTTTTCTAGCTGGGAGGAGACACAAAAGGGGCTGTGAGAGAACCTCAGACGGCCCACAGGTCAGATGGGGTCCCCCAGCCCCATCCTTACTGTACCCGACAGTCCCTCACCTGGTGCCAGTTTTGCATGGAGCGGTTGATCTTGGGGACTGAGCCCGGCTGCAGCTTATTCATGAGTCTGGGGGGAGGGAAAACATGGGTGGAGAGGAATCAGGAACCTCCATTAGCATAGGTGAACCTGAACCTCACAGACCCAAGAGGCTAATTCTCCTCTTAGCCACTTTCCTTGTCAACCTCACTGCTTCTTTCTGGGCCTTAGTTTCCCCTCTTGCAATGTCATCTTCACCCACAAAGCAAAGATGCTAAAGAGTGACAATAATGGGTGTTGGGAGTATAATCCAGAAGCCCTGATTTCTGGGAGTGAATCTGAGAATTTCCATTCAAATGTGCAAACCACGGAATGTCTGAACTACAGTCGAGTAGGATGCAGCAGAGAAAGGCCTCCGGAAACTTTAGAGGCTCTCCCATGAAAGGAAGGGCATAAGACAAGGATGCTTCCTGCTAGAGATCCTCAACAAAGCCATCACACACACACACAAAGGGAAAGACACAGACTCATCGAGGGAAGAGCAAGCAGGCTTCCAACGGCAAGTGGAGCACGACCACACCGTGCGGGACATTCCGGATGACAAGCCTGTGCCAACACCCACACTCACGTGCACAGGATAATTCCATCCTTCAGACCCTTCTGGAAGTCGGGACCAATAGACAGGCCTGTGAGTCCCTCGATCCAGCCTCGGAGCTCCGCCTCCTTCTGCGGGTCATACTTGGACAGAAGCTGCAGGAGCAGAGGGCATAAGATTGGGATGAGGACACACCCAGCAGAAGTTCTCTGAAGCTGCTGATGGGGTGAGGCTGGTGGCTCCATAGGAAGGAGACAGAGGGGTCTGGCCGACCCCGCACTATGGAACTGTGTCCCATCAGGAGGGACACTCACAGGCACAGATAAACCACCCTCCACAGACGCGCTCCTCTCTCTCACTGACAAACTTTGGCTCTAATCCACTTCCAATGGTGCCAAACCCTCATCTCCTGCTCTACCTGCACTAGGGACAAGCCCTTCTGTTTCCACTTCCTGTCTCTGGACTTGCCTGTTCTGGACATTTCACATAAATGGAATCGCACACTATGCGGCCTCTTGTGCCTGGCTTCTCTCACTAGTAGCATGTGTTCAAGGTCTATCCATCCATGTTGTAGCGTGTCAGTGCCTCATTCCTTTCCACGGCTGAGTAATATTCCACTGTGTGGATGGACCACATTGTGTGTATCCATTGACCAGTTGATGGGCATTTAGGCCGTTTCCATCTCTTGGCCATTGTGAATCCTGCTGCTGTGAATACCCATGTACAGGTTTTCTGAAACACCTATTTTAATTCGTTTGGGAACATATCTAGGAGTGGAATTGATGGGTCAGGTGATGATTCTGTTTAACTTACGGAGGGACCACCAAACCATTCTCTTGCCTAGCACTGGCCATACCAGTTACTGGCTCAGGGCTTTTGCATGTGCTGTCACTTTTGACTTAGATGTTTGCATGGCTGGGTCCCTACCTTCCATCTAGTCACAGCTTGAAGGTCACCTCTTTAGAGAGGAGTTCCCTGACCACGCTAGCTATGACGGCCCTCCTCTGGTACCCCTCTCTCCCTGGCCCTGCCTCCTTATTTTCTTTCTGTCTTTTTTTTTTTTTTTAATGTTTCATTGATTTTTTACAGAGAGGAAGGGAGAGGGATAGAAACATTGATCAGCTGCCTCCTGCACATCTTCTACTGGGGATGTGCCCGCCACCAAGGTACACACCCTTGACCGGAATCGAACCTGGGACCCTTCAGTCCGCAGGCCGACGCTCCATCCACTGAGCCAAACCGGTTAGGGCTTCCTTCTGTCTTTTATCTCCACCTTCTGTTATAATATAGCTTCTTGCTTATGATGCATCCCCCACCCCCCTTGAGCTTTGCTGACCAGCTTAGTGCTGTCCTGGATAAGCACTGGATAAGTGTCCTGGATAAGTGCTCCTGGTCCCCCATCAGCACCCGCCCATTGCCCCCCCCACACACACACACCCCGTTCCCAGCGGCAGCAGCCCAGAGCACTGACGGCTGAGAAAGTCAGAATGGCTGAAGCCCAGGGCAGCCCCAAGAAGTCAGGGAGACCCAGGCCAAGATGGGCAGAGTTGGTCAGCCCCAGGGCAGCTCCTTGGGGGTGGTAGAAAGCTGAGTCCAGCCCCCGTTCAGGACCAGACTGTCCCACTGGGTGCATTTTCTGCCCCAGACCCCCTGCCCACCTTTACTCACAGATCCCCACCCAGAGGCCCTATCTTTTCCTCTCCTCCCATCCCCCAGGGGACTGAAACCTTGTGCAGACCTAATTCCTACTCGGCTCTGCCCCAACTCCCCCATGATTTCTCTTCCCTGTACCTCAGTTTCCCATCAGTGTCTGGAATGGTTTGCACAGGGGTCTCCTGAACCCTGGCCTGCCTCCTGGTGACTGCATAGAAACCCTCGGATACGATATGGAATCACCCGCCCAGAGCCCAGGGAGACAAAGGCAGGATCAGCTAACCCGATCCGCTCGGCCCACCCCTCGGGCTGCAGTCTCCTGGTTCCCAGGGCTGGGGGAGCAGCCCAGCCCAGATGAAGCTTTGTTCAGCTTGAGGAATGAGCAGGGTCACGTCCTGATGGCTGAGCCTGAGGCAGATGGGCTGGTCTGGATGCCTGGAACGCCTGCCTGCCCAGCTGGGGCCCGTCCATAATGGCTCAAGGGGGCCAGGGTCCTGGGCAAAGGCGCCTGGCCCTCCCCACAGTGGCCTGAAGCATTCTTCACCACCGCAAACTGCCAGGAATGCAGCCACCGCCTTCTGCGAAATCTGCTAAATTGGGACCAGCTGTTCCCAATGGTCTAAAAGTCAGTCACCCGGCCCAGAATCAAGTGGCCAGAGCTGCTCAGAGGGACACAAGGGACAACCGCCTGCCTCAGGCCAATCAGCTGGGGGTAAACTGAGGCACGTGGGCCAGACAGAGGTCCCTGGGTCTCCCCTGTCTTAAATAGCTGGAAAAGTGGGCAGGGCCTGGGCTCCAAGCCATAGGAAGAGGGACAAGCGACCGTGGCAAGCTGGTCGGTGGCCAACTCACACTCCAAACTTACAAACTGAGGCCTGACTTCAGGGAGCCTCTGACCTTACCGGCCCATGCAGGTATCAACCTGCCCCTGTCTCACCCCATCTCCAAAACTTCCCGGTTCTCACACACTTCCTGGGGTAAACGCCAGGTCCAGGGGGACCAGTGGCCGTCAGGCGCTGGATGCAACAGGTCCAGTTCCAGTCCTGACTCTGCTGTTTGCAAGCTGTGTGGTCCTGGGCAGCTCTGAGCCCTGTGTGCAAACTGGGGTCTTAAAACTGCCTTGGGCGTGTGGGACAGCATGCACAGCCAGTCTGTCAACGTTCAATGCTCAGTCTATGGGACTATTGCTGGAGCGGGGACTCTTGGGGGGCAGGGGGGGCGGGGGGCGCAGAGCCAGCTGAGTGGCCATTCTCTATCTCAGGGCTTCCTAAGCTTCAGCTTCCCCTTTTGTCAAAGGGATGGAGGGAGGCTCCAATGAGCCTGCTGGAGAATGGAGAATTCTCCCTCCTGTCACAGGTCCTAGGGTGCCAATGCAGGCCCCCGTCCGGGGCTGGTCGGACTGTGTCCTCAGCATGCCCAGGCAGGTTTCCTTCCCAGATGTCTGGTGGGAGGATGTATGTATGTGTGTGGGGGTGGGGGGGTGAGCGCCCCTCAGCTGGAAAGGCCCTTGCTTATCAGGCCTGAGACCTCCCCATGGATCTGGGTCACCCCCTGTGCTCCCCACTCCTGAGATGGGCCCGGCTGTGTGACCCTCCAAAAGTGTCTGCCCCTCTCTGAGCCAGAACCACACGAGTTTTCTTAAAAAGTGTCTCCCACTGGCGCCGCCCCGTGTTTCTAGGATACGAAACACACATGTTAGGGGACCCGGGCGCCGTGTGGACCCCTCTGCTGTTCCTTTGTCAGACGGAGACAAAGAGAACATACAAGGGAACAGCCCAAGCAGGCGGCGGCCTCCTCCTCCCAGCAACTTCCCCTTGTCCTCCTCCCAGGTGAGAGGTTGGGAAATTCCTGTGGGGGCGGCCACACCCTAATTAAAAGGACACCTGGCCCACCCGCTTCCCCTCCTGCAGCTTGTGTGGCCCCCAAACAGACGTGTGGCCAGGGGAGGAG
The DNA here is from genome assembly GCF_000327345.1 of Myotis davidii. Taxonomy (NCBI): domain Eukaryota; kingdom Metazoa; phylum Chordata; class Mammalia; order Chiroptera; family Vespertilionidae; genus Myotis; species Myotis davidii. The sequence goes on along the minus strand of NW_006291485.1, from coordinate 1,366,482 downwards.
GGGCAGCCGGGGTCCTCTCGGAGCCTCAGTTTTCCCTCCGCTGCAGCGCTGGAAGGGCCCAGGGCCGGGGAGGGTCAGACCCAACCGCTCCCGGACGCTGGGCAGTGCCAGGTCGCAGACCTCTCGGCTCCCCCAGAGCTGAGGGAGTCTCGGTGGGCGCCCCCAGAACCGGGATGTTGGGGACGAGGAGGGCCACTTTCATCCCAGGTCTCAGAGTCTCTGCGCCCAGATGTCGGGGAGCCTAGACGGCGCAGGATCCCCGGGGGCGCCCCTCACTCACCCGGTTCTTGACCTCAGCCGAGAGCCCGTACGAGGGCCCCTTGTTGAACTGCGTGGAGCTCATGCCGGCGGCGGCGGCGGCGGCCCGGCGGACGCCTCGTTCCCGGGAGTCCCGAAGGGAAACTGAGGGAGGGAGGGGCGGGGGCTTTCGACGGCCCAGGCGTGGCACGCCCGCCCTCTCCCTGCTGCGGGGCCAGTAAGTGGCTCTCGCACCCTTTCTCGGCCTCAGTTTCCCGTTCTGCAGCGATGGCAGACGGGATTGTTGGATGGAACCCTAGTTCCCTTGGTGCACGAGTGAGGACTCCTCCCTGCCACTTAGAAGCACCTCCCAATTTGCCTCCGTCCCGGAACTCCACAGCTGGGTGGCGGACAAGGGAATTAGAGGAGTCCTCAGAAGAAGGGGCCATTGGAGCTGGGGCTCTGATGGATGAGTAGGAGTTTGCCAGACCAAAAGGGATTCGTGTCCCTGGCAGAAAAAAAGGTGCAAAGGACTAGAGCAGTGGTTCTCAACCTTCTGGCCCTTTAAATACAGTTCCTCATGTTGTGACCCAACCATAGAATTATATTCGTTGCTACTTCATATCTGTAATGTTGCTACTGTTATGAATCGTAATGTAAATATCTGATATGCAGGATGGTCTTAGGCGACCCCTTTGAAAGGGTAGTTTGATTGCCAAAGGGGTCTCGACCCACAGGTTGAGAACCGCTGGACTAGAGGGACCATCAGCGAGCATGTAGAGATCAATCAGATAGATTGGGGGATGAGGGATGAGAAGGGACCTTAAATTCTGGGCTGAGGAATGATGGGGGATGGAGGGTGTATGAAATAGCAGAGAGTTGAAGTCAGGAGATGTCTTGGGGTTAAGGCCGAGGCTACCAAGCTACCAGACCAGGCACACAGTTGGTGCTCAATAGGTGAGGTTTGCTTGTACAGATAAACCAATAAATTAATAAATAACAGAATAAATTAATTCACTTATTCAGTAATTTGTTCATTCATCAAAAGTTCCGTGACATGGCCTCTGGGCCAGTTCCTTGCTAGGTAATCCTGGCTTTCAGGAGACCTTAGCTCCTGCCCATCCTTGGGAAGACAGAGCCAGGCACCAAGTCCCCTGCCCCATGTGAACAAGCACAGTACAGAAAAAGGGGCCTGGGGTGGAGGAACCTGGAAGGGAAGTCGAGGCTCCACTGGCTGGACGGATCAAGAAAAGGTGCACATAAGAGGAGACATGAGATGGGGTTCTGAAGCATGTATAGGAGTTTGACACATGTGACAAGTGGCTGGTTGAACTCTGTGAGGGCTCAGAAATGACTTACCGATGCCCCTTCTCTGGCGAGCACTCATCGCTGGCCCCCCACTCTCTTGATGTTTGCTTCCTCTTTCTCTGCCTGTCATTCTCCCATTCCATCCATCTGAAGACGCCTTTCTTCAGGGTTCAAGTCCTAGCTGGATGGTCTTGGGGGGGGGTCCCTTCCCTTCTGGGTCTCAGTTTCATCATCTGTGAAATGGGGACCAGTGAAAGTGGGAGGCTCAACAATGAGGCAATGCAACTCAGGATGGGAACAGTGCAGTTTCTTGGTGTCTAGGTGGGAGCTAGGAGGGTGGTAGGGGCATGGGGTGTTCAGGTAGATTCTATGCAGGTCCTGTTGGGCAAGAGGTGGCCCCAGGGCACTCTGGAGGCACTGTGAAGAGGTCTCAAGCCAGCCTGCAGAGGTCAGTGGCTGCTGGCAACATGGCCATTGGTTTCCTTGCCATGGCCTGGCCCCTGGTGCTTGTCCGGGGGTCCAACACTTACTCCCTAGGGATACCGTCTGAGTTGGGGGGTCTCTGAGAAGTTGCATGTGACCCCCACCTATGCCTACAGCCCTGTGTCCAGCTCATGCCAGTCCAGGCAGGCATACTCACAGGACCGCAGCCCGCCCACATCCTGGGGTGCTGGGTCCCCCTACAGCATTTCTATTGGGGGGGGGCAGTGGGGCCTCCATAGCGCTGGCCAGGAGCTGAAACAGAAACAAGAAGACTGAGCCTAGATGGCTCCAAACCCTAGAAGCACCTGCCAGCCTGTGCGCCTGCTGGAGACCCGGGCCAGCCCTGCAAAACCACCCAGCCGCAGTCTCCCACCTGTGAAATGGTCTGCTTCCCAGGCGTTGGTATTCACCACACGGCCCCAAATATGCCTGGGACATTGTGCCACATAAGAGCTGGGCACCTTAGCCCTGGCCAGTGTGGCTTAGTTGATTGAGCATTGTCCCCTACACCGAGGTCACCGGTTTGAGTCCTGGTCAGGGCACATGCCAGTTGCAGGTTCGCTCCCCAGTATGGGGCATGCAAGAGGCAGCTGAGGGATGTTTCTCTCATAGATGTTTCTTGTTGTGTTGTGAGTGGGAAACACGCCAGATTTCAAAGACGTGGTCCAGAAAAAGGTGTCACAAACTTCATTCGTCATTTTTCATATTGATCACATGCTAAAATGATCATATTTTTGAGATATAGAGTGATGTGAAACATATTACAAAACTTTTCTTAATTCTACTAGAACGTTGAAAATTATGTGTGTGGTTTGTCTTTTATTTCTACTGGCCGGGGCTGTTTGGACCCATAAGCCAAATCCAGATATTGCCTTTTTTTTTTTTTTTTTTTGGTGGCCCATGAGCTAAGAATGGATATTACATTTTTAAGTGGTTGAAAAGAATTTTTCTAAGTATATTTTTATTAATTTAAGAGAGGAAGAGATAGAAACATCAATGATGAGAGAGAATCATCAATCGGCTGCCTCCTGCACACTCACCACTGGGAATTGAGCCCGAAACCTGGGCATATGCTCTGACCAAATCAAACCATGACTTCCTGGTTCATAGGTCAATGCTCAACCACTGAACCACACCAGCTGGATGAAAATAATTTTTTTTTTTTTAACACCAAGCGACTTACAGGGCTACTGCTTCGAAAATAATTTTTTACAAAATACTATTACACAAAGCTTGGGAATCACAAACTATTTAAATTTCGGTGCCCTACCCCCCAAAAAATACAAAAAAAGAAAACCAAAACTAACTAACTAAAATAAATAAATTTCGGTGTCCAAAGTTTTATTGGTGCCCAGCTAGTTGGCTTATTGACTCTTCACCTTCAGCATTAACCATTATTGCAGAACTGGGTGGTCTCTGGACTGCAGAGTTGAAATACTGACTCTCTGGCCTTTTACAGATACGTTTGCCAACCCCTGGTCTAGGCTCTTGAGTCTCCCAGAACCCTAGAAATCCAGACTCAGACCTCCCATACTTTGAAATCCTGGGGTTCCAGAGCGTGATGGCGAACCTTTTGAGCTCAGTGTGTCAGCATTTTGAAAAACCCCTAACTTAACTCTGGTACACACAGAAATTTTTTGATATTTTCAACCATAGTAAAACAAAGATTTACATTTTTGATATTTATTTTATATATTTAAATGCCATTTAACAAAGAAAAATCAACCAAAAAAATGAGATCGTGTGTCACCTCAGAGACACGTGTCATAGGTTCGCCATCACTGGCTTAGACTATTTATATTTCTATACCTTGAAGAATGGGGGACCGGATCCAGACCATATTAATACAGTGAGTATTGAAATAAAGCAGGTAATAACCTTTCTGTTGATGGAGGGTCTTGTTTTCCATTTGTAAAAACTGCAACACCTGTGAAGCACAAGGAAGTGAAATGCAATAAAATGAGGTGTGCTTGTAATTACAGGACCTCTGCCCAAGGAACTCAGACTGATCCTATATAATAAAAGCCTAATATGCTAAGTGTCCAGTTGTCTGGTTGTCCATTAACCAATCAAAGTGTAATATGCTAATGATATGCTAAGTCCTCTCAACTGCTCACTATGATGTGCATGGACCACCAGGGGGCAGATGCCCTTACCAATAGGTTAGCTTGCTGCTGGGGTCCGGCCTGATCAGGACTGAGCCAGACGGGCTGGACATGCCCTGGAGCCCTCCCATGGTCCCTCCCCAGCTGGCCAACCTCCCGAGTTCCTCCCCAGCCCCGATCATGCACCGGTGGGGTCCCTCGGCCTGGCCTGCACCTTCTTGCATTCCAGGACTCCTCGGGGGATGTCGGAGAGCTGGTTTTGGCCCGATCCTGCAGGCCAGGCCGAGGGACCCTACTGGTGCACGAATTTGTAGACCTGGTGTACAGATAAACCAATAAATTAATAAATTACAGAATAAATTAATTCACTTATTCAGTAATTTGTTCATTCATCAAAAGTAGTGCCCCTGCCCCCAGCCCGCCTTTCTGTCCTCACCTGTGCTCACCCCTCAGGCTCCACCTCCTTCCCCACAGCCGGGCCTGGGGTGGGGGGTGAGCCCCAGCCTGGATGTCAGGTCCCTCTGCCCCCGACCCCCGCGGGGGCCTATGGAAGACTAGCGTGTGCGCCCCAGAGCCTTCTAGGCGCCCCCCAGCTGTCAGCAGGGGCTCCTGGCCCCCAGAGGAAGGGGGGCTAGTCTCCAGCTTCTCTGCTTCTGAGCTGTCATGTCACCCAGTGCCCCCAGTTAGACAGAATGGATCGGCCATAATAAAGTCTCTTCAACAAGTAAAAAACAAAACAAAACAAAAAACCCAGGCCTCGAGTAGAAATATACTGATATGACTCTGTGTAGTTAGTTCTCTGACTTCAGGGTCCCTGCCTTGGAGCCTGGGTTCAAATTATGACTGCCCAGCTGGCTGTGTGGCCTTCTGCAATTATGCTCCACCTTTCTGTGCCTCCCTCTCCTGTCTGTAAAGCACCTATTGCCCGTAGGACTGACATCTCTGGATCCAGCTGTGTAAACCCTGAGATAAAGGCTGTTGGGTTACACATGTCAAAATCTTAGGGATTTTGGCCTCAGCTAGGGAACCTGGCAGGGAGGTCTTGAGCTTCTGCAACTATCCTGTGCCCTTGAACCCACGGCACCCTCTGATCCAACCAGGCTGACCTCTGGGGAGACTGCAGAGGCTGGAGGACCAGTGGTTGCAGGGGCTTCAGGTGCTGGGCAGGGGTCTGAGCCCAGAGATTTTTTAAAATATATATTTTATTGATTTTGTACAGAGAGGAAGGGAGAGGGATAGACAGTTAGAAACATCGATGAGAGAGAAACATCGATCAGCTGCCTCGCGCACACTCCCTACTGGGGATGTGCCCGCAACCCAGGTACATGGCCCTTGACTGGAATCGAGCCTGGGACCCTTGAGTCCGCAGGCCGACGCTCAGTCCACTGAGCCAAACCGGTTAGGGCCCAGAGATATTTTTTAAAAATATATTTGTATTGATTTCAGAGAGGAAGGGAGTGGGAGAGAGAGATAGAAACATCAATGATGAGAGGAAATCATTTATTGGCTTTCTCCTGCAGGCCCCACACTGGGGATCGAGCTTGCAACTTGGGCATATGCCCTGACTGGGAATTGAACAGTGACCTCCTGGTTCATAGTTTGACTCTCAACCACTGAGCCACACCAGCCAGGTGTGAGCCCAGGGGTCTTGGTGTCTGGGCACAGGGGGCTGCAGGAGCAGAGGCAGCCACCTCTATGGCAATCCTCTCCCTGCAGTGTCTGGGCTCTGAGCCGGACCCCAAAGGGTCAGGGTGGGACCCAGGACTGGGCCCTTCAGCAGAGGCTTTGGGCGCCTCCTGGAGGGCTTCAGGCGCTTCCCTTGCTCTCTGCAAAAAGGCATTATTTGCTCCTGGACACTTCAGACAAAACAAGCATCGCCTGACCGGTTTGGCTCAGTGGATAGAACGTCGGCCTGTGGACTCGGTGGTCTCGGGTTCGATTCCGGTCAAGGGCATGTGCCTTGGTTGTAGGCACATACCCAGTGGGGAGCGTGAGGGAGGCAGCTGATCGATGTTTCTCTCTCATTGATGTTTCCAACTCTCTATCTCTGGAGAATCAATAAAATATATTTTTAAAAAATAAAAATAAAACAAGCATGATGCAGCAGAAACAACAAAAGTAACAATCAGCCTGTTAACTTGGGTCAGGAACCTGCCACAGGTCCCCACTGACCCCTCCACAGAGGTGTCTGCTAGGCCGGCTCCTTGCTCTGCCTCAGGGCCTTTGCTTCAGCTATGCCCTCTGCCTGGCATTCTCTACCTGGTTCCTGCACTGTCCTCCTTCCAGCCCCTGCTGGAGGGTCATCTGCTCAGTGCCCCGCCCCTCACAAGTCCCAATGTAACTCTCAACCTGCCCCAAACCGGCTACACCCCCACGCCCCCGGTCTACACACAACCCCACAGCATCCTCGGAAATCCAATCCCCTCTCTCTGGTGGTGTAGGTTTAGAACTGTCTTTCCCCACTTGTTCTTTTCTTTTTTTAAAACATATCTGTATCGATTTTTTTTTTTTTTTTTTTTTTTTACAGAGAGGAAGGGAGAGGGATAGAGAGTTAGAAACATCAATGAGAGAGAAATATCAATCAGCTGCCTCCTGCACACTCCCTACTGGGGATGTGCCTGCAACCAAGGTACATGCCCTTGACCGGGAATCAAACCCGGGACCCTTGAGTCCGCAGGCCAATGCTCTATCCACTGAGCCAAACCGGTCAGGGCTGGCGTGTGTGTGTGTGTGTGTGTGTGTGTGTGTTGTTCTTTTTCTTGATGGTGACTCTCCAAGGAGGCCAGGCACTCATGGTGAAGTTGCACTGGCATCGTGAGTCTCGTGTTATCTATTAAGTTGGAGTAAGCTCTTGACTGCACTGCTGGATACAGCAGCCACTGGCACGTGGGGCTATTTCAACGTATATTATTATATTAATAAAAATAAACTAAGTTTAAAAGCCTGCTTCTTGGCCACACTGGCTAAATTTCCCTGCCGAGGAGCCCGTGTGCATTGGGCCTTGCTGGGCATATCAGACCCACAGCGCCTGCCACAGTGCGGCTGGGAATGCTCCCCAGGCCAAGGGGATAAAGTCGGCCTGGCCTCTCCATCGGAAAACATTATTTTTCCCCCTTTGCAACTAAGAAGTGATCTGGGGGGTGGAGGGGAGGGTGATCCATAATAATTTCAAGAGTGCATTTTTGAGCATCTACCGTATGCAGGCACCACGAGGAGCACAGGAAGAGAATGACTTTTGCCTCCTGGGTGTGGTAGCACAGGTATGGGTCTGTCTGCCCACTCAGGCTGTTGGGCATAATCCTAGGATTATGAAACCCGACAGGTAGGTCTGGAAGGTTTTCCTCAACCTCTGGGTGACAGCTGAAGTCACCTCCCTCCCTTACCACACGATTCAATTCAGAACAGCCACCCCCACAACCTCCCGTGTCCTGGCCTTTCTCAGAGGCCCCATCTGCACCCCTCACGCTGTGCGCTCGACATCAGGAACCAGACCAGACACCCCTTGTCTGTTTGCCTGTCTCCATGCTGGTCCCCAAGTTCTGCGAGAGCAGGGACCCTGCCTATTGCGTTGCTCATTTCCCTAAATCCATTTGCCCCAGACCAGGTGTCTATTGTCCTTCTTCAGGGCCGCTGCTCAGGGTCCTGGCCCCCATGCCTCCTGTCTCCTGGTCCTGCCTTCTACGCTCCCATGCAGCCAACCTCTGCCTAGAATCTTAGGGTGCGTAGGAGTGGAAGCGCCTGGCATACAGTAGGCATTCAATGAATGTTGGGTTGTATTACTCAACGCCTTGGGCATGCGAGCTACATAGAACAGGGAGACAGTTGGGAGGGGTGGCAAAAACCTATTGGGAGAAATAAAGGCAGGTGTCAAGACAAAAAACATGGCTCGACAAACCACTCTTCCCTCACTCTAGAGTCTTGCTCAGTAAAGTAAGGACCCGTCGCCAGCAGACGCCGACTGCTGGTTGCGAACGAAAGGCCGCCCTGGCCATAAATGGTGCGATGTGGGGGAGAGGCGGCTTTTACTATGCTTATACCAGTTTTGTTTTGGCTAGTATTTGCCATATGTTTGACTTTCAACACTTCTGTGACTTTATATATTAGATGTATCCCTTATAAATGGTATATAGTGGGATAAATATAAAACCTGTTGCTTGATGTTGCCATTTTCGAACGAAAGGCCGCCCTGGCCATAAATGGTGCGGGGAGGGGCGGGGGGGCCGCGACGCCGTATTACGTCAGAGAGGCCCTCCCAGGCTAAACCCAAAAGACTAGGCGTGACAGGGAATCGGGGCGATTTGCACAAAAACCAGTGGTTGCCATCCCCACAGGACATTTAAAGGCTACCAATGAAATTACTTTTCAGTTAGAGCGATCTAGTTTACGCTTCCATTTGACCTGGCTTTCTATAGCGCCACATCAACGAACATCTCCTACCGTTGCGCTTATTTAAGGTGTTTTTGATCACGTAAAACCCTCATATATTGACTAGTTTTACCGTCCAAGCATGTCCTAGAAGCCGCGGGGTATTGTGGGGGCAGTATGTAAAAGACCGG
>NW_006291485.1:1356594-1357498 GCF_000327345.1 Myotis davidii | reverse complement strand
GCGCTCTTCTTCAAGATGGCAGTCGCCTACTCGCGGCTCTTCCCGCCCGCCTTCCGCCGTCTCTTCGAGTTCTTCGTGTTGCTCAAGGTGACCGTGGCCCCGACCCCCGACTCTTGACCAGCGGCCGGATCCACCCCCCAGACTTGCAACCGCTTCCCCGATCCCGCCCAGGACAGCCCACCCCTTTCACTTGGAGGTCTAGACCGGGTCCGGTCCGTTGGGTACCCTCCCCTTTTGTCTGCTGCCCTAGCTCCTGGCCCCCTTTTCTGACACTTCACCCTCGGAAAGACCCAGGTCTCACCCTGTGGGTGGTACCTGATCCCGACTCCAGGCGTTCCCAGTCCTCTCCAGGCAGCACCCATGCTCGGCCTCACCCTTCCTCCGATGGCCCAATTCCCGGAGGCCCGGAGCCTTGTTCCGACCTGCCTAGGACCCCCTGCCAGCCCTGCTGTGCCACGTGGGATCCTCACCTCGGGAAGACACCCCTCACCCCCCATGCTGCCCTCTCTTGCCTGACCTGGCCCAGGTCCCCATCCTTAAACTGGGAAAGATTCCAGACACACCCTGCTCCCTTAGGACACACCCCAGGACCACCCACCTGCACTAGAAATGCGCCCCCCCCCCTCTTCCTTCTCTTCCTTCTGCATCCCCTTCTCTGGGGCTCTTCCCCTCCTTGGGACCTTCCACCAGTTCCTACCCCACCCCTTCCCCCTCTTAGCCTTACAGGGGAATGTGACCTAGCTGAGGTCACCTCGCCAGGGTTAGTGACAAAGTCACTACTACTCATGTCATAACAAGAGGCTGCACACAAGCCTCCTCCCCATCCTCCCTCAGGTGGCATAGAGGCTTCAACCATGTGTGCAGCTCAGGAAGGACCGCCGTTGACAGCCAAGAAGGGGGCTGG
>NW_006291485.1:1341679-1356522 GCF_000327345.1 Myotis davidii | reverse complement strand
AGGGGGGGGCTAGAGCTCACTGGCACCAGGGTTCTGGGTCCTTAGTGGAGGGGTGGTTCCACCTGTTGCTTGACCCAGCTGAGAAAAGGGAGAAGCAGGCCTTTAGTTTCCCATCAGAGTACAGCCCATCAGGGAGCGGCTGGGGTGCGGACGTGGCCAAGCCACCTTTGGGTTCTTTTGCTAGATCTGCAGGCACTTGGGTTGCTGGCCGGTCCCAGGGCCTGGAGCGCGGGGCTGGGAGCTGAGCATGGAGGCTTCCAGGTGAATTGAGTGCTTCCTGCCAGAGCTACGGGTCCCAGGCCCCGCCCCCTGCACTTAACTCCCATCACCAGCTTGGTGGTCCCCAGACACCATGTTGGAAAGAAAGGCTGGGGTGCAGGCTGGTTTGTAGGAGGCCCCTCTGGCCTCCCACACGGCCTCACCCAGCCCCATCCTCACCTCTCGGAGGCCTCAGCTGTTCTTGTCTTAGGCATCTGTTGACCTGAACAACCAGGTGCTACAATGCTGAAATCTTAGTGATGCTCTAATCTCCATCCTTCTGTGGCACTTTTGTCTGCAAGTGAAGGAAACAGTTTACATTGGCCCAAGAGAGATCTTGGGGCTCATGCAGCTGGGGAGACTGGGACAGCCGGATCCGGCAGGCAGCAGTGTGCTTGGAGGTGGGGCCTCTCCCCACCCTCAGTCACAGCCACTGCTGCCAGGCCAGGAGTCGGTGCCTTAGTGGCCTGGCCTTTGCCAGTTTGCAGAGCAGACTCCAGAGGGGCGGCCAGGTGGTCTACAGCTGGCATTGGTACTACCCTTTGGGGCTCATGGCCCCATAAGGATGGGGTTCTGGTGGCTGTGTAGCCAGGGGCAACTCACCAGCCGCCTGAGTATCAGTGTCCCTGTCAGATGGCAGAGAAGGACTCTGTGCTCTGGTCTCTGTGGCCCAGGCTTTTCCAAGCTGTGGTTCTGGACCACACAGTGAGCTGGTCCTGAAGAGTAGTAATTTGGTAGGAGCTTGTGTGTGGTGAGGGTGGTCAGAGGCTGTGCTGGCCCAGCTGAGGGATCACCCCAGTCTCTGACTGAATAGCCACTGGGGTCACCAGTTGCCCGACATCCATCTTTTCCTGGGAAGGCTGGCACCACATTGGACCAGCTGCACCCTTTCCCCAAGGGTAGGGCAGTGGGTGGGATGCAGGGGGGCCATGCCTTGGACATGGCCTCCAGGCTGGGAAGGTGACACTTATCCAACTGGGGCCCCATGAGAAGCAAGATTGTCAGACAGTGAGGTGAGTTCCTGGGGAGGCGGGTGTTCCTCAGTAGATCCAAATGGAGGGCCCTTTTGATGCACTTTGAGTCGAGCAGAAGTTGCTGTTGGTGACTGGCACTTCTGATATCAGGCTACTTGCTCTTTGTGGGGGCTGTCCTGATCCCTGGAGTGCTGAGCAGCAGCATCCCCTAGTGCAGCGATGGCGAACCTTTTGAGCTCGGCGTGTCAGCATTTTGAAAAACCCTAACTTAACTCTGGTGCCGAAACATCGATGGGAGAGAAACATCAATCAGCTGCATCCTGCACATCTCCCTAGAGGGATGTGCCCGCAACCCAGGTACACGCCCTTGACCGGAATTGAACCTGGGACCTTTCAGTCCGCAGGCCGACGCTCTATCCACTGAGCCAAACCGGTTTCGACAGATTTATATTTTTGATATTTATTTTATATATTTATATGCCATTTAACAAAGAAAAATCAACCAAAAAAATGAGTTCGCGTGTCAGCTCTGACACGTGTGTCATAGGTTCGCCATCACTGGCCTAGCGCCACCCCCTGAGGATGGGACCACCCAGATGAGACCCTGCCGTCCCCATTTCACTAATGGAGAAGCTGCCTCAGAAGCAGAGCGAGCTGGCCCTGTCACCGTGGGAGGGGTGCAGAGTGCTTAGTGGGCAAAGAAGGCTGTTTGTAGCTGGTGAGGTCAGGGGCACTCTGAGGACAAGGCAGAGTGTGAGGCAGCTAGGCAGGCCTCTTGGGGACAGTGGAACCCAGCAGGTGGCCCAGGGGTGGTGGCACCTGGACTGGGCCTCCCAGGGAGCAGTTAGTTGATAGTCTCTCTGAGAGTGGGGGTTCCACACGCACATAAGAATGTGCCTCATCCTGGCTCACATAGAGCAGGGTGGTCAGCACCTTGGACCAGTGACACCCTTAAGACTGTATGCTGCCAGGAGAGGACAGGGTGGGTTTGGAGCTTAGGGAACCTCAGAGCCCCGGGGTTCCCTTCCTTCCCCAACAAAGCTCAGGCCTCACTTTCCGGTGGGGCCCCCTGCCCCCAGGCCCTGTTCGTGCTCTTCGTCCTGGCCTATATCCACATCGTCTTCTCCCGATCTCCCATCAACTGCCTGGAGCATGTGCGCGACAAGTGGCCACGGGAGGGCGTCCTACGCGTAGAAGTACAGCAGAACTCAAGTCGTGCGCCAGTCTTCCTGCAGTTTTGTGACAGTAGTCGCAGCAACTTCCCTGGCCTGGCTGCGGAGCCTGGAGGCCTGGAGCTGGAGGAGGAGGAGGAGGAGCTGACCATGGAGATGTTTGGGAACCACTCCATCCAGGTGAGTGTGCAGGAGGATGTCCCTGTTGGGGAAGCTCTGGACCTTGCAGGGCCGGACCCTCGTGGCCTTGGGTCGGGATGTGGGTGCGAAGCAGACGGTTACCTGGAAGGGACTGGCTCATTCTGGGGCTGCTGAGGAGGCCCTGGAGGGTTTGGGCTGAGAGCCCAAGCAGTCCTGGTCATCCCGGATGACGCAGCTGCCCGCAGGGATGGGTGTGGGGGGCCCATCCCCAACTTTGGGGCACAGACACTCACCTGGAGATGGCTAGGTTCTTGGTGCTGGGTGAGGGGTCTTATTGTGAGACGCTGGTCAGAGGCCCTTCCGCCCCAGAGGTGGACGACATTCTGGCAGAGGCTGGGGGTTACGGTGGACAGAGGCAGAGTGCATCTCCTTCCAGGCGGCAGGAGAGGGGCCTCTCTGCCACACAAGGGCCCACTGACACCCTGTCTCCTGGTGACCCACAGTTTGAGTTGGACATTGAGCCCAAGGTGTTCAAGCCGCCCGGTGGCCCTGAGGCCCTGAATGATAGCCAGGAGTTCCCCTTCCCTGAGACACCCTCAAAAGGTATGTGTTGCCAAGATGTCAGGGGGACTCACTCTCCTGGACATGGAGAATGGCCACTCTGAGCTTCCATTTCCTTATCTGTCAGCAGCATGTGAGGCAATAGAGGTGCTCCTGGGCCCTGGTCACACTCCCTGTCTGGCTCCTCCTCTGAAGGAGGGAGGTGGGGTTGGCTGAGGCTCTGTAGGCTGACAGGCCATTCTCACCCACAGTGTGGCCACAGGATGAGTACATTGTGGAGTACTCGCTGGAGTACGGCTTCCTGCGCCTGTCACAGGCCACGCGGCAGCGGCTCAGCATCCCGGTCATGGTAGTCACCCTGGGTGAGTCACCTTGGGAGAGGGCCATGGTAGGGAGTGATCCAGAAGCACTTAAAGATGGAGGTCTGGTCCAGCCAGTGTGGCTCAGTAGTAGAGCATTGACCTATGAACCAGGAGGTCACAGTTTGATTCCTAATCAGGATACATGCCTGGGTTTCAGGCTTGATCCCCAATGCAGGGCGTGCAGAGGCAGCAGATCAGTGATTCTCATCATTGATGTTTCTCTCTCTCTCCCTTCCTCTCTGAAACCAATCCTATATAATAAAAGGCTAATATGCAAATTGACCAAATGGTGGAACAACCAGTCGCTATGATGCACACTGACCATCAGGGGGCAGACAGTGTGCTCCCACAGGGGGAGTGCCGCTCAGTCAGAAGCCCTGAGCTGGGCTTACGGCTGCTGAGCACAGCATCGGTGATGGGAGCCTCTCCTGCCTCCGCAGCAGCGCTAAGGATGTCCGACTGTGGGTTTAGGCCCGCTCCCCACAGTTGGACATCCTCCAAGGGCTCCCAGATTGCGAGAGGGCACAGGCCGGGCTGAGGGACCCCCCACAAGTGCACAAGGTTCGTGCACTGGGCCTCTAGGAAGAATTAAAAAAAAAAAAAAAAAAGACCGCAGTCTGGGGACCATCCCCCAGGGCCTGACAATCACAGCATTGCCCGGGTGGGTGGATGCAGGCCAGTGGGGGCTTTACCCCTGTTGGTGTGCCACCCGCAGACCCCACACGGGACCAGTGCTTTGGGGACCGCTTCAGCCGCCTGCTGCTGGCCGAGTTCCTGGGCTATGATGACATCCTCATGTCCAGTGTGAAGGGTCTGGCTGAGAACGAAGAGAACAAGGGTGCGATTGGGACCAGGGCTGGGGAGGGTGTGGGGTACAGTGTTGGGGGCTGGAGGGCAGACCGTGGGGCTCACAGCCTCCCTGTATAGGCTTCCTGCGGAACGTGGTGTCAGGCGAGCACTACCGATTTGTGAGCATGTGGATGGCCCGAGCATCCTATCTGGCTGCCTTCATCATCATGGTCATCTTCGTGAGTGTCTTGATACTGGGCTGGGCAGAGGGTGTGGGGGCAGGTGGCCCTTCCCCAGCCTTACACACCTTCCTTTGCAGACCCTGAGCGTGTCCATGCTGCTCCGCTACTCCCATCACCAGATCTTTGTCTTCATTGGTGAGTCTCCTGGCCTGGTGGCGGGAGGAAAGGTGGGGTCAGCCTCAGGCCCCCATGGCCCCCTGCCCACCCCACCCCCAAGGGGCGCCTCACCTGGTCTGCCCGCCCACCACCCTCTGCCCGCAGTGGACCTGCTGCAGATGCTGGAGATGAACATGGCCATCGCCTTCCCTGCAGCGCCCCTGCTGACCGTCATCCTGGCCCTCGTGGGTGAGGACCTCTCTGCCCACCATTCTGCCTTCTCACCCAGTCCCCTGTGCCCACCTCCCCTCTGTTCCTGGCCTTCCCACCATGCCCACCGCAACCCACGGTCTCCTGTAGGGATGGAGGCTATCATGTCGGAGTTCTTCAATGACACCACCACCGCCTTCTACATCATCCTCATCGTGTGGCTGGCTGACCAGTATGATGCCATTTGCTGCCACACCAACACCAGCAAGAGGCACTGGCTGCGGTGAGTGCCACGGGTCCAGGCGGGGTCAGGGTGGGATATGGACTGGCGGCACCTCACTGTGCCCCCTGCAGGTTCTTCTACCTGTACCACTTCGCCTTCTATGCCTACCACTACCGCTTCAATGGGCAGTACAGCAGTCTGGCCCTAGTCACCTCCTGGCTCTTCATCCAGGTGAGGGGCCCTGCCTACTCCTCGAGGTCCAGCCTGTGGGAGGTCTGGCCCTGTGCTGGGCCTGACCCACGCCCACCCTCCCTCCAGCATTCCATGATCTACTTCTTCCACCACTATGAGCTGCCCGCCATCCTGCAGCAGATCCGCATCCAGGAGATGTTGCTACAGACACCACCGCTGGGCCCTGGTACCCCCACGGCGCTGCCGGATGACCTCAACAACAATGGGGGCGCCCCGGCTGCTGCACCTGACCCTGCCAGCCAGCCCCCTGCCCTGGACCCTGGCTCACTGGGGGCTGGTGGTGTTCCCAGGCCTGTAGCTGAAGCACCCAGCTCTCTGGTAGCTGCGGCAGCCTCAGTGGCTGCAGCGGCCAGTAGTGATCTGGGCTGGATGGCAGAGACAGCTGCCATCATCACAGACGCCTCTTTCCTGTCTGGCCTGAGCGCCTCCCTTCTGGAGCGGAGGGCAGCTAGCCCCCTGAGCCCGGGTGGGGGATTCCCTCGGGGCCTCCAAGCCCCCCAGGACAGTGTGCCCCCAAGCGACTCCCCAACACCTGACACAGGCCCTCTGGCTGCTGGAGCGAGTGGGCCCATCCCTGAGTCCCCAGCCCCGACAGATGAACCCTCAGAAGTTGGCTCCTAAGTCCTGGGCAGCTGAGTGCCTCTGTCCCTGGCTGTCCAGGCCAGCTGGGTGTGACCTGGCTGGGGTCCTTGGGGATCAGGAAGGCTGTCCCCAGTGTCTCCGGGATTGCCCAGTTGGCCTTGTGCTGGGGTCCATCTGGTTTGCCCAGGGGTGGGCTTCTCTCCCGGGTGTGGGGCCTGCCCACAGCCTGTCCCTGCCGCATTTGTGGTGGGTCCCCGCAGCCAGCAAATCAAGGCAGGCTGATGAGCTAGGGCAGAAAAAAGGGGTGGGGTCTCCATAGAAGGCTCTGGAAAGGGTTGGTGTAAGGTCTGGAGCAAGCTGTATCTAGGGGGAGAGCCTAGCAAGTCTCTGAGCCAGGTGAACACTGGTAGGGGCCTCCCTCACTGTCCTGGCCACTCAGGGGTGCTCTGTTGTGCGCAGTGCCTTTTCCACAGCCCCTGCCCCCATATATGCGTGCCAGGGCTGGGGTATTGGCACAGGGACACAGTGTGTGGGCGCCAACTGTCAAAAACAACAACCAGGCGCTAGGGTCCAGCCTTGCTCCTGCTGGAGAGAGCCAACGGCCCAACTATGTCACTCGGTGAGGACTGCAGAGTGCTCATTCCATTCTATTTAATTGCAGTGTACAAAATTGTGTTTGTATATAGAATAAACTGTCTGTTGACAGCACCCAGCCAGTGTCTGCATGCACCAGGTGCTGGGATTAGCTCCTGCAGGCTCCGCCCTCATGCAAAGTCAGGTGGGCTGGGTGTGGTGTGGCATGGCCACCTCCCAGTGATGAAGCGGGTGGAGACCACTGGAGGCCTAGAGCAGGCACAGTGGCCCATCGCAGCTGCCACCTGGGAGTTGGGCCAGGAGCTCCCCATGCCTCACCAGCGCCTGATGGAGCCTTGAACGTGCGTCCGCAATGTGCTGCTCCAGTTCCTCCAGCTCCCCTGGGTGTGGGGCACCAGTGGGCAGCATGGTGGGTGGCTGGCCATTGGAGCAGAACCGGGTGGGACCCTCAGGTGACCTGTTCCCCTCCACATCTGTGCCCACTACTGATGGAGCAGTGGCCAAGGTTGGCTCCAGAAGGAAGTGGACATGACGCTCCCTTACCATGGCCTGGCACACCCGTGTCCAGTTGCCCTGGCCTGAGCGGGCAGTTGGTATGTCTTGTTGCTGCTTCTCTGGGTCCCTGGGAACAGAGGATGGATGGGGCTGGATCAGTATCCCCCAAGGAACGGGCGGTCCCTCTCTGCTCTCTGGGGTCAGGGTTCCTAGGAGGCTGTGAGTGGTGGGAGGCATGGACTTACTGGTTTGGCTCAAATGGGAGTGGGGCCTGCAGGTGTAAGATGGCAGGCCTGAGGTGGGTGTAGGAGCTGGAGTGGGAGCCCCTTACCTTGGCTCAGGTTCTTTCTGCCTGTCCAGCAGCTCTGTGTTGAGGGCGAGGTGGATTCTCTGTGAGCCAGATAGAGGCTGTGTTGGGTCAGGTTGGGAGGTTGCCCATGCTTGCCCGCCCTGTGCTGTCTCCTCACCTGACTTGTGTGTAGCCAGTACTGCAGCCTGTTCCCCCTCCGGATGCATGGCAGCACCAGGTGGTAGAAGATGTGCTCCCCCAGGGAGCTGAGCAGGGCACTGCCCAGGCCCAGGCAGAGCAGCACAAAGAGACCGGAGAAGTGGTAGATGCCCATCTGCAGGGTCTGCAGAGGTGGGACACGGGCACAAGCCCTTCATGGTCATGGCCGACCCTCGGGGAGCCCTGGCCTGGAGGACACAGGTTGGCCAGAGACGGACCTGGGGCTGTACAGTTGGATTGGGAGGCTAGGGCTCCATATTCCGGAGCAAGGTTCCTAGGAGGGGAGGGCACTGGAGCTGGGATTTTGTAGGATGAACAGGACTGCTCAAAAGCAGACAAACACACACCTTGCTTATGATCAGGGGATTGGCCACCTCTGCCCACAGGCTCAGAGCCCCCGCACCCTCCCCACACCCTGTGTCCCAGGCCCTGTCCCACCTCTGTGACAGCAAGTACCCGCTTCCCACAAGGTACCATCTTGTACCACTTGTCATGCAACAGATCGATGAAGCCAGAGGACTTGTAGCGGCTGATGAACTCCGACAGGTTGGAGGTGAGCGGTGAGTTCTGAGGGAGTCCGATGCCATAACCTGATGAAGGCCAGGAATTGGGTTGGGACCAGACTGGACACAGCCCAGGGGAGCTGTGCCCACTTTGAGCCCTCAGTGGCTCCCTGCTGCCTCAGGGTCACTGGTCTCGGGCCTCTCACCCTCAATGGCAAAGGGCTTGCCCACAGTCAGCAGTTTGCAGTCGGCATCGATGGAGACCTCATAGTCCAGAAGTGACTTGTCCATGATGAAAGCATTGAGCTTGGGGGGGTCGCTCCTGTGGGGATGTGGAGGGGGTGAACACCTGCCCTGGTAGGCCTCCCCCTGCCTCCCCCGACCCAATCCTGCTGTATGCCCTGGCCTCACGTGAGCATGGCAACGCCATGGGGTGTTGTGGGTACGCTGTGTTGCCGCATGTGCGCGTGCATCTCAGGGAAGCTCTTCTTGATGTAGGCCTCTGCACTGCTCTCCCACACAGTGCCGAAGCGGAAGCTCTGGGATGGGTGGTGCAGCTGTGGGCAGGTGAGTGGTCAGTGCCAGGCCCTTCTCTGCACTCGCCTGCATTCCCACCCGACTCTGCTCTGGCTCCCACCCAGGCCCAAAGCTCTCAACCAGCGTCTCCCCTCCCGGCTGACACGAGGCCAGGTCATTTTCTGTGGAGGGTTGTCCCAGGCACTGCAAGTGTAGAGCAGCATCCCTGGCCCCATCCTCACAATGCCGGAAGTACCCCCACTGTGATAACCACAAATTCCCCAGACATGACCTAGTGTCCCCTGTGGGCACACACTACCCAGAGTCCATCACACAGACGTGGCCCCGAACTCCAGACCTCCTCCTACCACTTCCTCCAGGGCTCCTTGTTCTCCCTCCTTTCATCCCATGACCTGCCCTGCAAACCCTGTGGGGTCAGCTCTGCCTTAAGAACACCCACCACCATGCCCTGGTCCAAGGTGATTGGAGCATTAGCCATCACATCAAAGGGTCACAGATTTGATTCCTGGTCAAGGGCACACAACTGGGTTGTGGGTTTGCTCCCTGCCTCCAGTCAGGGCACATGCAGGAGGCAACCAGTCCATGTGCCTCACATGGACGTTTCTCTCTCCCTCCCCCTCTCTCTGAAAAACAATGAAAAAAATATCCTCAGGTGAGGATTAACAACAACCACACCCACAGCCAACCTACTGCCTACCTCCTCAGTAACCCCCACCATCTCTCCTGGACCAACACAGCCTGCCACCTGCTCTCAGCACTGCCCATGTTCTGTGCAAACTCCCTACTGAATGAGCTACAGCACCACCAAAAGCCACACCAGCTGGACTGAACCTCTAAAAGTGGCCACACCAGCCCTAACCAGTTTGGCTCAGTGGATAGAGCGTCAGCCTGCAGACTCAAGGGTCCCAGGTTCGATTCCGGTCAAGGGCACGTACCTTGGTTGCGGGCACATCCCCAGTAGGGGGTGTTCAGGAGGCAGCTGATGGATGTTTCTGTCCCATCATGTTTCTAACTATCTCCCTTCCTCTCTGTAAAAAATCAATAAAATATATTTAAAAAATAAGTAAAAGTGGCCACACCTAGTGAGTGGCTGGTGCATCTACGTTTCATTACTGATTTACAAAGGACAGGGTGAGGGGGACAGCAGAACAAGCTGAACACCCCTTAGGGGATGCAATCAGCCAGATTCAAACAGTAGGAGATGCTATGAACAACAAAAACCCAACAACAACTTCAACAAACACTAGGAAACAAATGAGAGGGAATTCAAGAGCTGGGAGGGTTCTACCATCTGCAAATGTGTCAAACTGGAAGAAAAAAAAACACAACTGGGAAAATGGGTCCAATATTTGTCAAAATGCCAAGGATTTATGATGAAATATAGGGTCTGGGATTTGTTTTGTAATAACTCAACAACTGAGGTCAGTGATGGATGAAAGCAGCTGGCAGTTGACTTTGGAGCCAGACAATAGGTTCACTCATGGTCTTTGCTTCCCACTCAGGGATATTCAAAACTTTTTGATTAAAAAAAATATATATATATGTATCCCTGGCCAGTGTGGCTCAGTTGGTTGAGAGTTCTGTGCACTGAAAGCTCACCAGGTCAACTCCCAGTCAGGCACATGCCCAAGTTGTGGGTTCAGTCCCTGGTAGGGGTGTGTGCAGGAGGCAACAGATCAATGTTTCTCTCTCTCCCTCTCTCTCCATAATCAATTTAAGCCCAGCCGGCATGGCTCTGTGGTGGAGCGTCAACTTATGAACCGGGAGGTAATGGTTCAATTCTCAGGGCACATGCCTAGGTTGCAGGCTCAATCCTCAGTGTGGGGTGTGCAGGAGGCAGTCGATCAATGATTCTCATCATTGATGTTCTATATCTCCCTCTCCCTGTCTGAAATCAATAAAAGTATTTTAAATATATAAATAAATGTTTTAAAAAATAAAAATATGTAGACTGGGGCACACCCCTGCTCTGCCCACAGCCCTCCAGGGCTCCCGGAAGTTTCATCTCAGAGGGAACTACTTTAGAAGCCTAGGGCCTCCTGCATCCATAGGCCCTGCACGACCTGCCCCCTCTGTTACCTCCCTGACCTCACCCCCATTCCTCCCTCTGCTCCCTCTCTCTCCTCCTAGATGTTCCTCCAACACCCCAACAATACCAGGCAAGGTCCTGCCACAGGGCCTTTGCATGGGGGCTGTGCCCTCTCCTCTCTGACGTCCATATAAAAGTCCCTCGTGTCACCCCCTCCCAGAGGAATTTCTGACCTCCATTTGAGAAAATGTGCAAACATTCCTGTGTGCCTCCTCTGCCTATTTTTGTCCCTGGCACTCACACACCATCTGTTTTGCTTATCTATCTTGATTCTTGCCACGTCTCCACCAGGGATGGGGATCGTCACCTATTTTGTCCCAGCTGTGTTCCCAGTGCCTGGCACACCACCAGTGCTCAATAAATGTTTGCACGAGTAAATGGCCACAGGTAGTTGGGCCTCAGGATGGGTAGTGTGTGAGTGGGCATCCTCCCAGCTCTGGCCACAGCCCCCACAGCCAGCCACCTTGGGGTCGTGAATCCCTGACAGCTCCTCAAAAGTCTTGTCCCCGACCATGACGGCAGCCAGGTTGGCCGTGTAGCTAGACAGCACGAGCAGGCAGAAGATGGCCCACAGGTTCATGAGCAGGCGCCCTGTGGGGCACTTGGGGGTTTTGCTGGATACTGTGCGTCCAAACAGGATGGCGTAGCAGAGGTTGAGGGCCGAGGAATAGGAGAAAACGGTGCCGCGGTTCCGGCCGCGGGGTGTGAGGCCATAGGGGCTGCACCACTCGTAGAGCGTGAGGAAGAGCGCGGTGAGGTGCAGGGCGGCAAAGACACCCAGCCACATAGACCAGTGCAGCGGCCACATAAAGGCCCCAAGAGGTGAGGCCGTGTCTCTCGCCCGCACCATGATGCCCAGGCTGGTGGAGAAGAAGGGGCTGCTGAAGTCTACCACCTTCAAGCGGGCTGAGTTGATGCTAAAGCTGGTGACTGCCATGTGGGCCCTGCCAGCTAGCAGGTCACCCACCAGGCCAGTCCAGCGGCCATCCCGCAGGGCACCGTACTTGCCATCGCCCACAATGTATAGCTCAAAGTCAAAGGGTGTGTCCTCTGCCAGGCGCTCCAGCAGGTCAATGCAGTAGCCATAGCAACACTTGCGCAGAGCACGGGACACCGAGCCGTTGGCCAGGGCAGCAAACAGCGCGTCCAGGGTGGCAGAGTCGTTGGTGCCAGGGTCCAGGCACAACTGTCCTGCTGGGCACTGCCCATCCTCGTCTGGTTCGCGGGCAAACACAAACGGATGCTCCACCAGGGTCACCACACGCAGCCTGGGCCGGACCTGGGCACCCAGCGGGGAGGGGGGCTGCACAGCAGCACCCCCTGGCTCCAACTCCAGCCTCCCATCCTGCCAGCTGCCCAGTGTGGCCCAGGCTGGGGTGCCCAGCGGGTCCTGGCGCAGGCCCCACACCTGGAAGTGCCGGGACATGTACACCTGGGAGGAGCTGGTCACCCACACTGGCCCCGTGTGGCCCTGGAAGGATGTGTTGCTCAGGAACCTGGCAGGTGGGAGGCAAACAGACATCAAGTAGTGGGAGCCCCCCCCGCCCAGCAAAGCTCAGACCCTCTCAGCACAGACCAGGGACCACTGTGGATGCAGTTGTGTCCCCCCCACAGCAGGTCTCTGCCAGCAGGGGCGTGAAGTCAACGCTGACCATCCAGTTTGAACGCCCAGGTAGCGCCCCCTGGCTCTGGGGAGCTGTCCACTCTCCAGACCTCCCCTGGGATCAGGCAGAGACACATGCCCGCTGCCCTCTCCCACTCCTCCCAAAGTGCCAAGCATGCCCTTCACCAGAATTCCTCTCTCAGGCCTGTTTCCACCAAGACAGGGACCAAGCCACTCTCTCATGAGGACACAGTGCCTGGTATAGCAAGTGCCCAATAACGTTGCCCCAGACAGAGGCAGCTCCATGTGGAGGCTGCACCCCTTCCTACCGCAGGGTCCCCACTCACTGTGCCAAGAGGTGGCCTGAGGACCGGAGTTTGGGTGGCTTCAGGTCCTTGCAGTTGGTGGTGGCGGGGAGAAGGATATGCTCTGGATGCACACGGGCCGCGCTGCCCAGCGCCCGTGCCATCAGCTCCACCGCGTCGTGGATGGCGGCCTCCAGTGAGGGTCGAGCCACCTCGCCCAGTGCCAGCAGCCCAGGTGGCAGGCCCTCAGTGGGCAGTGCCTCTGCAGGCAGCGGTGTGCCTAGCACCCAGCGGGGCCCGGGAGGGGCAGCCTCCAGCACCTGACGGGCACGGGCCATGTCACAGCCAAGGAGCACGGCCACGGGTACTAGGGCTGAGCCCCCCTCCAGCGCCCCCAGCGAGGAAAGGCGGGCCTGCAACCCTATATCACCGGTGTCCGGTCGGCTCACGTCCAGCACAAGCTTTGGGGCCCTGCCAGCTCGGCTTGTCCAGAGGGCCACCAGGCCACCGGGGTCCCGCATGCGGCAGAGCACCAGGCTAACGTCCTCCCAGGCATGGGCCTGCAGCACGGACACCAGCACCTCCAGCAGCGTCTCCAGGGGGCTGGCCCAGTCCAACTGTAGGTGAAACGGGTTCTGGGAAGGGGGTGGTCACAGTTAGGGCTGGTGACCACCATGTCCTTCCCACCCCCACCAATAGGTGTTCAATAAACAGAGGCCATCTTGATAACTAGACCTCATGCCTGTCTCCTCCCAGCCTACCTCTGCTCTAAACCCGTCTGTGTTCCCCACAGCCAGCAGCACTAAGCCCAGCCTGCCTGGCCTGACATTTAGGGCCTTCTGTTGTGTCTCTGGCCACCCTGGTAGCATCCCACTTGGAGGATTTTTGCATGTGCCATTCCCATTCTGGAATACTTTTCTCTCTCTATGTCAGTCAACTCCTACACATTCTTCAAAACTCAGCCCCACTTCCCCCTCCTCTATTTAGACATTCCCATCCACTCTCAGAACTCTGGCTCCCCTCTAGACTCTCGCAACCTCAGATCCTTCATTCACCACAGTCCTGACCTCACCCACCCTTCCTGTCTGGGAACCCCTCAAGAGTAAGGCTCCATGATCGTAAACTGGCTGATGACTTCATGCTGGGAGCCAAGCCAGAGTCTTCCTCTTAGGACTCCTACACATCACTGCCCCTGAGCCAGGCAAACCAGGGGCTAAGGGGTCCCTTGTGCCCAATGGCACCCAGAAAGTTCTCCTAGATTTGATCAGCCCGTGAAAGAGGGGAGAGCTTTGAGAGACACCTAAGGTGGGCAGGATGTTGCCTGCATGAGGACAGGGCACCCAGTGCAGGGGGACAGGCTGGGCTCGGCTGCTCAGTCAGTCCCCAGAGAAACCCCACAGTTCCAACGGCAGGGGCGCAGTTCTTAGAGACGGCAGAAGAGGGCGCCACAGGCCTGGATTTGGGTCCTGCATCTTCCATGGGGAGGAGGCAGGGGTAGGAAAACGGGCCTCAGCAGTGACAGCGGGGTTGGTGAAACTCCGGGCCTCTTCCAGGGTCCGAGTCTCCCTCCCAGAAGAGGGGCTTTAAGGTGGTTTGGGGGGGAGGGTGGCTCCCACCAGATCCACGTCCCTCTCTACTGGGCCTAGGAGGTGTATATGGGGGTCTTTTCCTGGGGCACAACAGGGTCCCCAGAGCCCTGCCTGTCAACCTTCTCTCCTCATCTCATTTTTTAAAAACTTCATCCCAGATCTGGGCCTGTGGTGGGGATGGAGGTGTGTCTAGAAAATAAACTCCCAAAAGGTGGAAAGTGTGAAAAGGAGGATGGAGGGAGGGCTTTGGAGTGAGAGTGGTCTGAGGACCCAAGTAGGGCACCCCACCCCCGAGAGCAAAGGGTGAGGCCCTTCCCAGATCTGTGGTCCGCCTGGTGGGAACCGAGAGCTGCCCTTGGCCCCGGAAGGGGCTGCTCTCAGGGAGCGGGATGGGTTCTGGGCCAAAAGGGTGGTGGCTGCAGTGGCGGGGCTCCACCACCAAGGCTCAGGCAAAGGGTCTGCACCCGAGTTCCGTGCCCCAAAGGGGGCATCCTGAGCGTCTGTATTCCGGGGTCCAGAGAAGTCCCGAAGGGTCCCGGAACCGTGGACCAGGGGAGCCCCTGGACTCCTGCCTCTGGTTCCCATGCTCTGGGAGCACCCGGGGTCCAGGGGCCCAGGTCCCGCGAACCCAGCGGCGGTGTCATCGGACTCCTAAGCATCCCCGGGGCCCCTGCATTTGCGGTCCAGAAGTCCATCGGTCCCGCGGGTCCCAGGGACCCCAGGTCCCCGCACCCCAGGATCTCCCGGGGCCCCCCTGA
>NW_006291485.1:1331838-1341327 GCF_000327345.1 Myotis davidii | reverse complement strand
CGCAGGAGGCAGGATCCCAGCCGGCCCAGGCCACACCCTTCCCCGCCCGGCCCCACAGTCCGGCGCCCGCCCTGGCCACTCCCTGCCCCCCGGCAATGCCAACGAGCCACTAGGGAGGAGCTGGACACACTTCCCAGGCTGGGACACAAAGGCTCAAATGGCCACACGGCATGGGGGCTGGAAATAACCACTGTTCTTCCCCTCTCTGTGCCAGGGGAGGAAAGTGAGGCTGCCACCAGGGAGAGATTTTGGTCAAAAATTGTCCCCATACCTACCCCTGTTCCACTCCAGGATTCCCCTCCAGCCTGGGAGCGTGGTGGCCCATTGTTCACTCAGGGAAATGGCCAGGATTTGCCTCCATGGTCAGGCAGCAGCACCTCCCACCTCCAAAAAGTGGTGTCTATCCATATCCACCCACCCGGGTGTGCTTTTAACGTGGTGTGCACCCTGGGAAGTTAGACAGGTGTGTCTGATGGGAATCCAGAGGATAGATCTCAAGTTCCCTAGCTGTGGGCAGGCAACTTAAACCAGAGAACTCCTCTTCACTCTTCAAGACCCAGTGCCAAATGCCACTGCTCTGAAAGATGTTCCCTCTTGTCACCCAGAAAGATGAGAACCATCCCCCACCCATTTAGCTCACTCTGCGCACCTGGACTCCATCACATGCTGCCATCACGTTGCTTGAGTAACTGTTCATAGAGACACTTGGTTATATCACTGCCCACTGCTCCAGAACTTTCTATAGCTCCCTGCCACTTACCAATCCCCAAGCTTGTGTTCTCTGGGCCTCCCCACCTTAAATGACCCAGGTCCTTGTGGTCCTGGCACACAGCAGGCGTTCAATAAATGCGGGATGAATCAGGGCCAGCAGCACTCCATGTGGCTCTCATCCAGGATGGGTGTGGGTGGAGGACTGAGAAAACGGGGGTGTCTTCCAGACCCTTCTGGATGCAGAACAGCCTCCCAGCATAGAACATTCCAGCTCTAATGAATAAATCTACCCTTGGCTCATTTTCTCACACGAAAACACTTTCTTTTGGAGCCGGTGTTAGAAGGGCAAGGAAAAAAACGCCCTTAGATAAGTAAAAATGCAAGTGCCAGCCAGCAATAAGGATTGAAATTTGAGATGACTGTAATGAAAACTGAATTCCAGGTGACCAGGTTATCCCATCCAGTCACCTGGCCAGGTGTCCCAGGAGAGGGAGCATCCCCAAGGGTCCTGGATTCTGGTTCCCTCCCTGCCTGAGGCCACTGTCGTGCGAGGGAACACCCACCTGCCATGATCCCAGGTGAGGCTCCGTTAGCGTCCTTGGGTTCCACTGGGCCTCGCCCCACCCTGGGGAACGGTCCCTCCGACTGCATGAGCTTCAGAAATAAGGACCCATCCTGAGCAGCGGACACTTTACCTTCATCAGAGATTCAGGCAGTCAACCAACAGCCTTTGGTGACTCGTTTGTCACTGAGCATGTCCTCAAGGTTCATCCATGTTGTAGCAGGTGTAGAATGTCTGAATAATACATAGCCCACCTTCTGGATGACCTCATAGTGTTTACCCACCCATCCACTGAGACATGGGCTGCTCCTTTGGGCCATTGTGAACATGCTGCTGTGGCCATGGGGGTGCAGGTTCTGAGTCCGTTTTCAGTTCACTTAGGTGACCCTCCACCTGGAAGTGGGAGTGCAGGATCCTATGGTGATTGAATCATTTTTTGAGGAACCATCAGACTCTTTGCCACAGCAGCTGCCCCACCGGTTGTGCACGAGGGTTATTTCTCCAGCTACTTGTGAACTTCTCAAAAACCAGTGGTTCTCGAAGGTGTGAAGTGGTATCTCACTGTGGTTTACAAACTCTGCCAGCATAGTCACCAGTGAATTCTGGTGCTGTCGGCATGTCCCCTCTGACAATGATGGTCGGATTTGGGGTCAAATTGTGCTGGGAAATGTGTGCCATTCAGTGATTTCAAGCTGGATGGGGAAGAGGTCAGCTTTGTGCCCACCACCCACGTATGTTTGCAAGGTGCATGGTGGGCTGGCCAACCCCCTCGAAGCCCTCGTACAGTGGCCTGCAGAGGACAGGCAACCTTCCAGGACTATGCTGGACAGAGTTATGGAGGCCGCCTGCATGTTGATGTTCCACCTCCCAGGGTGTCAGAAGCTGCTGCGTGGGCAGGTACCACAGCCCCAGGCCCAAGTTAGAACATGGGGACAGCCCCAGGGTGTGGGGACCCTACACCTTCCCTGCCAAGGACACCCCAGCAGTTGAAAGTTCAGGGTGGTTTGGGGATGCTTCTGGCCCTGGAAGTATGTGCAGGGTGAGGGACAGTGGAAACAGTACCTCCCCCTCCCCCCCACGCTCCCAGGGAAAAATCCAGATCCAGGGGACTGCCAGAGCAGAGGCCGGTACAGTCAGCCCATCTCACAGCAACCTGCCAACTCTGACGCAGACTTGGGCAACAGCACCAGCTCAGATCCAGCCCCAAGTCACCTATCGAGGCAACAACAAAGTGGAGGGCTGGGGTTCCATGTGGCCAGGCCCAGGTTCAGGGCCCAGAGGGTCTTAGGCTCTGGCAGGTGAGCTACCCTAGGGGAGCCTGAACCCATCTTGAAATTCCCCCTCCATCTCCTGGAACCTCTGAAGACCAAGTTCCATGCCCCCAGCTTTGCTGACCAGCTGCTAGACCCCACTCTGCGTGTGTGGATCATGATGTAGTCCCTAAAACCAGTTGGACCCTTGCCTGACATGAACAAGACAGCTCTCGGTGTCATTCTGTCCTGGATAGGGGAGGGGGAAGGCAAGAGCCACAGAAGTGGATAGAGGGTGGGCCCAGTCCCATCACCAGGCATCCGCTGCAGGGTATGGCCGAGCCACCCGCTTATGAGGACATAGAGCCCTGGGGAAAGTGAACTCCAATTAGCCTAAAAGCATGAACTCAGTGCTGGCTCCTGGCCTGCAGTTGCAGTTACGATGGCACCTGACAAATTACGTTGAGTTCTCTGGATCATTAAGTGGTACTGTCATTGAGGGGTAGCTTTCGGGAAGGTTCTGAGGGCAGCCTTGGGGCTCACACTTCTGGGCTGGCCTCCAGGTGCTGACTGGACTGGTGGTGCCCCCAGGGCAGGGAGGCCCCTGGCACCTTGGCCCAGAACTGGCTGCTACCCGTGTCCTTGCCTTGATCAAGGTTGAGGAGACTTGGTAGCCATCAGATGTGACCAGTGTGAACCCACTGCTTTCCCTGGGTCACAGCCACCTTGGTGACCTCAGCCTGTAGCTGAGGCTAAGCCTCCCCACCCCCGCCCATAGAGAGTGGCCTGTTCTTCAAGGTCATGCAAAGGCACCAGGGTGACAGATGAGTATCTGAATAGTCTGAGAACCACAGCTTCCCAACACGATTTTTTTTAAATCAGGCCTGACAGCCTGTCTTGAGGGTCCTGGAGCCCAGCCTGGGACTTGGGACAACCCTCAGCACACACGGAAGACTAAAGAGGACAGACTTTTAGATCTTTTGTTAACAAAATAGCACCAACTGGACACAACAGACACGAGTGGATCAACACAGACAAAACGATCCCTCATGCAAGTAACAATCCAAACACGGAACCAGGGAAAGGAGAGCTTGTAACAGAGCTGTTGGTCTGGGGGCTTTGGCCCAGTGGCCCCAGGATGGGTGGCTCTGCAGGGCCGTCGCTGGGTAGGAGTCTGGTCCTTGCACTCATTTTGTAGGCCGGGTAATGATGCGCGTGGAGAAGTCAAACAGGTCTCGATTGATCTTGCGCAGGTTCTGCACCTCGTCTTCCAACTCTGTGATTCGGATCCGCAGCTGGTCCTGGCCGCCCAGCACATTCTGGGAAGGAGCAGGGTTGGGGGGTGGAGGCGCTCATGGTGGAGGGCCCTCTGACATTTTGGGATGTGGGAGGGCAGAATCTCCTCTGCAATTAACAGTCCCATTCCACCACACCCCACTCCAGCCTCACCCTTCTCCATGGCCCTACCCACCTTTTCCATTGTGCTGCACATTACCATGTGCAGCTGCTCTGCTCGCTCCAGGTAGCTGGGCTCCGATCCCTGCAAAAGGGGCTGCCTTAGTGACCTCTGGGCTCACCATCCCACTCACACCACCCAAAGGTGAGGGGGTGCCATCCGGATGCTGCTCACAGATGGAAGACAGGTTCCAAGTGTCGCTCACTGAGTGGGATGCTCCACCTCCAACCGACACCCAGCAGGAAGCACCATGTCAGCCTCCTTAGATCTGCTGCCTGTTGCAGGACTGTGCCCAAGGGATGGGGACAGTCAAGGCCACACCACGGATGTGGGATGAGAGCCAGGCTTTCGGGGATATGCAGAAACCAGGGCCAAGAAGGCTCTAGAAAAGGACCAGCTAGCATGTGGGCAGCACCTCCCACCCACTGACACGCATGGACATTGCGCAGTGGAGAGCCCGTCCACCTCCTGCTAGATGCAGTCTAGACATGCTGCCCTTGGCGGGCAGACAGGCACTCGGTCCTGCCATCCATCATGATGTCTGAGCGAGGGGCCTGGACACCCTTGTGGAGCTCATGATTCCAGGGCACGGGAACAGTGGACAGAGGTGGACTAAGCAGAGACAGAGTGGCAATGTCAGGCCCTGCCGAGGACGGGCCAGGGGTGATCTCTGGCGGGGAGCTCCTGGTGGGCACCAGGGGAGTGAGCGCTGCCTACTGTCCTGCTGGAGAAGGCACTGGATACAGCGTCTTTGGTCGGGCTTGTCTTATTTGAGAATGTACCCGGTATGTGGTCTGCTTCTAGTGTGGAAGGTGCTTTTCATTGCCTGGGCTCAGCAATGCATGCAGAGGGGTCTCCTCGCTGACCGCCTATGTGGAGGGTCCTCCCTCACAGGGATCCTGGCCGGGAGCCCTACCCGCAGGGAACACAGACGTGCTGCAGAGGCTGAGCCGGGGCAGGGAACCTGCTGGGCCAGTACCTGCTGGTGGAGGCCCAGGCGCAGAGTAAGGCCCCCGCGGCGCTGCTCATCCCCATGCTCAGCGCCCAGCAGGTGCTTGTTGAAGTGTGGCAGGGGCAGGCTGGGCCGGAAGTCGGAGCTCAGCATGCTGACCGGCGCCAGCATAATGAAGGCGTTGGTCACGGGACCTGGGTAGGGCAGGTGGCCAGTCAGAAGCTACCTCGGCCAGGCCTGGGCCATGGCTCCCACACCCTCCACTCCTCAAACCCACCCACCTGTACAGGAGTGGCCCATCTCCTTTCCTCTTGCTGGTACTACCTCCCAGCATCCAGCCAAGTGGCTGGGGTGTGGACAAACGGGCAAAGCCACCCAGCTTACAGCCTGTTGGTCTTCTGCCCCCAGCCCCACCTTTGAGGGTCACTGTCCTGATGCACTGCTTGCTCTGGATGTCCCAGACGCGCACGGTCTCGTCATGTGAGCCGGAGAGCAGCACGCTGCCATCAGTGGACACTGACAGGCAGGTCACCTGGTTCCTGGGGACACAGGTCTGAGAAAGGGTGGCCCAAATGACCCCCGACCCCAGGAGCTAGAGAACAGGGCCCCTCCCCAGCTACCAGTCTGGTCCCCACACCTGTGGCCTTTGAACACCTTCCCGCTGTCCTGTTCTGACTGGAAGCTCTTCTCGCTCTGTCCAGGCTGTGGAGGTCGAGGGGCAGTGAGCAGAGGGATACAGTTGTACCTCAGCCCTGGGGGCCCCAGGGCATTGGGGTGATGGGCTGGGGCAGAGCCCAATTGGCTCAAAGACCTAGATGCAGGGGAGGATGGACAGTCCCAGGGCCTTTGAAGGATGGACCCTGGGTGTCCCACTGTCCCATAAGCCTCCAACCAGGGGCCCAGGCACCCACCACTCACCCAGGTGCAGAGGTCGACCTGGAAGATGGAGCCCTCGCTGCCACCGCAGAACATGTGATGCTCAGCTAGGTCCATGGTCACAGCCATAATCCCCACGTCAAAGAGCACAGAGAGCAGCAGCTCGCCCGAGGAGATCTCCCACAGCTGGGGGCAGGCGGACATGGGATGGGGCTCAACAGACACTGGGGTCCCAATGGTGCAGGGAGCAGAGCAGCCCTGAATGGGAGACCCTGTACCAGAACCTCAGAAGGGAGCTGTCACTCAGGGGGATCTCGGCACTGGGGCACTTCCTAAGACACAGCTGGGTTCTCAGGCCCAGGACCCCTTGTCACTCCATGTTAGCTGCTGTCAGGCCTGGATTCTGCCTTCCACCACCACCACCACCACCACCACCACCACCACCAAGGTCAAGACCTAAAGGCTGGACAGCGTCGAATCCCCGAGGAGTCAGGGAGCCACCAGGGGCGGGTGGCCAAGCGAGAATTTCGGCCAACACAGGCCTAGTTTGCTGTCCCATGGATGTCCTTGAGGTGGGAAGTCTTGGGGGATTGATAGCTGTATAGCGCTACCAGCCTGGGGGGAGCAGGAGATTCACTGACTCACATCAGCCAAGAGCCTGCCAGCTATCCTAGCCCAGCTCACAGATCCACGGTGGGGGAGGGGGCCGGTCCTACCTTCACCGTCTGGTCCAGCGATGCTGTGGCCACCCGGGCCAAGGGACCCCCAAAGCCACAGTGCATGTCTGTGATGGGGAGGGTATGGTGGGACCAAACATGCCGAGGGGCTGGGGTCCTGGAGGAGTCCACCTGTAGCACGCTGCAGGAGAAGTGGATTCAGGGGGAGGGCTGTACCTGATGCCTCCACCCACCTCCCCAGCCACTGGCCCATCCCACTGGCAGAAAATTCTCAGATGCCTCCAATCAGTCCCTGGACAAACCAATCACACTGTCCTCACAACAGTCCACCTGACTTGCAGGCCCCAGACCCAGTTCCTTCTTGCCGCGGGACTTTGGCGTGGCCTTCCGCAGGGCAGGCTCCCTGCCCTCTGGGCTGAGCCCCACCTGGCTGGAAGCTACAGACTAGGCACAGGCCCGAGTGGGTCAGGGCGCTACCTGCACAGGCTCCACACCAGCACCAGGCAGTCCTTGCCGCCCGAGAGAAAGTGGCTGCTGTCCCCTGTGAACTGCAGGCAGGAGATGTCCTGGTAGTGGCGGCTCAGGATGACCAGGAGGTTCCCTGTGGAGACCTGGGGAAGGCAGGGCACACGCAGGTCAGGGCAGGACGCAGGGTGCAGTGCCGGGCCCTACAGTTAGCAGGTTACTGAGGTGAAGGGAGAGTCTGCCCAGGGGCAGGGAGAAGGGTGGTATGACGACAGCATCCAGAAAAGGAACGGGTGGGAGTGACAAAGCTGGGAGGGAGCTGGTCCTTTCCGGAGCAGCTCCTCATGGTGACTGTCACAGCAGGACGTCACAGTCTGCCAGGCCAGCGGTGAGGGGCTTCCAATGCAGCCTCGACACTTGGTCTAGCAGGAGGAAGGGGGGAAGTTAGGGCCAGACAGCAACCCCAATGGCCTGGAGTGCTATGACTGTCCCCCATCAAAGAGGGGGGACCTCCTAAGATGCCCCCATCAGGCCACAAGCCACTGGTTTCTATCATGCCCCCGGCACCAGGCTGGCAGCAATCAGGGCAAAGGTTTCTACCATGATGGGCAATCTGTGAGGAGCCTCTCCCTGCCTCCGTTTCTCTCCCTGTGCATGAATAACTGCTTCCTTGTTTCAGAACCAGGACTAAGGCTTAAAAGTCCCAGAATGAGGTAACAAAGCTTCTCCCATCTTGCAGAGAACTCAGTTCCCTTGGCAGACCTCTATTTTGCAGGTCAAGGTTAAGGTCAGGCAAGGCAGAGGTAGTTATACCCACCTTCTGGCCCCAAATCCTACACTGTCAGCACAGGAGATGAGGCAGGGGAGGGGGAAGGCAAGGAAAGTGACAGGGCAAGGACTAGTCCCCGGTTGATCCACTCATGTCTGTTATGTCCTGTTGGTGACAACACTGTTGGTGGTCTAACTCTGCAGTCCATAGGCTAAGTCCCATGACACTCACCTCCCATAGGTATATGCTCTCTGCAATCCCTGCCAACATATAGAGGCCGTTGGGTGATGTGGTCAGACAGGTAACAGGCCCGGGGCACATGATCTTCTGCTGGAGCTGGTCCTAGAGGAACATAAGAAGCCTATGAGCTTCATGCAGGACTTGGGAGCCAGGGAGCAGTGAGGAGAGTGAGTGGGGGGTGCCCAGGCAGCTGGTAAATCCATGAAAACCAGAAAGAATGGGGATAGAGATGGTTTGAGCAAATTCACGGTTCAGTAAAGAAGTGTTCACTCCAGCCCAGGCTTTGCATGCTGGAGGTGGAGAATGGCAAATCCTTGGATAACAGCAAGGTGGTGTTCCTGCCTGGATGCAAGGTGTGGTTCTGTGGGTGAGCGTAACCTATGAACCAGGAGGTCACAGTTCGATTCCCGGGCAGGGCACATGCCTAGGCTGTGGGCTCATTCCTCAGTGTGGGGCATACAGGAGGCAGCCAATCAATGATTCTTTCTCATCACTGATGTTTCTCTTTCTCTCTCCCTCTCCCTTCCTCTGTGAAATCAATTTAAAAATAGATACATATATTTTTTAAAAAAGAAAAGACGGTGCTCTTCTGGGCATAGGGATGGGGGTGGGAGAGGCACAGAGGGTCCAGGAGGGCGTTGGGGCTGAAGAACCCAAAGGCCAGTCGTCTCATTCCCCAATCCTGCCTTCCTAAGGCCCCCCCACCTTGACCTTGAACCTCAATTTCCAAATCTCTAAAATGGGAAAATGTAAGTTCTGTGTGGCCCACACCAGGCAAAGCCCCAAGAGATGCCAGCTGGCAGAAAAAGGCAGCATGTAGCTGCAGGAGCAGCATTTTGGGGTTGCTTTAAGAGGAGACACCATGGGCTCCGAGGAGGGATCGTCTCTCTTTTCGGAGGATAAAAGTCTCCCGTGCTATGTTTTCAGGGGGCTCACCAGGCCTCAGACCTTTACTTTCTAAACCTACGAGACCCATGAGACCCCAACTACAAACCCTCCCTTTAAATTTAGCACCCTTAGAAGTTTGCTGACCCATCCCTGAGTCCGGTGCTAACAAACAGGCCTTAGAATGCACCTTGACAACCCCATCCCCCATCCCCCAGCAAGCAGTCAAGAAAAAAAATGGATGGAGCCCTAATCGGTTTTGCTCAGTGGATAGAGCGTAGGCCTGCGGACCAAAGGGTCCCATGTTCGATTCAGGTCAAGGGCAGATGCCCAGGTTGTGGGCTCGATCCCCAGGAGGGTGCGTGCAGGAAGCAGCCAATCAATGATTCTCTCTCATCATTTATGTTTCTACTCTCCCTCTCCCTTCCTCTCTGATATCAATAAAAAACCATTAAAAAAAAAATGGGTGGCCCTAGCCAGTTTGGCTCAGTGGATAGAGCATTGGCCTGCGGACCAAAGGGTTCTGGGTTAGATTCTGGTCAAGGGCAGGTACCCTGGTTGCAGGATCCCTGGCCCAGACCCTGGCGGGGGCTCATGCAAGGCAAACAAAATCGATGTTTCTCCCACCTGATGTTTCTCTCTCTTT
>NW_006291485.1:1328890-1331768 GCF_000327345.1 Myotis davidii | reverse complement strand
AAAAAAATGTCCTCGGGTGGAGATTAACAACAAAAATTGGGTGGAGCAAACCTATGTTTCTCTCTCTCTCTAATCAACGTTTAAAAATACCACTGCAGAGTCAGTAGATAGATCCTAGTTTAAAAACCAACCACAAAACTTCGCGCCCCTTTTCGCACAGCTCTCTCTAGGGACCCACTACCTCCCCATCCCTTCATGCCCGCAAGCGCCTGGGCAACAGCCTCAGGCCCGCACCCTCATCCCCCAGCCCGCTCGGGGCACGCGCACCTCCCTTCGACCAGTAAGCCCACCACCACCACCACCACCCGCGCATGCGCAGAGCACCCTAACCAGGGCTTCCTCCCGGTTCCGGGCGTGGGCCGACCCCCGGCGACCCCAGTCTAAGGCGTCCCGCGCACCCCCAGCGGACTTGGAGCCCTGGCACGCGCCGCCGCACCTTCCGTTGCAGCTCCCAGGCGCTGATGTAGTTCTTGCCCAGCTGCGCCGCCAGCAGGTATTCGCCATTGAGCAGCGTCAGACCACGGGGCCCAGCCTGGCCGCCGCGGTACGTGAGCAGGTTAGCGCCCGAGTGGAGCTCCCATACGACGCAGCTCCACAACTGGGCGGACGAGTCTGTACACACGGCTACCTCGACGGGCGCCGCCATCTTCCTCTCCCCCCGCCCCGGAAGTGCGTCACACCAGCAAGATGCGGGCGGAGTGCTAGAGCGGCGCCCACGCTGTCCCGCCTCCGGCGGCTGGAGGGCGAACTCCCCGGTTAATTGGACCCCCCCATCACCCCGGACCCGCTAAGAATCCAGGGGCGCAACGTCTGACCGAAGATGTTGGTAGGAGACTAGATGGAAACTAGATGGAAAAGAAATCAAGGCCCAGGGTCTTCTGCGATCAGTTAGTCGGTTCGGTTCAGAGCTTGGAAGCCGGGCTTGTCTCTCACGCTTGGCGCGCTCGGATTCTTTGCTTATTTTTAATACGCAAATAATAAAGTACCGACCTCACAGGCGTCAAGTGCAGACTCCGTACCGACATATTTGGTGGCACCTAATACATTGCAATTAAGTGCGTACTCAGGGATCCGCCATCAGCCTACCCCCGGACCCTTCTTGGGCGGGAGGCTACAAAATCCACATTTTTAGCTTATGAACTTGGTGCAGGCCAAACAAGCCGGGGGCGCCTAACTTCAGGTCACAGCTGCTGTCCCGGCCGCGTCTGAAAACTACTTTAAAATGTGGAATTAGTTGCTAATCTTTGAAAAGGGAGAAATCACTTAAAAAATAGAAATCTCCCGCCGGGGAGACGTGGCTGCCTGGGGCAGTGTGTCCGCCAGCAGCACCGGGGGCGCCCGCTGAGCGGTGCCTGCAACTGGATGCCGAGCGTGGCCCTCGTGCCGCTGGGCGGGGCGCCCGGATCCCGCAGGCCCGGTTCCGGCCACCAGGTGGCAGGCGGGAGCCGTGGGCCGGGAGGCGGAGTGTGGGCCGCTCCCAGCCCCGGGGCCACAGTGCGCAGCGGTTACGGGGAGGGAAGGGCTTCCCGGAGGAGGTGTCTTTGAAGCGGGGAGCTAACCACTTGAAGAGAGAGGTGGGCAAAGGCAGTGCCAAGGCCCTACAGCCAGGCCCTGGCGGGGAGGCGCTAGCCATCGAGGGCCTTGTGGGCAGTGGGAAACCTGCATTTAATTTTTTCCTGGGTAATAGGAGACGGAAGGACTTTGTAGGTTGAGGAGAGCTAGGGGTCTCAAACCCCAGCACTAGCTAAATGGGGAAACTGAGGCTGGGGCCACCTAGTCCAGTGATGGCGAACCTTTTGAGCGCGGCGTGTCAGCATTTTGAAAAGCCCTAACTTAACTCTGGTGCCGTGTCACATATAGAAATTTTTTGATATTTGCAACCATAGTAAAACACATATTTTTGATATTTATTTTATATATTTAAATGCCATTTAACAAAAGAAAAATCAACCAAAAAAGTGAGTTCGCGTGTCACCTCTGGCACGCGTGTCATAGGTTCGCCATCACTGACCTAGTCCAAACTGTACTGGAACTAGAACCAGCTGTTTCTGATTTCCACCACCATAACCAGTGGATGACCCCAGGTTTCTCAAATGTTTTTTAAAGTGTGAATAAGAGAAATAAGATACCTCCAGTGATAAATTACCCTTCTCAAACACCAAAATAAAATACCTTTTCGGCTTTTTCCCAAAACCAATTCTTTGCATGCTGAAATCCAGCACGCTGCAGAACCAGGGGGTGGGCCAAGGTGGCCCTTTTAAACAGCAACTCGGGGCTTGAAACTGGCACTTCTGAGCCCTGGGGCAGGTCACTGCACACCCCTGGGCCTATTCCCCACGTGCAAACTGGGGGTTCCTCGGAGCTAAAGGGTCTGTGTCCTCATCCTGGGAAGGCTGGCCTGGAAATTTCCAAATTCCAGATTCCAGGGCAGAGGTGGGCCCACAGCTGGTATGGTTTGCAGAGGACCCACTGTGCCAATGGGGATAAGGGACAGGGTGGATGCTCAGGCTGGAACAGGTCCAGGCGGTGCCCCAGGGCAGGACTGCTGGATTGCAGTCAGGCCCCCTCACAGGCCTCACCCTCCTCTCCTCTCCTCCTCCCCTCCCTGGGGACCCAGTAGGCCAGGCTGCTGTCAGGTCAGAGGTCACCCCACCCCCAGCCCTGTTCCTGGAATGAGGACAGACCAGTTGTGTCAGAGCAGCAAGACAAAAGCCACACTTTGAAGGCCTGCAGACCACCCAGTCTCTAGACCTCCTTGGTGCCAGCCAGGCGCCACCTCCCAAATCCAAGCTGAGAGGCCTTGGTGGTAGTTGGGCGGCAGCAGGTAGGCTTGGGGAAACTGAGGCACAGAAGCCTGCACCATCCCTCTGGTTCTAAG
>NW_006291485.1:1322288-1328821 GCF_000327345.1 Myotis davidii | reverse complement strand
ACCCCGGGGGTGGGGGCCTTGAACAATCCTAGCTGCTCCCATGATGTGCATTAATGGTGTAAGGAATAGCGGATGAGTCCAGAAAAAATCATCCTTTTCAGGCATCCTTTCAACAGCCCCCCCCAGCCCCACCCCCTCCACCTAGGTCTGCCTCTCCGTCCCACCAATCAGGCCTAGTTTTGAGTTTCATCTCCTGGGAGCCTCTCTGCCTCCTAACAAGCAGAGCGGAGGCAGGAGGTGCCTCAGGGCTGGGGAAGTGGGGAGAGGTGGGGGAGTCCGACCCCTCCCTCCGTGTGCCTCTTCGGCTGAGGAATAAAGATGCTGGACTAGCCCATCCAGTTTGTCGGGAAAAGGGCTTTAAAAACAAACACAACAGAAGACACTTTTCCTTTATGTCCCTGGAGAGCAGGGGCTCAGCGAGGCAGTGGGTTACCAGCCCATGGAGATAGAGATGTAGCCAATCCATTCTGGTGGGGATGGAACATGCTGGTGAGTGGGCCATAGGAGGCAGCCAGCTGCCACAGGAGGGGGTTGGTTTTCCAGACTCCTGACCAGCTTTGGGGACTGACCCAGGTGGAAGGGACAGGCCCAGGCCAGCACCAGCCAAGAACTAGTGGCAGGGGAGCCGGTGGCAGGAGGCCGGGCCTGTCCACTTCCCGACCATGCTGACCGGGAGCCCATCGTGTCCCCTGGGTGTGGGTGATGTGAGGGGCAGCCCGAGAAATCTTTTACCGGCAGCAACCTGCATGCTGCTGTCAGGTTTGGGTGTGGAGGCTGGGAACCAGGGTTTCCCTCCGTCTGGGCTGAGCCCACGGTTTGCAATTGTAGCCCGACAGCCAGATCATCCCTGTGTGGTTTCTTTGGAGCCAGACGGCACTGAAAGACAAATGCTAGTGTGAGCCCAACCGCAGAGGCAGGCTCAGCGGGGCAGGGCGGCTTCCTCAGAACCAAAATGAAGCCAGCAAGGAGGGGGCAGGCGCCAGGCCACGTGCCCTAGGGGCTGGAGTCAGACAACTCAGGGGTAACACTGGGCATCAGAACCCGGGATAGCAGGAGGCCTAAGCTAGGGGTCTAGAGCAGGGGTGGGCAAACTTTCTGACTCGAGGGCCACAATGGGTTCTTAAACTGGACCGGAGGGCCGGGACAAAAGCATGGATGGAGTGTTTGTGTGAACTAATCTAAATTCAAAGTAAACATCATTACATAAAAGGGTACGGGCTTTTTTTTTTTTTTTTTTTAGTTTTATTCATTTCAAAGGGTTCGGATCCGGCCCGAGGGCCATAGTTTGCCCACGGGTGGTCTAGAGGAACCAGCAGGGTGACAGTCACTCAGACCTGGCTTAGTGTCTCCCTCTCTAAACTGCTGATACAGGAGCCTGGTCACTCTTGGATAGAGCCATGCCGGGCTCTCTGGGGGAGTTGGGCAACATCTCCTGGCCTCACCCACGTGGTGACAGGAGCACCCCCGGCTGTGACAACCACAGATGTCCCCAGACATTGCCCAGTGTTCCCTCGGGGCACAGTCCCCACCGGAGGACCCCTGTGCCTTCTGCTAACTGGACCCAGACAGGGTGCGGTGACGCCCAGGAAACCACCAGCGAGACGTTTTCTGTTAAAAGTCAGAAGTGTTTTGTCTTGTTTTAATATCTCATCAGCTTTACAGGGTTACAATTGTCTTAAATATTTCTGAAATTTAAATACAATCTGCACAATAATGTTATAAAATGTAAACTTTCAGTGTTCTTTTAAATTTCAAAATCACACCTCCCCCCCCCCTTTTTTTGGTCTTTTGCCCCCACCCCGCTAATACCTGAATGTTCTGTAGAACTGAAATCCTTACCAGCTGCCCCACCGGCCACAGTGACTGACAGGCGAGGCCCGGCCAGAGGTAGAGTAGTTTATAACTTTTTAAAAAGTTTTTTTCCTTTAACCTGAGTTCAGGCGTGGTCCCCACGCCATCGGACAAGCCCCAGAGAAACTGAAATTTCACATGTCAGGAATGAAAGGCTGAATTCATTCGTGTTTGCCAAGAAAAAAATGCACAAGCAAGCAAGAGAAAAACGACAGAAGTGGGCAAAAGTCATAAAAGCAAAAAAAGTGACTGTACAAATGCACAACTACTAAAAACTAACTGCTGCCCAGCGCCTCTGCCCGCCCCTTGCCCGACAGCTCCACAGCCCTGTGGCCACTTTAGGGGTCACAAGGAAGATCTAGAAGCAGCCGGTAACAAACATCTCCAGAGCAGTTAGGTTAGCCCCTGAGCCCCTCTTGACCCTGAGTTTGGGACTCCTACCTACTCTGTGCAGCTAAGCCCCACCCGTTCCAGAACGAACAGTGCACAAGCAAGCCGCTGACAGAGACGGCTGTCCCGTCCCCACCCAGTTTGCATAAAGGGGTGCTGAGCTGCACCCCAGAACCCTCACCAACAGGAGGTTGCCCTGAGCTGGGATTGGCAGAGGGGACTCGAGACAGAGGCCACAGCACTGCCCAGCCTGGAGCTTCCCCTCATCTTTCCACCTCTCCCCCTGCGCACGGCTCCCCCAGGGCTGCCCCCCCCCACCCTGGCCCCCTACAATCACCATGAACAATAGGCATGCCCTGAGTTAGATCTGGGGGCTATATCACCCACAAGACACGACGCCCAACACACGCAGGCACACACACACACACACACACACACACACACACACACACTCATGCGACCAGAGACAGCACCCAGGCAGACTCTCAGGTGGACACGCCCACGACGCAGGTGGGAGGGGACGGGTACTGGTACACGCTGAAACCCTGAGCCAGCCAAGGAGGGCAGGCTGAGAGGGGGTTTGGCATCAAGAGTCAGACCCGAGGTAGAAATAACCAGGCAGCAGACACCCCCATGTGGGCCCCACGTGGCTCCAGGGGGTCAGGTCAGGGGAGAAGAGAGGAGCATCTGGTATTGCTGCTCTTGGGCAAAAAGGTCCCCCTCCCACAGTGATTGTACTGCTGCAGTAAGAAATGGGGAGGAGACTCTTGCATAAGGAAAAACAGAGAGGAAACCCCACCTGCCTGCAGCCACCACTGCCCTGGGCGGTGGAGGGTGTCCTC
This sequence comes from Myotis davidii, assembly GCF_000327345.1. Classification (NCBI taxonomy): domain Eukaryota; kingdom Metazoa; phylum Chordata; class Mammalia; order Chiroptera; family Vespertilionidae; genus Myotis; species Myotis davidii. The sequence continues at coordinate 1,325,738 of NW_006291485.1, read as the reverse complement.
GACCCTGAGACATACCAACGAAAGGGGCTCTCCCCAAGGACACCACAGCTTCACACCCAAGCAAGCCAGACTGGTGGGGGGGTCAGGGCGCTCTCCCCTCCGAGGTCCCCAAGGCCACAAGATGACCCTGGGCCAGGGATCACTGGATCAGGACTCTGGGAGGCCACCAGATGGGGCACTGCCATTTCTGGCCTCGTTAAGCCAGGCCAGGCTCCCGGGGCCCAATTAGAGTTTCCAGGCAAACTCAGTGCGTGAAAGGAAAGGGCGCCAAGTTGTGGGAGGCACCATTTCAGTCAAGGGCAGGGTGGCCAAGGAAGTCCCCGAATCCCGCCTGGGCTTTGGACGGAGGGTCTGCCTCATGGTGAAGACCATCCCCCACCCAGCCCTCCCGCTGATGACCACCTTCTGACCTGGGGTAAGTGGTCACGTTGGGAGTGGGTGCACCTTCCCATGGGCCTCTATTTAGTTCCTTTAGTTACAGCAGATGTGGCCTTGCAAGGGGCCAAGAGACAATGAAGGGACAAAGTGAAGGAGATGGGAAGGGGTGGGGTGTTCAGGATGACATGGCCTCAAAAACCTCAATCTGAGCGAAGCCTGGCTCACCCCAGCCCCCAAATATCCGTATGTCTTTAAAAGCAGCCCTTTCAAAAGCGTTGGCGGTCTAGTGATGAGCATAGGTGCCTTCCAATGCAGCCCTTTCGGCCCTGCCGGGGCGGCTCAGTGGTTGAGCGTCGACCCAGGACCCAGGAGGTTAGATTCCCAATCAGGGCACATGTCTGGGTTGTGGGCTCAGTCTCTAGCAGGGAGTGTGCAGGAGGCAGCCAGTCGATGAGTCTCTCTCATTGATGTTTCTCTCTCTCCGCCTTCCCTTCTTTCTTTGAAATCAATAAAAACATATTAAACAAACAAAAAGCAGCCCTTCCAGGTAAGAGAGAGTCCCCAGGCCATAGTCATCCCTGAGTCAGGAGCCTGAGGGTTATGACAGCACATCCCCTCCCAGGCCCTGGCCCTTGATCCAGCACTTTCTTTCTACTTAAGACTTCCGGATCCCTGACAGGGAGCACGCACGCACGGCACAAGGAGAGAAAGCATCGAGCGTCTTGGTCTGCCATTCAGCATTCACATTCGCAGTTCCCCCTGGGCTTGCCCCCGCATGGACCCCACTCCAGCCCGGCCCCCAGCACCTGAGTTCATGATCTTCTCTGGCTCTAGCCCAGGGATACAGTGTCCTGTGCCTGCTAGCTGCCCACCGCAGCACAGAAAATGCACACATGAACCCGATTCAGTCATGGGAAAGATTTAAAGGATATTCCTTTTTTTTCCTTTTTGCTTTTTTTAAGTCCCGTTCCCTGAATGAACACAAATATATAGAGATATATATCCTTTTCCTAAGGTTTGATTCCTCCCCCAAGAATAAAATAGAACATTTACAAAACAAAACCCCCCAAACCTCTTAAAAACCCTATAGAGCTTGAATATCACTATTTCTTTAAAAAATAATAATAATAATAAAAAGTTCCCAAAAGCAACAAGAAGAAAATTCAACTGATCTTGGCTCAGGGGTTTCATTCAAAACAACGAACTGGGTGTGATGAGTGGATGAGTGTGTGATGAACAGGAACAAAAGTAAAAAAAAACAAACAAAAAAAAAACAACAGACAAAAATGAAAACACACAGTGCAGGGATATATGAGGTAAACAGGATCTGGCCTTACATTGCAACTGGTCCAAACCAGACACCAGACACCAGTCCGAATCGGCCCGCTAGGGCTGCAGGAAAGCCCTGGGGAGTATTTGCCGCTCTCTTTCCTGATTTCCTTAGCTGTCCTTACAATTCACTTCTCTGAATGTCTGAAACCTGAGTAATTCAAGTGTTCCTTGGTTTTCCCCTGTTTTATTAAATTTTCTTTATATATATGTATATATTTTTTTCTTCTATTTTTGGTGTTAGCTGTGGCTCCTTTGTGGATATTTCCCCTCCCCACCCGTATCTTCCACCACCCCGGCCCTGCCCGGCCCACCTTTCCACACCCTGCCCAGTCTGACCAGCTCCTGGGTGGGGGGCGGCGGGTGGGGAGTGGTGCAGTTAAGGCAATGAATTGTTTGAGGTAGAAGACGTCGGGGGTGCGGATAACCCCGCTGGCCCGGCCTGGCTGCCGGCGCTGCTGCTGGTCCCACTGTTTCCTCCCCGGCTGCTGCCACCACCGCCTTTGCTGGGAGCTGAGGATGGCGTGGAGGCTGGTGGCTGAGCAAACAGCACTCCTGATGCAAGGACAGGAGGAGAGACGTCATGGAGAGTTAAAACATTACGTGACAGGTGCAAGGGGCTCCCCAAGCAATGACTCCCTGCAAAGTCCACCCATGGACCCCCACCACCTCATCTTAGTCTCTGCTTCCTGTGGGGGTCTTTGCCCGGCAACCCAGCTGTTTTGTGTCCCTAGCACCACCTGGTGGCCTCATGAGCAACTGGCCTGACTACATTTTGTTTTTACAAGGAACTTTGAAACACCACTTGTACGGTTCACCAGGAACACAGGTGTTAGAGAGGCAGTAACTCCTGGCACAGTTTAAAATCCAAATATAACTTTAATCCCCAAAACTTAACCACTAAAAGCCTACTATTGACCAGAAGACTTACTGATGACATAAGCAGTTATAAACACATATTTTGATTTTTTTCTTTTTAAATTGATTTCAGACAGGAAGGGAGAGGGAGAGAGATAGAAACATCAATGATGAGAGAGAATCATTGATCAGCTGCCTCCTGCATGCCCCCTACTGGGGATGGAGCCTGCAACTGGGGCATGTGCTCTTGACTGGAATTGAACCTGGGACCCGTTGGTCCAGAGGCTGATGCTCTATCCACTGAGCCAAACCAGCTAGGGCTGAACACATATTTTATATTATATGTCTTATATACTGAATTCTTATAATAAACTAAGCTAAAGAAAAGGAAATGTTATTATTGTTTGTTTTTTGTTTGTTTTTTTACATAGGCCTGTAGAGCTATAAACTTCCCTCTCAGGAGTGCTTTCATTGTGTCCCATAGGTTTTGGATTGTTGTGTTTTCATTGTCATTAGTTTCCAGGATCTTTTTAATTTCTTTTTTCAGAAGGCAGCCAATCGATGGTCCTCTCTCATGGATGTTTCTATCTCTCTACCCCTCTCCCTTCCTCTCTCTCTCTCTCTCTCTCTAAAATAAATAAATAAATAAAATAAATTAAAAGAAAAAAAAAAGAAAACCATCAAGAAAATACATTTCCTAGCCCTAGCTGGTTTGGCTCAGTGGATAGAGCATTGGACTGCGGACTGGAAGATCCCAGGTTCGATTCCGATCAAGGGCACATGCCTGGGTTGCCGGCTCAATCCCCAGTTGGGGGCGAGCAGGAGGCAGCTGATCAATGATACTCTCTCATCATTGATGTTTCTCTCTCTCCCTCTCCCTTCCTC
>NW_006291485.1:1309051-1322247 GCF_000327345.1 Myotis davidii | reverse complement strand
TGCGGGCTCAATCCCCAGTAGGGGGCATGCAGGAGGCAGCCGATCAATGATTCTTTCTCATCATTGATGTTTCCCTCTCTCCTTCACCCCTCCTCTCTGAAATCAATTAAAAAAATATATATATATATGGAAATCATCAGGGCCTTGCCAGTGTGTTTCAGTGGTTGAGTGCTGACCCAGGAAGCAACAGGTTGCCGGTTCGATTCCCTGTTCGATTCACATGCCTGGAGTTGCGGGCTTGATCCCCAGAAGGCAGCCAATCGATGGTCCTCTCTCATGGATGTTTCTATCTCTCTCCCTCTCCCTTCCTCTTTGAAACCAATAAAAATATATTAAAAAAAGAAAATACATTTCCAGTATTTATTGAAAAAAAAAATGCATGTATAAGTGGACCCATGCAGCCCAAACCCTTGTTGTTGAAGGGTAACTGTATTTTTGAGCATTATTATGTGCTAAGCCCCATGCTAAGTGCTCACTATGGGCTGAGCACTGTGCTAAGGATCCTACATTGATTATATACTCAGGTCTCCAAGGGAAGGAAGAACTTTGCTCACTCTAACGGCTGGGCTCATGCAGGCCAAACCCGGAGGTTGCCCAGAACTCCTAAATTAACCTGGGAGTGAAGTTGTCAAGGTATTACCTGTATACATAATTCCGTTAATCTCCACTGACATGTTAATACTATTGCTGCCATTGGTGCTGGTCAAGTTTGCAGCCGAGTCCTGGCGGCTCTCAGAGGCTGTGGGAAGAAGAAAAGCCACCATTTGGAATCACAAACTCATCGGTGCAATGATCCTTTTCACATCTATCCATCCCCATTGGGCTTTAAGCTTCACAAAGCTGCGGACTGTACCCGCCACCAGCACAACAGGACATAATAAATATGGGATTAAGAATGTATTTGTCTGACACTGGCTTTTATCATGATTGTAATTCTTAAGCGATGTTGCACACCCAAGTCATGTCATTCTTTTTAACAGCCACAAAGTCTACCAGACGTGACTCACTCATTCCTCACTGATGGACACACACATCGCTTCAAGGCCTGTTACAACATCATGCAAATGACTGCCATGAACAAACTTGTCTAGACAGGTATCCCCTGCTTTCTGAAAATTCACACTATACCACTTGGAAAGACTTCATAGGAATTCCCTGCTTCCCGAGAGCGGAGACACCCGCGTTTCCTTGAGCACCTGCTTGGTATTGACTGGTTCTGCTGTAGATACCAAGCAGATGGCCCATCACATTTTCTCTTTTTCAGAGACTGCCAAATTGTCACCTATTTACACTCCCACCAGCAGGACCCATTTCCTCACATCCTGAGCAACGGTTGATATTATCAAACTCTGATGGGTGAAAAGCGGTGCCTCCTTGTTAACGTGCAGATCCCCATCTGGAGGGAGCCGAACAGCTTTTCTTTTCCATCCTTACAAGGGGCCATGTGTTTGTTGATTTTAGAGAAGGCGAAGGGAGAGGGGGAGAGAGAAACATCGATGAGAGAAACATCGATGTGAGAGAGAAACATCGATTGGTTGGACCAGAAATCGAACCTGCAACCTTTTGTTGCATAGGACGACACTCTAACCAACTGAGCCACACCGGCCAGGGAATTTACTAGTCACAACTGCCCATTTTTCCCTATCGATTGTTTGCCTTTTTTTTCTTATTGATTTGTAGGCACTTTTTACATAGGTTGGCTCCAAGACCCTTATTTTGTTACACATGCAGAGAGCATGGAGGGTCTGGGTGGTGGGTTGATACCTTGGCTGTTGATACGAATGCTCATGGGCAGCTGGGCTGTCATAGCCAGGAAGTTCTGCTGTAGCGCTCGCTGCATGAGCCGTTGTTGCTCATCCGCCACCAGGGCCATCTTCTTCTCCGGAGGCTCCCCAGACTCCAGCTTCTCCCGAAGCTGCTCCAGGGCGGCTGCCTGGGCTGCCACGGCTGCCTGGGCTGCTGCTGCTTGCACTGCTACTGCCTGGGCTGCCACCACGGGGTGGCCTGCCAGGGAGACTGGCAGGCGACCGGGGACTGTGATGGGGATGGCCGAATCCTCCTCTAGACAGGAGAGAAGAGGAGTTGGTGGCCAAAAGGGAAGTGAGGTGGCTTGGCTCGGCCTTCCACCCACACAAGAATGAGCATTCTCTTGAATACCTCCACTGATGGAATGCTCACTCCCTCTCTGAGGGAAGTAATTTTTAAAGTTTATTTATTTAATCCTCACCCAAGGACATGCTTAGAGAGAGGAAGGGAGAGAGAAACATCGATGTGAAGATCGAACCCGCAACCCAGGTATGTACCCTGAATGGGATTGAACTGCCACCCTTTTTTCCCTCATTGATCCCTTCCACTCTGCCCCTGCCCTTTCCAGGCTGTCACCACACTATTGTCTGTGTTCATGGGTTATACATATACTCATATACATTATTTGGTTAATCGCTCCCCCACCAATCCCTCCACCCCCCACCTTTCAACTTAATCCACCACCACCTTGGAATCAAACTGCCACTTTTTGGCGTACGGGACCAGGCTCTAACCACTGAGACAGCCGGTGGCCTGGGCAGTAACCAGGTTTCTGAATAGACACAAGTGCTATAAAACACTTTCTAAAGCAGGTGATCATACGGGTGATAACACCACTAGTTATATACTAGTATTACAATAGTATTTAGCATTAGTACTACGTAGATACTATAATACCATATAACATATTATATAATACCAGTCATAACAACAAGGCTCAGAACATGTCTAAAGCACTTCCATCTCAAACAGGAACCATCTCAAAGGGCCATTTCAACAACCCCCAGTCTACTCTTATCTCCAGATGAGGAAACTAGGGCTCAAAGAGGATTCATAACTTTCCCCAAGGCCACAGGGCTGGAGAAAGGCTGAGCTGGGATTCGAACTCAGGCAGCCCAACTCCAAACCAGCTCCTAACCATTCCCCGCTTCTGTGGTTAAAACAAATGTCCTCGTCTTTCCCATCCACTAGGACCACTAGGGTCCACTAGGACCTGCTGTCTCTTCTTCCCCCTACTCTCTCTGCTGTCTATTGTTTCCAGGCTCTCTCATGATTCCCCTTTTATGTTTATTTTATTTTTTTAAGCCTTTTTATTTTTAAAAAAATATTTTTATTGATCTTTTTACAGAGAGGAAGGGAAAGGGATAAAGAGTTAGAAAAACCGATGAGAAATATTGATCAACTGCCTCCTGCACGCCCCCTACTGGGGATCGAGCCTGCAACCAAGGTACATGCCCTCGTCGGGAATCGAACCCGGGATCTTTCAGTCCATGGCTCGACGCTCTATCCACTGAGCCAAACTGGTCAGGGCATGACTCCCCTTTTATCTTATCTGCTACCATCTTCCCCAGCTCCAGCATGAGACCTGGTCCACATGGATGCTTAATAACCTTTAACAGGAGATATAGTTGAAGCTCCCCAAAGCCAGGAGAGTAAACCAAGGCCCACAGAATACTGAGTGACTAATATGAGCAAGACCTAACTTTTCAGGGCCTTGTGGGGATTGCCTCAGATCCTTGGGCCACTCCCAGGAAGTAGGGAGTCACAGCCTGTGCGGTAGAGGAAAAGTAAGAACCCAAACATGCAAACCGGCCAGCACGAGTCCATACTGCCACATGTGCTATCTGTGCTCTAGATTAGGAAGGATTCCAGGCTCACGGGAGAGAAGACTGTGATTGACTGGTGATGTCTGCCATGGGTGCGAACTAGGAATGGGAGGCTGTTTGTCAGGCATCTGCAAACCTGGGCCTGTTGCATGCTGGGCATTTTATACACTGAAGGCTCCCAACAATTCTATAATAGGCGGCAATTGTCTCCACTTTACTCATAACGAAATCGAGCTCAGAAAGGGACACTGAGCTACCTAGGGGCACCTACCAATAGCTTCAGAGACGGTTAAAGGGTCAATTTGATAGACCCATACTGCACTCTCAATGATGTCTGCCGGGGCAGAGTGATGAGGAAGATTCTAAAGTTCGAAGGGAAAAGAATACAGTGATGAACTAATAACGTCTGTCATGGGCAAGGTGCTGAAGAAAACTACGGTGATGAATAGTGTCAGCCACAGGCAGAAGACGGGGCCAGTGCTACAAGAAATGATTAGAAACGCACGCTCAATTAACAACTGCCTTGGGTGGACTGGGAAAACGGAGATTCATTAGTAATGTCGGGGTGGGACACGTGTGCTTGATTTGTAATGTCTGCCTTGGCATAGAACTGAAGAAAAAACTATTGATTAGTGGTGCTGCCAAGGGCTCAGGATTAGTAATGTCTGCTTGCTGTGGACATGGGTTTGAAAAATGTTAATTGTTTAGTAATGTTTGCCATGAGCACAGGTTTGCCACCCTCTCCCAGGACAACTTTGGGAGTTGGTCAACCTGTTTACCCAGAGAGGGGAAAAGTACCAGCCCACAAGCCACACAACCGGAGCTGGGAGCAGACCCCAGGCTCGTGCAGCCCCCTCCTTACCTTTCTTGATCTTGGGGGCTGGGGCGATGGAGCTGCCATTGGTGCTGGTGGCCAGGCCCAGGGAGGACACGGGCAGTTTGGGTGAGGAGAGCATGCTGTGGGCACCACCTGGTGAGTAGGCGAAGAGGGAGCCCCCAAAGCTCTGGCGCCGGCCCTCCCGCCGGTTGCTGTCAATGGCCGCCTGGAGCTCATTGGGGTTGCTGAGGCCGCGTTTCTCACACTCGTAGGGGTAAAGGTACTTCATGTACCTATGGGAAGGGGAGAAGGGACAAGGTGGCACCTGGGACGCCTCCCGTGACTCCCTGCTGCCCGTGGCATTCCCGCTGTGGCACCACTTCCCCGCCTCCATCGTGCATCGCTGCCAGGGAATCGCTCGACAATGCTGAGCCAGGCTGACCGCCTCCCACTAATCCTCTAATACTGAATTCCAGAACCTCAGAGCCAGGAACTTCCTTAAAGCCCCACCCCAAGGTTCGCAGGATTCCGACTCCTCACGTGGCCCTGTGCCTCTGCGGTCCTTCCTGTCCCAGGCCCCCTGCGCGCGCAGCACTCACTGGGTCCGCAGGGTGAAGGCAGCGCTGGTGATGGACGTGGGCAGGTTGAGGCCCTTGGTGATCTCCCGCCACAGCTTCTTATTGATGACCTCCACCAGGCCGCCCTTTTCCGTCACCAGCACATACAGCATGAACAGGTCAAGCACCTGCTTTGCCATGATGGGGATCCGGTTCACGGGCGTCCCTGTAGGGGAGGGCCAGTGTGGGCGAGGGGGTGCTGCTGCCAGGGCCAGGGCCCCACAGGCAGCAGATGCTGAGTCTATGGCTCACACACAGTTCAGAGCAGGGTCTCCCCAGCCGTGTGGACATCAGGGTGGGTCACGCTCTGTGGGGGCATCTGGACACCGTGGGAAGTTGAGCCACATCCATGGTGCCCACCCACTCGATGCCAGGAGCACCCCCAGTAATGACAGCCATAGATATCCCTGGCATTGCTCAGTGTTTCCTGGGACAGATCGCCCCAGGTGAGACCCATCCCCTGCTCCAGGCCGTACTAAGGTAACAGCTCTGCCTCAGTTTCTTTTTAAAGATTTCTTTTTATTGATTAAGGGCGAGGGAGACAGAGAGAAGCTTCGATGTGAGAGCAAGACATCGATTAGCTGCCTCCTGCTCACCCTCTACCAGGAATCGAGCCTGTAACCTGGGGCATGTGCCCTGACTGGGAATCGAACCAGCAACCTTTCAGTACATGGGATGATGCCCAACCAAGCGATCCACACTGACCAGGGCAGGGTCCTCAAACTTTTTAAACAGGGGGCCAGTTCACTGTCCCTCAGACCGTTGGAGGGCCGGACTATAGTTTAAAAAAAAAACTATGAACAAACTCCTATGCACACTGCACATATCTTATTTTGAAGTAAAAAAACAAAACGGGAACAAATACAATATTTGCATTTGCATGTGGCCCGCTGGCCGTAGTTTGAGGACCCCTGGACCAGGGCCTGCCTCCATCTCCTTATCAGTGATCTGGCTCATTGCTCAGCTCAACTAAACTGAGGGGAGAAGACGAGTGTAGAGGGGCAGATGCGGGGGACCAGTCTGGGGAGGAGCACGAGAAACGCGGCCTTTGTTGTTCCTACTCCCGTCACCACCCACAGCAGCTGCCAAAACAACCGTGCCTGAGCTCCCAGAGGCCCGCTCCTCCGGGCTGGTTTGCGGTGTGTGTGGGGAGGGCCGTAGTCAGGGAGAGAGCGCTTGGTTAATCCACTTACAGCAGTGGTTCCAACGGGGCGCACACGCCCCACAGGGGGGCACTTGGAATTTCAGGGGGGGGCATTCGAGAATGAGTGATTAACGGCAAATTTTTTACATGTCTTATGGTGCTAGGGGCCTCATGTACAGCATATAAATATATATTGTGACCTATTTATGCATTTCAGTTCTCTGTGATATGTTCTGAAACTTTATTTGCTATATTTTCATATTACTTGACATTATTATTTTTTAAAACAATTTCTTAGTAATTTCTTCCTCGGTACTTCAACTGTCCTTTCGTTCTTCTCTTTTTCTCTTTCATGGGTGCCATGTTCTTTGGAAGCTTGTTTAGACCAAGTTAATGGCCTTCTGGCTTCCTCCACGTGAATAGGAGTTCACTTTTTGTACAATAAGAATTATATGTTGGGGGAGGGGGGACATCGTCAGGATTTTAGGATGCTTAGGTGGGGCGTGGCCACAAAAAGGTTGGGAACCACTGACTTAGAGAGTGGGGCAGTGAGCTAGCCCAGGGCGACAGGCAGGTGGGGCAGCCCAGGGAGGGGAAGGTGGTGGCTTGCCCAGGGAGAAAGGGCAGTGGGCTGGCTCAGTGAGGGGAGGACTGCCCCCTGCAGAGAGGCCTGCTCCCCTCTTCTGCCCACCTGACCTTCTATATCCTCTTACCCAGAAGTTCCCAGCCTCAGAGCCTTCAGATTTCAGTGTGGCCTGTCTGGCGCTTTCCTGGCCAAGGGCAGAGAAGGCCCCCTTCAAACCTCTCTCCCTGGCAGGGGGATCCTGGGCATCCTTTCTGTGCACCCCTCGCCCTGCCCTGCTCACTTGGATCCTCCGTGCCCAGCCTGGCACAGAGCGAGCATTCCACAACCAGTGAAGGCTGACAAGCTACATCTCAGCCTAAGGGTCATGCTTACCGCCCACCCCCCCTTCGAGATGGACAAAGGGGGGCTGCAGAGTGTGACCTGATGGAGGAAGGTTCGAGGGAGGGGCCAGCTTGCCTGTCCCACGGGCCTGGACGCCGCCGTCCACCTCTGGACATTCTAGAACCACCTCCTGCCACCTTTTCACTGCTTTCTGGCCCTTCCCACGTTGCAAAATCCCCAATGAACTGAGAACCACAGGAAAATGGACCTCAGACCTTCCCCCATCGCCCCAATTTCATTTTCAGCCCAAGGGGGAGAGAGAAAAAGCAACACCAGTGTCAGCACACTCGGCCGGAGATGTGGTCACAGCGCCATCCTGCCTGGACACAGATTCAGGCTCTGCCCGGTGGGGGTGGGGGTGAATGGAGGAATTGGATCCTCCGGGCTCTGCCGCAAGCAGGCCAGTGGGGCCTGGGCGGATGTTTATAGAAGGAGGGGCTGGGAGAGCACAGAGAGGCATTGAGGGTGGGCAGTGAGGGCTGTGGGGGAGATAAGAAGGGTGGAGAGGTCGTCAGGGAAACAGCAGGAGGGTGGGGTGAGGCTCTTACTTTGTGACCCTCTGTCTGGAGGGCAGCTGGTGAGATGCAGGACCCGGTGTCCTGGGCGGAGGGGGTCTGACAGATTCTCTCCCCCAAAGGCCCTCAATTACAAGGGAGGAGGGTCCAAGACGGCAGAGAAGAGAGGGCCTTGGAGCTGGGTTTTGAGAAACGCATAGGAGTTCACTGCCGCCTACCCTCCCGGAGCACCGGTCTTGGTGAAGAAGGCAGGACCGGACACAGACCCTCACAGCCCTGGTTGGCCAGGGGCTGGACTGATGTATCTGGGGCCCCCTAGCCTCACCCACAGCCAGGGGCAGCTCACAGTACCTTCTAGGTACCTCTAAGACACCGGGTGGCTGGTCTTGGGTAAAATGGGTGGACTCCAGGCCTGGAAACTCTGAACCCCATGGCAGGGGGGTAGGAGGGAGGGCCCAGGCAAGTGTGGACAGGCCGATAAAGAGAGCAGGGGCATCTCTCTGACCACACAGGGGACAGCAGCCCTGATGGGGGCTGGACCGGACGATAACACGATAACATGAGAGGGGCCCCTACCCCGGGGCTGGGTCTACATTCTTCCACCCCAGCACAGGAGGGGTTAACTCAGAGGCTGAGCCCCCTCCCCTTTCATCTCCTTCCCTCTGGGCCTGACTAGGCCTGTGTTTATAGAAGCTACTGGAGAGGGAGGGGTGGGCAGAGGCCCAGGACAAAGCAGCCGGGCCAGGCCCCTGCAATGGCCTGAGTGGACCCTGCAGCCCGCTGGCCCCACCCCTTCCTGCCTCTGTGGCTCCAAGGCTGTGTGCCCTCCCTGGGCCTCAGTTTCCTTCTCTGAGCAGCAGGATCATAAGAACCCCCACGGGGCTGTAAGGGGTCAGAGGAATGAGCCCTGCCCCCCGCTGTGGGCGTTCCTATTCCTACAACAGGCCTGGGGTCTCCTCCCTGTGGCAGCTCCAAGCTGAGGGTGAGGCCCGTGGGCGGGGGACCTCTGGGGGCCCCCTAGCTGCCCCTTGTCCTCTATGAACCTGGGTCACCCCAATGCCTCTGCTCTCCTCCATTGTCTGGGCCTCAGTTTCCCCACCAACTCACTCACTCACTCACTCACACCAGTCCCCGCTCCTGTCACTGTTCTCAAGGCTCCGTCATTTCCTGGTGGTGCCTTGGTTGGTGTCCATCTCACCCCAGACCAGGGGAAATGAGGGATGGGCTGCAGTGGCAAGGTATACTGTTGGCACTCAATAAATGCAGCTTGGTATTCAGTATGTTTGGGGCACTGCAATCAGCAGGGACTGACTGTGGCCCATCTTACAGACAGGGGAACTAAGGCCCCGTAGGAGCAGGGGAGGGGCTGTGGCACCAGAGGGCACTCTAAGCCACGAGAGCTTGAAGCCTGCGTGGGGAGCTTCCGTCCTGCTGCCCTAGCACCCACTTCCCACTTGCCCACCTGTGAATCCAACCCACTCTCCAAACAGAGGCCAGCCCCACCCTGTGTGGGGGATCCTGGGAGCCAGGACCCCGTCGTATCCTCCATCTCAGCAGCCAGGGAAAAGGCTGAGCCGCCACCCCCTCTCCCCCCGCAAGGATGTACCCCTTAGACTCCCACAGCTGTGCCTCCCCCTCAGACCACACGTCTCCCCCTCAGACACCTCCTGGACGCCTCCAGCCACAGGAAACTCAGTGCCACGGACACACCAGCCCAGGCTGCGGCTGGCAGGGTCCCCGTTCCTCGTGCCCATTTCCCACCACGTCCCAGCAGGCAGGCCTCACCTCGCTTCTGCATGAAGCTGAACAAGTCGTCCAGGAACTCCTTCCTCTTGGGGTCCCCGTCCAGTTCGTAGAGCTGTGAGGGCAAGGAGGGGAGCAGTTACCTGAGGCCAGGGCTTGGCACAGGCACCATGTCTCCACAAGGAGTCCACTGAGGGGCTGCTGACAGGGACGGGATCTGGGGGTCCCAGCCCCAGCACCACCCGGAGTTCAGGCATCTCCCGAGGCCCCACCAAGCAATGAGCCTGCCCTCCACTTTCAGGTGAGGACAGAGCCACCCGACGAGTCTCCCACGTGGTTGAAAACAACAGAGTTTATCCTCCTACAGTTCTGGGGCCAGAAGTCTGCGATCGAGGTGTGGCAGGGCCACACTCCCTCCTGAGGCTCCAGGGGGGCCCCTCCTGCCTCTTCTAGCTTCTGGGAGCTCCAGGCGCCCCTGGACTTGTCGCTGCACCACCCCAGTCTCTGCCTTTGCTGCCACATGGCTCTCCTCTGTGTCCAAATCCCCTCTTCTTACAGGACACCTGTCACTGGGTTTAGGGCCACCTCATCTCATCACAATGTTTAACTAGTGACATTTGCAAAGACCCTACTTCCAAATAAGGTCCCGTTCACAGGGACTGGGAATTGGGCCTTAAACACATCACTTAAAAAAAATCATTTTAGAGAGAGAGAGAGAGAGACAGAGAGTGTGGGGTGGGGGGGACCCATCAATTTATTGTTGCACTGGTTTATGCATTTATTGGTTGATTCTCATTTGTGGCCTGACCAGAGATGGAGCCTGCAACCTGGATGTACCGGGATGATGCTCCCGCTAACTAAGCGACTGTCCAGGGCTTAGACACATCACTTTGGGGGGGACAGTTCATTTCAAACAGCATCCACCCAGGTCGTTGCCACCACGAGGAATCCTGACCCTGTCCAGTGAGTCACATGACACCGAGGCACAGAGGCATCGGGGAGACTGCAGCCCTGGACTGTGGAGGCCTCGGGGTCTAGACTCGGTCCTGGGCACTGGCTGCCTGGGTTTGCCAGTCATCACAGGAGGGGAAAGGGCCTCCTTTTGGGGTTTGGGAGGCAGGGGGTCCTCTACCCCATTGACCATGACCTCCCAGGTGCTGGAGGAGAAAGCCAGTAGAGATCATTAAAGAGTGAGGAGGGGGAGGCAACTGGCTGAGAAGAAGCAGTGAAAATTAAGCTCTAGGAAATACAGCACTGTGACTGCCTGGTCATGGAGGGACCGGGACCATGGGGGACCTGGAAACCACCAGTCAGCCCTAGCTCGGCTGGAATCATCCATCATCAGGGCCCAATAATGCCCCAACACCCTTTCCTCTGACAGGGATATCCGGGGGCCTAGGGAGGTGGGATTGTCAGGGCCAACCATTCCTCAGCCATTTTGCCCCTCTCTGGGCCTCAGTTTCCCCATCTGTGTAATGGAGACAAAATGGGGGGGTCTCCAAGGCAAGGACTGGGGGAGACAGGAGCCCAGACCTGGGTGGTCGAGACCTTTGTCTCCTCCTGCCGGGCCTGGCCCGGCCACATTCCTGTGCTGATTTATGGTGTCCAGGGAGGCCCGTATTTCCCCGCCTGAAGGGCGTGGGCCCAGCAGGTGGACCTTCCATCGGCGTGCTCACGCCAGGCCTTGTCTGTCCACTCCCTGCCCACATGACACCCCCCGTGTCCCCTCCCCACTCTCCTCCTCCCTGGCTGGGAGTGTGAATTCACACACGCCTGGTTCCCTGTCTGCCCTGTGGGAGATCAGGGATGTTGTTTATGTTGTTGCCAGTATCTAGGAGGCAGCTGAGCACACAGCAGCTGTGTAGGAAATGCTAGCTAAGTGAGCCCCGCTTTCCTAGCTGCAAGGTGGGCCCAGCGAGGCAGAGAGTGGGGTCGGGTAGACTCGTGCATTGGCAGGTGCCCCCAGAACCTCGGGAGGGGACCTTATTGTGAAACAGGACCTCTGCAGATGTCACACTGGAGGCGGTGGCCCTAATTCAATGACAGTGTTCTTATAAGAAGAGGTGGGAGCCCTGACCGGTTTGGCTCAGTGGATACAACGCCGGCCTGCAGACTGAAGGGTCACAGGTTCGATTCCGGTCAAGGGCATGAACCTTGGTTGCGGGCACATCCCCAGTAGGAGGTGTGCAGGAGGCAGCTGATCGATGTTTCTCTCTCATTGATGTTTCTAACTCTCTATCCCTCTCGCCTCCTCTCTATAAAAAATCAATAAGATATATTTTTTTTTTAAAAAAAGAAGAGGTGGGACACAGACACAGAGGAGAAGCCACGTGGGGACAGAGGCAGAGACTAGAGAGACGAGGCCAATGTGGCCGCAAGTCCAGGAACATGGGAGCCCCCAGAAGCTGGAAGAAGCAGGAAGGACCCTCCTCAGAACCTCCAGGAAGCGCGGCCCCGTGACACCTTGATTTCAGACTTCTGGCTCCGAGATCTGAGAGGATAAATTATTGTTTCAAGCTGCTCCGTGTGTGGTCATTTGTCATGGCGTGGAAACTCATTGCGGGCAGCGTGTTCTCCTTTGAGATCCTGACCCAGGTGGGGGAGGGTCCACACGGCCTAAACCCCTTCCCCAGGCCCAGCCCTCACAAGACCTCCATGCTCCTCCTGCCTCAGCCTGCCCCTCTTGAGAGGCCACTGTGCAATAAACACAACAGGGTCACCCTCAGCACCTGGAACCGTAACGGCCCTCATCGTCCAGGTGGGAAACTGAGGCTCAGGGTGGAGACCAGCTGCTCCATAACCCCTTGGCAGAGGGGGCTGGCTCAGTGGGGGTGCGGGGCTGTTAACCCCAGGCCAAATGGTGGGCAGACCCCGTGGGGCCAGGGCATAGCATGAGGCCATAAAAGGGGATGTGTGGTGAATAAGGCAGCTTTAATAGCCGTGTCATGGGCAGCTGACAACAAAGCCGGGCAATAAAGGCTGCCCTAGCTTTATGGGGCTCTGGCCCCAAGTTCCGCACCCCTGTGGCGTGTGTCCCGCCCTAGCCAGCTGGATGGGGCTGTCCGCCAGGCCACAGGAATGGGGAGCTGGGGACGGTGTCGAGACTCCTAATGGCGGTGTTCAGACCTCCCTTGTGGGCCAGTGGGCCAGGCTGCCTGTCCCCACAAGGCTCTCGAGTCACACAGCTGGGCCACAACACATCCTTCACCGCACCCCAGCCTGGTTCCCTGGCTGGAACCCTGCCCCCCTCAAGGTGGACAAGAGGCGCCGAGATCGGCCACCTGCCATACCCAGGGCCACAAACCCCGGCTGCAGACTGGGACAAACCTCCGGGAACTCCTCCTTGGGGCTGAGGCCTGAGACAAGGGCCCTGCTCTCCTCCCTGAGACCTGATTTCCCGGGGACCAAGTGCCAGGCACCGAGGATGAGTCTCACTCTGGCTTTTGTCTGATTCTAAGGATACCCATCCCTGCAGCCCACGAGGTCCCACAGACCCAGCCGGCCCTGTGCCGTCTCACCTCTCACCTGGCCACTTCTGCTACTCAAACCCATCAGCAGGTTCCACCTCCCGGCCTGTGCCCTGGCATTTCCACCTGGAATGCCTTTCCCAGCTCTGCCCCAGCTGGCTTCCCCTTCATCCAGAGGTCCCACAGCTCAAAGGACACCACCACCAAGGGCCCACCCCTCCCTGAAAGAAGCCCCCGCCCTCAGATATCCCACCACAGCCCTGCCTCTCCCGAGCACTCTGCTCTCACGTGGAA
>NW_006291485.1:1308218-1308746 GCF_000327345.1 Myotis davidii | reverse complement strand
TGTCACCCGACCCACATGGATTCATACCCTGGTGGTCTGGTCCCCCGTCCTTCAGCTCCAGCAGAATGTTAGGGATTTTGTATCTTTTGTCCCCAGTGTCTAGAACTGGTCACCCAGCAGACACCCATTAAATGGACCTGGGTTCCTCAGTGCCGCATAAGGACAGGGACACTCATCCTTTCCCAAATCCTGCTACACCCAAGCCAGGGCCATGCTGGGCCAGCTGTGACCTCTTCACTTCCTGCCCTGTCACCCTTCTCAGGCCTCAGTCTGTTCATCTGTGAAATGGGTGCAAAAGTTCAAGAATGTGAGATGTGGATGTGAAAGCCCGGGTTGGAGGCACCCACAGATGCTCCCTACGTGCATGGCTCCCTTCTCCTCTTCCACCTGCAGGCCGGGGCGCCAGGACACACACAGCCCCTCTGCCTGTAGTGGGTTCAACCCAGTGTTGGTGTCCACCCACAAATTACTAAGCTGGGCTGACTATGTATCCCTCTCCCCCTCCCTAGCACCAACCACTACGTGAAG
>NW_006291485.1:1306978-1308086 GCF_000327345.1 Myotis davidii | reverse complement strand
TGCTTTCTGGGCAAAACAAGCACCCTCTCTCACTGCCAGGTCTTGCACTGACTGTTCCCTCTCCTGGAATACAGTTCCCCAGATCTCTGCAGTCAGTCCCTCCTTCCAGCCCAAACATCACCTTCTCAGGGCGCCGCCCCCTCAGACCTCCCCCGCCCCCCTTACCCTCTGACCCCTTCATCTACTCTAGTTTCCTTCCGAGTACTTTGCACAAAGAGCTCAGATCCACAGGTCCTGACACTCCCCTTGCTCTAGGCCCAGCCTGAGGGTATGGGGGAGGGAGGAGAGGTGCTAGGACCCACAGGGGAGATCCCCCAGGAGGGGCCACAGGGCAGCTGGGGGGGAGGAAACAAAGCCAGGAGGTCTCAGGGCTCAGGGGGGGGGGGGGGGTGTAAGCAGGAGGAAAAGTGAGGTAACCATCCCAACCCCAAGGGTTTGGTGGGCAAACAGGAAATTCTTGTTTGTGGCCAAACTTTGGAGCCAGAGAGCTCACCCTAGTGTGGGGACCCCTCCCAGCCTGCTAGCCTGGAGAGGAGAGAAAGGCCACTGTGTCCACTAGCAAATCCACAAGTGACATGTTGGGGTAGGGGGGCCACTACCAGGCCCAGCACACAAGTCTCCTCCCCAGGCCCTGCTGGGCCGGGCCAAGGTCACATTTCCAGACCAGTTAGTTCCCAGCCTGCCAAGGGGCCCAGGGGCCCTATTAGTCCTTAGGGGCCCAGGCTGTAAAGAAAGAGCTGGAGGGCCCCCGGGAGGACCTTTGCTCCCTTAACGGTGTCTGCTCAGGCCCCCTTCCGCCACCCAGGCGGCTCCAAAGTCCACAGGGCCCCACCTCCAGAGGAGGCCACTGGGCTGGCGGGGGGACCCCAGGAGCGAGGCTGCACTCCTCGAAGGTGGGAAACCAAGGAACTGCCTAGTGCCCAGCACTCGGGGGCTGTGCAGGAGCCGACAAGCCACCCAGTCTCTCAACAAGAATTAGCCGGAGAAACGCTGAGAACGGGCGGTTTTTAAAAAAAGGCCTATTTTTGTACCATCCAATGCAGCTTCTAGGAAACCAGAGAAGTGTGTCTTTCTTCACGTCCAGACGTGGGTTTGCAAGCACTCAGCT
>NW_006291485.1:1301671-1306296 GCF_000327345.1 Myotis davidii | reverse complement strand
GTGTGTGTGTGGGGCGGGTACACACCTCCTCGGGCGTTCCTGAGCCATTCCTGAGCCACCCAGGGTCAGAAAGGAAGGACAGATACCATCGCAGGGCAGGAAGCAGGGGAGCATGCCGGAAGCTAGGCTGGCGCAGAGAGGTTCTGTGAAGGGAGGAGCGAGGGAGCCTGCAATCTGGGCTGGATTCAGCCCAGGGGCTTTAGTGCTTAAACGCACATACTTTTTCTTGAATTTTTTGAACAAAATATTTATGGAGGTGAAATTCACATAACACAGAATTCACCATTGAAAGTAAACAATTCAGTGCCATTTAGTGCATTCGCTATATTGCGCAACCACCACCTCTAGCTAATCCCAGAACATTCCATCACCCCCCTCCCCCTTCCCTTTCCCCTCCCCCTCCGCAGCCTCTGGCAAACCACTGATCCACTTTTTGTATCTGGATTTGCCTGTTCTTGACAGTTTACATGGAACCACACATTATGTGGCCTTTGTGTCTGGCTTCTCTCACCGAGCACTAAGTGTTCAAGGTCCACCCATGTTGTAGCAAGTGTCAGCACCTCACTCCTTTTCACGGCCGCGTAATATTCCACTGTGTGGGTAGGTCCTGTTGTGTTTATCTGTTCATTGGCGGATAGACACTCGGTTTGTCTCTAAACTTTGGCTCTTGTGAATCATGCTGCTGTGAACACCTGTGTATAATTTCACCTATTTTAACATCCTTCAGGTTTTGGACAAGAATTGATTCACTGTAGTAACTTGAAACTACAGTGAAACAAAGTAGAGAAGGTGGCGGGGCTGGTTTTTACGCCCCAGTTCCTATAAAACACCCAAGAGCAACCAGGATGGTAGATGACACTTCCTTGCAGCCTCCAGGGGCAGAGGGTCTGAGGGGCGTTCATGTTTTTCCGTGCCTCCCCGGCTCAGAAGCCAACCACAGCTTCCCCGATTGCTCTCAGGAGAAAAATCCAAACTGCCAGCCTGCCAGGCCCAAAGCCAGCTGGCTCATGATCTCCAACTCTTGTCCCCATGCTCACTCTACTCCACTCACACCAGCCTCCTCGCTTCCCCCCACACCCAGTCCTGCCCACCTGGAGTCCCCCTCCTCCGACCTTAGCCTCTCGCAGGCCTGCAGCTCTGACCCCCCAAACCAGGCCAACACTGTCACGGTCCTGTGATTGTGCATTTATTTTGGGATGGCTTCTTCCTGTCTTTCTCCTCTTTCTTCCCACCCAGATGAGAGCCCCCAAGGGCATAATTGGGGTCTTTGGGTACTGGGCGAAGACCCCGGTATACAGCAGGAGCTGACTAATGAAGGGAGGAGGGAGCATACTCACACCGCCTGGGTCTGTCCTCATCTGATGTCCCCGTCCCAGCGCTCCCTGCCCGCCCACTGATAAAAACCCCTCCTCACATTATGGGACACTGGTGAGGCCCTTCACAGCCGCCCGACCAGGATGACTCAGCACCACAGCCGTTGCCAGGGCCCCAGGTGCTGGGAGTAGCGTCTCTGGGGGCCTCTCAGCCTCCCCCATTCACAGAAACGCCCACAGCTGCTGATGGGAGGGGGCTGGTGGGGCAGAACCCCACGGCCTCCTGTGCCTACTGTGGGATCAGGAAACTGCCGAGGGCAGAGGGCGACCAGGTTCACACGAGCCACCTGCTAAGTGCCCGATCCACCCTTTTCAACGTGCATCAGGGCAGGGCGTCCAGGGCCCAGTGTGCACACTCCTCACCCAACAGCATGAGGCCCAGAGATGGCAAAACCGAGCCCTGAGGCCAGGTCTTGCCCACTCCCACGGAGACCCCAGAGCAGGGACAAACAGACAAACGGACGAATGAGTAAAGTATCGGAATGGGGCTCAGTGAGGCTGGGGAAGAGGTCATTGGGGGCAGAAGAACCTGGAGTCTGGAACCTTCCCTGCCCCTCTGCCCTCACTTTATCTATCACGAGGGAGGTGGTGAGCAACGTGATCAGGAAGCCGTCAAAGCAGCCTCACAGCTCCCAGGGGCAGCAGGACTCGGCCCTCAGGAGGCCGGGCCAGGCGGGCACCGGAGGGCCTGAATTTGAAACTCCCAGGACACCGCACAGAGGAGGTGGAGACTGAGTGAGAGCTGTCAGCCCAGGGGTTTTGGCCAGGACAGACCAGCAGCCATTACTGAGCGCCTGTAGGTCAGGCCAATGCGGGCTGCTGAGGCTGCAGTGCCTCTCAGAGATCCAGATGCCCCTTGGGGCCCAGGCCAGCCAGGGCGATGACCAGCAGGCGGGAATCCCATGGGAGCTGGGTCTTCTGACGGGGGAGGGCAGAGTTGATGGCTGTAGGGGCTTAATCAATGTCTGTGGGACTTCAGGCCTCTGCCAGGAGTCACCCCCCTGTGCACCTGACCCTGAGGGCACCCCCACCGGCCACTTGGCCCTTTCGCTTCCTGTCAGCGCTCCAGGCAGGGCCTCCTCCACGCAGATGCTGCAGGGGCCCCGCCCGGCCTGAAGGAAATTGGGGAAGTGATTCTAGGCAGGGCAGCAACATCTGTCTGCTCGGGCACCCCTCCCCAACTGGCCACATGTCCTTTCTCTGAAAAGAAATAGCACCCGCACCCACCACAGATATTAATAAAAAGCTCTAGAAACAAGTCACAGAATCGCACACATGAAGGCAAATCTTTCTGGATTTCCGGAACGCAAGGTTCTGGAGTAGGGCCCTGACCCCCAAACCTTCTCCTGTTCTCGTCAGCCTGGCCTATGACCAGGGCCATCTGTGAAGTGGGCAGGGGTGCACCTGGGCGTCCAGGTGAAGATGAGGGACCCATGGGAAGCAGGGTCTACAGGGAGGAGAGTCTGGCTTTCGGAAGATGGCTGGGGGGAGGGGCAATAGGAGGAAAAACCTTGGTGGCAGGACAAGGCTGGTGACCCACCAGCCCCGCGTCACAGGGGAAACTGAGGCCCACAGGGGAGACCAGCGGGCCCTGGCATCGAGGAAACGCTCAGGACAGGGATCAGCAGACACTTCCAGGAAGGGGAGCAGAGGGTGGTCGTCCCAGGCTGTCATGCAAACGGCATACAAATCCAGGGGGCCCCCTACCCACAGCCCTGGCCCTAGCTGACCACTATCCAATTTGGACCCCACTTTACAGACAGGAAAACAGAGGTACTGAGAGAACACCATGAAGATGGACTCAAACCCAGGTGGAGCTCAGACAGCCCCTCGGTGCCTCTGGGATGGCGGCAGGGTGCACCCGCCTCATCAGCCTCACCAAGTAGGGAGGAACCCCTGCCCCCAAGAGCCTCACACTCAGGGGCTCTGGGCCAAGGCTCAGGGTGAGCTCGCCCCAAATCCAGTCTGTCTCCTCCCCTTCAGCAATTACTAATCGGATGTTCCACGCTGACCCTGGGGCATTTCACAGGGGATCCCAGGCCTGCACAACCCAAACATGACAGTCTCGTGATCCCGAACGCCGGCTTGCAGAGGCCTCAGGTCCAAGCCCTGGCCCAGGGCCTGGCACCCGGGAATTAAAAGTCTTGTCCTGGGTTTCCTCAGAAAGGAACCAGCCCTGTTTCCCTGCAGTCGGGCCCCAGGCAGTCCCAGAACACACCAGAGGGACTTTCCCAGTGGTTGGAGCTGTGCAGAAAGCTCTACCTGGCCAGGGAGTGAGGTCCCCGTCACTCCCAGCCCAGGTTCTCCGAACAGACACCCAGCCAGTGCCAGCAGCTTCAGGAGTGGGCGGCCAGGGGACAGGTGCCACCGTGCCCCAGCTGAGCTGACCTGGTCCCCGGTAACGGACAGCAGCAGATATAGCAGGAAGGAACAAGGCTGCCTCCCGCCTCCCACCCAGGAGTCAAGAGGAAGGGGCCCCAGTGGGCTCAGGCCCTGGAGTGCCCACAGGGAACACCCAAGGAAGCCTCTGCCAGACCCAGGCCAAGGGCAAGAAACAGGAACTTGATGGCCCATGCTGGTGGCCAGTAGCCTCAGGGTGCCGCAGGAGGGGGACCCCCACTCCTAGAACATCCCCCCTTCCTTCAGAAAAGTCTCCTGAAGGGAAGCATGGAGGAGAGAGGAGATGCCAGCTGGGCAGCCCTGGCAAGCCCTTGACTGGCACCCACCACATCCCGCCCCTCCTCCTCCTCCAGGACACTAGGTAAACGGTAACCAGTAACGATGACAATGAAATGCCAGTAGCCAGCCATCTGCATCTCAGTAAGGCTAGGCTCTACCCTGCATGGTGATGACAACGAAATGAATAACCCAGAAGTGACTACAGGCCCCACTTCCCTTCCAAGAATCGGGCACCCATTAGTAGTCGCTGAAAGGGACGGGGAGGGGGAAGGTAGGCCAATGACTGAGCAGGGCGGGGCGAGGGTGGCACCCATGCACACCCATCCACAGGGCACTCGCCAGCCTGCTGGCCCTGGGAAAGTGGCAGTTGAATAGGAATTATGGGGCAACGGAAGTAAGAAAACGCCAACAGATTCATGGGAACATAAAACGTAAAAACTGAACTGGTTATGTAACAACTGTTTCAACGTGTTTTCATTGTGTTTATGTTCCCCGTGTTGTTTTAAGGTTCTATTTGCTTGTAATTCAAGTGTTCCACATCCATCACAGAAGAATTCCATTGTTTAGTATTGA
>NW_006291485.1:1294975-1301573 GCF_000327345.1 Myotis davidii | reverse complement strand
GCATGGGGGAGAGACAGCAAAGCCAGGAGGCTCCATTAACAGACAGACGCAGTCAGGGTCCCAGCCCCCTGGGTGTCTCCTGGCCTGCCAGCCCCCATCAGAGAAGCTGACCCAGCCTGCATCCCAGAGAAGAAGTCACGGAGCTGATCATAGAAGGGGATTAAACAAGAACCGAAGGAAGGGGCAGCCAGCCCCAGCCTGGTCTGCAATGGGAGGCCCTTTCTGTTGGGGGCTTGGAGCCTGGGGAGGTGCCCTCTTGGGTGGGGGCCTCCCAAGCCCAGACGAGCCACATTTGTCGCGATGAGCTCAGACCACTATTCGGGGTGGGGGTTTGGGAGCACAGCCTAATAGGGCAGAGGCCAGGGTGACCATGGGGCAGACCCTTCACGGGGCACAGCACTGAGGCACATGGCCCCTCCTGGCCACGCCAGCCTGGAGAGACATGCCAGACAACCCCCCAGGAGACCAGCAGAACTCACGCGCACCACTTCAACAACTCCACCCCGACAGAAACCGCCAGCCCCGACCCCACCCAGAGAGCCACACAGCCCCCCAACCTGGGCCTCTATGCGGCTCACTGACCCTGCTGATGTGCCCACGGCTCTGCCCACCCTAATGTGGTCTCCCAGTACACACCTGGACACGCCCGTCCACCCAGACACAGACACACAAACACAGACACACCCTTGTTTTCTGGCTCGAAGATAATGGCCCCAGACAGCCTGCCCTTGGCCGCCGTGCTCACCTGGTCCACTGGGTCCCCGCCCCCACCCCCACACCAGGCTGTAGAAGGACGACAGCAACTCTGTCTGTTTTCTTTACAGATGCGTCCCCGGTGCCCAGAATGGGGGCTGAGACACGGCAGGTGCTCCATGCGCATCTGTGGAAGGACCGGGCGCAGCCACGTGCACACAGGTGCACAGCCTGACTTTCTGCCTGAACCCAGTCCCACGACTTCATGGGTGGGACAGCAGGGGTCTCCTTGACTCAACCCAATTCCCAGAGCAGAGTGGGCAGCTGGTGGGGGCCGGGCTGTCCACATCATGTGCCGAGCAGGCCTTGGCTCCCTGAAAGTGCCCATCCGAGCGCCATGTCAGGGGTCCAAACCTTCTTCAGGTTCTGAATTATGTCCTGGGGTGGCCTTAAACAGTGATTCATTCTCTCACGGTTCCAGGGCCAGATGGTCCCGGGGCCAGACAGCTGAAATCAAGGTGTCCCGCTCCCTCCCACGGCTCCAGGGAAGGTCCCTCCTGCCCCTCCCAGTTTCCTGGGGCTCCAGTGTCCCTGGGCTTGTGGCAGCATCACCCTGACCTCTGCCTTCTCTTCCCGTGGCTGTCTGTCTCCCTGTGTGTGTCTCCTCTTCTTATAAGGACACCTGTCCTTAGACTCGGGACCCACCCTACTCCAGTCTGACCTCATCTTAGCTAATTATATCTGCAAAGACCTGTCTCCTTCGTCTGGGAGGACAGAGGTGCGTCCCAGATCCGCTTCTGCAGGAGCCCCTGGGGCCGAGGGGCTTACAAGGGTGGCAAGCGGTACTGACCGCACCTTCCCTGGCCCCCACCCCTCAGCCCCATGAGACCCCTGCCAGCCCCGACCACAGTGCAAGGCCAAGTCCTGAGCTGAGGCCTTCAATAGGCAGGCTGGTTACCATTTAACCCTGTGACCCCTAATTGTCCTCTGGCTGAAAGCAGCCAGGCAGTCAGAAAAGGGGCGGTCTGCACCCCGCCCCCACGCATGACCACCCACCGGCCAGTGCCCCCAGCTGCTCCCCTGACCAGGCATGGAGTGCAACCCGACATGGTGACAGCATCTGTGATGGGGGTGCGGGGCTATCACAACAGAGGGTGAGGGGGACTCCCCACCACATCACTATAGGTGGTGCTGGCTGTGGGAATTAGAACATTTAGGGGGTTGAAGGGCCTTTGTGTCAAGTGTAAAAACTGAGGCACAGAGTGGGCCAAGCCCTGGATCAGAGAGGGCACAGCCCTACCTAAGATCACACAGCACATGAGGGGAAGGAATCGAGCAGGGTGGTGGGAGTCTCCATGGCCCCTGGGCCCTGTCAGAGGTGCAGTCCGATCCACCGCAGACAGGTGAGGGCAGTTGACCTGCTCCTGGGCTGCCAACGTGAACCACTGACCAGGGGACCTGACTTTCTGGTTAACAGTTAATGGGCACCACCGAGACCTCACGCTGCACAGGGCAGGGGAGCCCAGGGGCGGCAGGCACGCAGGCTCACACACAGGCACCTGTGGGAGCCGGCCGTGTGTAGGTGCTCTCACACATGTGTGCTTGCAGACCCCCACCTACACGGCCAGGTGCAAACAAAGCCACAGGAGACTGTCACCCCATCACATATAGACACAGGAGCACTCTAGGCACCAGAGTCAGCACACCCTGGGACACCCAGTCACCCCCAAGTGTGTCCGGACCCCAGGGCGGACTCAGCAACATGTCCACATAAGTTGGAGACTCGTCACAGGGTAAGCACAGGCAGGCATACACACACATCAGGACTTGAGCATGTGCCCAAGGTAACAGATATACGTAGAAGATGCGCCCTGGCCAGTGTGACTGAGTTGGTTGGAGCGTCGTCCCGTACACCAAAAAGTGGCGGGTGGATTCCAGGTCAGGGCACAGACCCAGGTATCGGGTTCAATCCCGTCGGGGTGCAGTGCGGGAGGCCAACCGATTGGTGTTTCTCTCTTACATTGATATTTCTCTCCCTCCCCCCGCCCACTTCCTCTCTATAAAGTTAATTAAAAAAAAAAGATGCCGCAGATGGGTCTACATGGCCTCAGAACACACACTCACACTCACACACACACACACACACACACACACACACACACACGAAAGCCATGCACAAGCACAGGCATGTGTTATGCACAAGAGGGTTCAAATGTCCCCGGGGCCTCTGCTCTGGCAAACAGACTCCGACACTCTCAGGGCCCTGGGAAGACGGGACACCACAGCCCACGAAACCATATGCACCACCACGTCCCCACACCCACGTGCACACGCACACACCCTGCCAGCAGGCGGCCCCCACGTGGCTCGCCCACGCTCATTCCCTGCTGGGCGCTCGGGGAGGACACTGCCTGCCAGGCACCGCTCCCTCCGTCGCCGCGTGTGTTATTAGAGAGCGTGAGGCGTGGCTGGGCACTTGGCAGCGCCACCAGGGTGGGGAGCTGGCAGTGGGCGTGTGGCCAGGCCACAGCGGTGACCCCATGGTGGTGACCCTGTGGCTGGGTGACAGCATAGGGGCCAGATAAGGTTCTTCCGGCTGAGTCAGTGTGGTTCCCAGGGCTGGCACGGGCAGGGGCACGGTGCCAGGGGCTGGCGGGCAAGCACCCTCCCCGCACCCGCCATGACCCAGCTGGCTCTGAGCCAACAGCCACAGCAGCTTTGATGAGGCAGGCGCTGCCCTAGGCAGGGAGGGCTGGGCTCCCCAGGGGCTTCCCAATACCCCTCCCCAGCCCTTTGAACACGGCCCAGGACTCCCAGTGCCTCAGGAAGACACCTGGTGCCAGAGCTGGCTGGCCCAGCACCCACGGGGCCTGGCCCCTGGCCCACTCGGTCTCCGGCATACCGATGAACGTGCTGGGCTCAGAACTCAGTGTCTGACCTGGCCTTGGCCCAGGCTGTGTCCTTTCCCTGGAATGCCCTCCTCCACTGGGAAGATTTTAACTCATCCTCTGTCCCCATCCAAAAGGCTCAGCTGTGACGCCGGCCTCTCACCTCTGCCTGGCCTGTGGGCTCCTGAGGAGGCCTCCCAGCATCTCCCCCACTCCCCACCTAAATCCTGCCCAGACCCCCTGTGAGCCTACTTCTGGTTTGCCCTAATATCCTTCCCACCTCTTCCGTTCCCCTTTATGTTCCAGCCACGCTATTCCAAGAAGCAAACCCTACCCTTCTCTGCCCACCTGGCAAACTTTTTCATGCCCTGCAAAGCCCCCGTTCCAATGCCCCTTCCTCTGGGCAGCCTTCCTTCCAATCCTCTTCCTCTAGCCCAGCCCTGACCCCCTTAGGACTGGGAATACCTGTGTCCTGATCTATATTCCCCAGCCTGGGGGGCTGCCAGGCAGGATAAAGAAAATGTCTGCCACCTCCTCCCTGAGCCCCAGCAATTCCAGCTCCTACCCCACCCCACCCGACACTGCCCCAAGCCGCTCCGGTCAGGCCAGAGATGTTCACTGCAGTGTTTACCACAAGGAAACAGAGAAGCAGACCAACATTGGTGTCAGCCCCACAAGGGAACTCTGCATGGAGCTAACAAAAACCAGGCAACCTGGGACATTCTCATACGACAGTCAGACACTGAGCGATGATGGCGTGAAAACACCTACAAAAAGCAGTGTCCAGAGACAAAGGGCAGGGGAGGGGGGTTAGAGAGCAACCAAAGGACTTGCATGCATGCATATTAGCATAACCAATGGACACAGACACTGGGGTGGTGGGGGCTTGCCCAGGGTGGGAATGGCTTGGGGGGAAGGGGCGGTGGTTAAGCAGGGGTGGCGGTGGGGGTGGGGCGAGACATATGTAAAGCTTTAGACTATAAATAAAAAAACAAAAGCAGTGTCCGGCTGAGCAACGGGTGGAACCACCCACCGCTCTGAAAGGTCACGTGTCTGGGCACACGTGGGTAGATACAGGCCCGGAAAAACCATGGCGGACACCGGCCAGTGTGGGGTGGGGGCTGTCAGCCTTGAGCTTTGATGGAAGCAGTCCATGTTCTCTCCCCACAAGTATGGTGTCTAGTGCTAATTCTGGAACAAAAAATGAACTCAAAACATGTCCTCTAGGAATCCACTGGCCCTGTCTTTGGGGTTCATGGGTCGCCCGGGGACGCAAAATAAAACCTTTCCTTTTCTTTCTAAAAAAAAAACAACAACAACATGTCCTCTAGCTGAGGACACCTCTGAGACCCGTGGCTTCACCTCCCAGTTCCTAAACCCATACCCAGGGCCACATGCGTCAGAGAGGAGGACACCCCTGGGATAAATGGGCCCCAGGAGGTCTTGAAGACTTAAGGTTGCAGATAGTTTGTTCATGCTGTGGCTATTATCGAATTAAAGCGTGATGGGGGGGGGGGGAGGCCAGATGGGGCCCTTGGTGAGGAGGCAGCCAGCGGCCTCTTGGGGATGCTGGTGGCTATTTCTGCCCAAGTGCCCACCGTGTCCAGGCACTGGGTCCCGAGGCCTCAGTGTGACGCCTTGGACCAGCTGCTGCCGT
This sequence comes from Myotis davidii, assembly GCF_000327345.1. NCBI lineage: Eukaryota > Metazoa > Chordata > Mammalia > Chiroptera > Vespertilionidae > Myotis > Myotis davidii. Next base: position 1,296,335 of record NW_006291485.1, on the reverse strand, counting down.
TTCAGATGAAGGAGACGGAGGCTCGGTAAAGCTGCCAGGCTTCCCTTCAACCCTGTAGCCAGTGGCCCGGCCCCGTGACGGTCCATCCACTCCCCCAGGAATGCTCTGGCAGGTGCGGGGCCAGGTTACCCTGGAATCCCGTCCTAGCTCTGACACCTCCCCCAGGGCACGGGCCTCAGTTTCCCCATTTGCACAACAGGGGCCATGGCAATGCCTCCCTGTGGCATCAAGAGGGTACACATGAGACATACGTGAGCCGTGCAACCTGCTGCCTGTGGCACAGTTACGCGACACATATTAGGCAAAACTGTCATCTCTGCAACTCTGACCTCCTTTACAGGTGATGTGCTGAGCAGACATTACCTTGGAAAGCAGGGAAAAGCAGCCCAACATTTCATGCAAATCAAAACCACCGTTGAGATGCCACGGGACACACACACACACACACACACACACACACACACACGGCTGGAACCAGGCATGACAGGTGCTGGTGAGACCTGGGAGAAACTGGAGCCTCATGCACGGCAGGTGGGATGCAAAATGGGGCAGAGCTGTGGCCAGCGCCCAGCAGCTTCTCGACACATCAAACAGAGTCACCGTCTGAACCAGAAAGTCCACTGCTCGGTGCACACCCAAGTGAAAACCTGTGTTCACACAAAAACCTGCACATGAACATGCATGTTCACAGCAGCACGATTCCCTGCTGCCGAGAGGTGGAAGCCACCCAAGTGTCCACCCACGGAGACGTGGACAAGCACAAGGGGACCCGCCCACACCCTGGAATGTCACTCGGCCATGGAAAGGAGCGGAGCGCCGACACTCGCTACAAGGGGGACGGACCTTGAACACACGGCGCTCAGTGAGGGAAGCCAGACACCAAAGGCCACACAGCGTGTGATTCTATTTACGTGAAATGCCCAGGACAGGCCCATCCACGGAAAATGGGTCAAGGGCTGGGGAAGGGGATGAGGGGAACTGCTAAAGCGGATGCAACTCCTTTCTGGGTGATGAAATGTCCAAAAATTGATCGTGGTGATGGCTGCACAACCCTGTGAATACACTAAAAACCAGTGAATTGCACCCTTTAAATGGGTCAATTATGTGCCATGCAACGTTTCTATCAATAAAGCTGTTTGAAAATGCCAACACTGATTTAAGACAAAGGATTCGAATCCTTTAGCGGCTGAAGATCTGTGAGGAAGAGTGTGCCGATTTAAAATCCCACAATGGCACTTTCTAACGCCCACGCATGGCCGTGTTGGTGACAGGAAGCCACCAGGATGTCACCAGATGCCACATCCGACGCCAGGAGGCTGAGATCCTAATCACGGCCTGTTACACACCCTCATCCCCAGCC
>NW_006291485.1:1290030-1294841 GCF_000327345.1 Myotis davidii | reverse complement strand
GGGGGGGGCAAAAGAGGGGGGGGTTCCCAGGTTTTCCAGGAAAGATTTTGTGGTCACGAGCCCACTGCTCCTGGCCCCTCCCCAGCCTGGGTGCCCCCAGACCGATAGCCAACAGTGAAATGTCAAGGCTGTCGAGGGTTTCAGGGCAGAAGTCAGGCCCTGCCAAGATCAGGGAGGAAGAGGCAGAGATGATGCCAAGTGGATGGCCGGCCGGCTGGCTGCCACGTGCCAGGAAGGGGGTGGGGCAGCGCCAGAGTCAACACGGCCCCCAACATCTGCCAAGCTGGCTGGGCCCAAGCCACTATTGACACTGGCTGCACAGGTGCCTGGCTAGCTGGGTGGACAGGCAGCACCGGCAGCAGGACGTGCCACAAACGGGCAAAAATAAGCTCCAGCACCACAGGGCAGGCCCCCGGTGGCCCCAAACCTCCCTCAGCCCACCTCATCTCGGGATACAGGCCCATCGCCTCTGGGACCCAAACCAGTAGTGTCTGGCCCCTATGCCCAAGCCAAGCCGGGTCCCACCGCAGGGCCTTTGCACGGGCTGTTTCCTCTGCCAGGCGCACCATTCCTCGGTGTGTGTGCCTGGCTCCTTCTCCTACAAGGCTCAGCCCAAAGGTCACGTTCTAAGAGGCTCGCTGCTTCCTCTGTAAAAATGCCAACCACATCCCATGTTATTATCCATTTACTGGTTTACTGACCTTCTCCACCCCCAACAGAAAGAAACCATGAGAGTGACTTTGTAACACTGAAGCTCCCTGACCGTCTGGCCTCAGAAACTGTGACCTGACCCTGTGTATCCCCAGACATCACCGTCACGTCCCCAACAAGTGGGACAATGGCTCCGGAGGCTCTTTGTTCCCGACATGCGAAAAGGTCTTTGGGGTCAGGGCTTCTAACCCCTGTCCCCACCTGGCCTGACCACCAACGCCCCCCCACCTCCATCAGTGTTGGGGCCAGGGGAGCAGGGGTTCTGTCAACCTCTGATGCCCTGAGGTCCGCAAAACCTCGTCCCTCCCACCTGGCTGTGATGCTGTGAGGCAGGGGGGTCTGTCCAGCTGTGACTCCCAGCCTGAGGGCTGTGTGCAGGGCAGACAGCAAATATTTGGTGGCTAAGTAAACATGACTCGCCTACAACATGTCCGTCTGTGTTATGTTGAACCCAGAGGACGCCAGGGGCTCGAGTCTGCAGAACCTGCTTCCAACACCATGCCTGTTTCCTCATCTACAGAATGGGGTGAGTGGCCAGCTAGCAGGGGTTTTCTTCCCAAAGGGAGGGAAACTGAGGCAGGGAGCAGGGTGGGGCCGTCAGTCCTCCATGCAGGTTCAGGCTGGTGGCCACATTCAGGGGGTGTCTAACACTCCCTCCCGTCCTTGAAGCTGGCCTGGCCAACCCTGCAGTAGCAACCCTCCCGCCTTCCCACCTCCTCCATCCCTGTCACTCCCAACACAGCCCCCATGGGTCCAATTTCCAGTTCTTTACTTCGTCGGTGAGTTTTCTGATGGCCTGAACGCAGCTCTCCGAGGGCTCCTGAGTCCCAGCATCCTTTTCTCCAAGTGAAGCAGAGAGAGAAGCTACTGGCTCTGAGCCCCTAGGGACCAGCACAGGGTAGCCGGGCTGCACCTCCCTCTGGGAGGGGCTCGCAGCCAATCCGGGAGCCGGCATCTGGAAGGGAGCTACCGGGAGGCCACTCTCGGGTGCCGTCATGTTCACAGCCCCGTGGAGCCCCAGCAAGGCTGGGCTCTGGGCCAGGGAGGCCAGGTCCCCTCCAGCCACTCCTAGAGGTCGGGGCAGGGCCCAGCTGGCCGAGGATGGAATGCAAGCCCCACTGGCCGCCGAGGCCGCCATCTGGTTTCCATCTGCCCAGCCCAGCTCGGCCCAACTTCAAAGGATGCCCCGCCCGGCCACTTCCTCTGCCCTGGCCGCCCTTGGAAAGGCACCAGAATGGCCGGCTTCCTCCCTGCCCCTCCAGAGCCCCAGGGTGCTTGGCCGTCCACACCAACCACACAACGTGGCCACCTCCTGCTCAACCAACCGCCTGGGCCTCCATACACTGAACTCCGCTCAGGAGGCCGGGCCGACAAGGCCTCCAGCACCACGTCACCGGGCCACACCCACAAACCAGGCCCGGCTAGGTCACTGCACAGCCTTTGCCTGGGCCATTTCCTCCACTCTGAACCCGTCTCCTCGCTCTGTCCCCCTGCTTGTCCTTCTGGTGCAGACATCAAGAGCCCCCACTTCTCTCTCCTGGCTTGCATCCCCCATATTAATGCATTTAACAGCCAGCCCACCCATGGGATCCCTAGCATCCAGCTGGCACTTGTAGGTGGGAGGTAAAAGCCAGCCATTGGGCCAGTTGGAAGAACCCAAGTAACAGCCAGGTGGGCCCTGCCTCCACTGTCCCCATTACGGCACATGACACATGACCTACCTGCTTGAACTGCTCCTCGTACGTCCAGTCCCCATGGTCAGGAGGCTGCAGCGTGGGTACCACGTGGGTAGCCCCTCCCGGGTGGGCTGGGCCAGCCCCTGGGCGCTCCTGGCTGCCCAGCACCCGGGGCCCACCGTCACCACCGCGGAAGGCCTGGGGCAGCTGGGCCTTGTGGGGGAACAGGGCTGCAGGGCCCAAGCCAGCAGAGCCCGGGGGCCCGAGCCCCTCCTCATCCTCATAGTCTTCCTCCTCTTCCTCCTCGTCCTCATCCCCCAAGTCTTCCTCCAGCTCTTCCTCCTCCTCTTCCTCCTCTTCCCATTTTGGCTTCCTGGGGCAGGCAGAGGTCAGAGGTCAGGAGAGAAGGCACCAGCTCACCCCTGTGCCAGGGCAAAGCCGGCTCCTCATCCTAGACTGGGTTTCCTCTCTCAACACGGGGAGGTTGGGCCTCACCTGCCCCAGCAGCTGAGAGGGCCTGGAAGCAGAGCATGGGCCATACACCTCTTGGTCCCAGTTAGCTATTCCAAACTGTAGCTATTCCTTTGACATAAACCCCAGTCCTTGCCTAGTGCTAACTGGCTCCCCCTCGCCTCTCCCGGCTGCACCAGCTGCCTTGCTGAGCTTTGAAAATGTTAAGCTGGTTCCTTCCTTAGGGCCTTTGCTCAGGCTGTTCCCTCTACTCGGCATGCTGTTCCAGGCTTCCTGGCCTTTCCTAGGGACTGTGACCACTTTGCCCTTCATTCTAGAAAATTAATGCTGGCCCCAGCCACCCCCCGCCCTAGCACCTCTGCTTCATTTTCTTGACAGCCCCAATCACAACCTGCACTTGCCCCACTTCTTTGCTTTTTAAAGTTTTCCCGCCCTAGCTGGTTTGGCTCAGTGGACAGAGCGTCAGTCCCGGGTTCGATTCCGGTCAAGGGCACATACTTTGGTTGCAGGCTCCTCCCGGCTCGGGGCTTGTGGAGGAGGCAACCAACTGATACCGCTCACATCGAAGTTTCTGTCTTTCCCTCTCTCTTCCACTCTCCCCAAAAATCAATGGAAAAATATCCCTGGGTGAGGGTTAACCAATAAAAAGTTTTCCCATGCCCTGACCGGTTTGGTTCAGTGGATAGAGTGTCGGCCTGCAGACTGAAGGGTCCCAGGTTCGATTCCGGTCAAGGGCATGCACCTTGGTTGCGGGCACATCCCCAGTGGGGGGTGTGCAGGAGGCAGCTGATCGATGTTTCTCTGCCATCGATGTTTCTAACTCTCTATCCCTCTCCCTTCCTCTCTGTGAAAAATCAATAAAATATATTAAAAAAGAAAAAAAAAGTTTTCCCAGCACCCTGGCTGATGTGGCTCAGTTGATTCGAGCATCGTCCCAAACACCAAGAGGCAGCGGGTTTGATTCCCAGTCAGGGTACATACCCAAGTTTTGGATTCGATCCCTAGTTGGGGTGCATATAAGAGGCAACTGATTGATCGATGTTTTTTCCTCCTCTCTCTCTCGCTCTTTCTCTCTCTCTCTCTCTCCGCCTTCCTCTTTCTCTCAAATCAATTTTAAAAAATTTGTTAAGTCTTCCCAGAAAGATCCCACTGGGGTCCCACCAGCACCCAGTTCAGGGTCCACATTGGACTCCTGTGAAACACAGACCCCAGTGAGCCAACTAATGCCCATCCTGTGCAAGTCCTACCCAGTCCACCAACTTTATCTGCCCCTGGTGTTGGATCTGCTGTAGCCTCGCTGGGTGATGGGGCCACTGGGTGTGGGTGGCTAGTTCTGTTTAAATTAAGATGAAATAAAGCTACAAACACTAATCTTCAACCACATCTCTGAACTGGCCACATTTCACATTCAGTAGCCACTTATGACTAGACACTGCATGTAGAGAACATGTCCACTGCCATCCAGAACATTCTAAAGCAGTGATGGCGAACCTATGACATGCGTGTCAGAGGCGACACGCGAACTCATTGTTTTGGTTGATTTTTCTTTGTTAAATGGCATTTAAATATATAAAGTAAATATCAAAAATATACATCTTTGTTTTACTATGGTTGCAAATATCCAAAAATTTCTATATGTGACACGGCACCAGAGTTAAGTTAGGGTTTTTCAAAATGCTGACACGCCGAGCTCAAAAGGTTCGCCATCACTGTTCTAAAGGGTGGCACTTCCGTAAGGAGCCTTGTCCGGCCCTTACAACTCGGTCACCAAGACCTAGACACCATTCAGTGCACAAAGCCCCCAGACCCTCACTCACAGGTCATCATCAGAGCCCATATCCTCGAAGCGCCCATCGCCTTCGGCATGACCCGGCGCCTCCCTGCCCCGGCCAGGTGAGCCTGGCTGCCCCTCCTGGGCAGTGTCCTCGTCCTCCGAGCTGGGGGGCCTGTCCT
>NW_006291485.1:1289249-1289713 GCF_000327345.1 Myotis davidii | reverse complement strand
TGGGGGCCGCGGGGGAGCCGGGGCAGTGCAGGGTGGCGGAGGGTGGGGGCCGCTCGGCTCAGACTGAGGGCTGGTAGGGCATGCCAACAGGCAGCACCTCCTTCTCACTCCGGGCACGAAGGAGCAGCGGCTGGCATCCAGTTCATTCACGTGTTTGCAGAAACCTGAGGGCAGAGAGAGAGACTGTCAAACCACACTGAGTTCCTTAGCCTCATCCTCCCCACTGAGGTTGGACTGCAAAGGCCTCTGGGAAAATCCCTCGCATCCACTCCCATCAGGGAGCAAACCTGGAGGGCTCCTTGGAAGTGGAGAAGCACACTCTCCCCATCTTCCCTTCCTCTGTCCACCTTGGGAAGCACTGTTACCCCGTACTGGACTCCTGAGGATCTCAAGGCAGCCCCACAGAGAAATACGCAGTTGCCAACTGCACCTCCCAAGGACCCGTGTGGATTATTGCCATAAAC
>NW_006291485.1:1287408-1289205 GCF_000327345.1 Myotis davidii | reverse complement strand
GCATTCCTGGCTTCTGATTGGCTACAGCTGCCTGCTGGGCACCAGAACCCAAATGGGTTCTGGGTTCTGATTCCAGGTTCTAGGTGCTGGTGCTGCCTGGCCCAGACTGCGCTTGCTGCATATGGATCCTGAGCTAAAGCTCCCCCACTCATGCTCTCAGCCCGAAGCCTCAATCTCTCTGGACCTCAGTTTCCCCAGATGCAGAATGGTGCCCTAACTGCATCCACCTCGCTGTGACAGGCAGAGATGAAGTGAGTTGATGATGGTGAATTTGGGTACAAAATAGGCACCACATCATGTCCGTGTCAGGGAAGGAGGGGCTAGGTTGTCCCAATTCTGTGGATGAGGGAAACTGAGGCTCGAGGATGCCCTGCTAACAGGTGTCTGGGTGCCATGAGAGCCCCTACACTGCTCCCCTGTGCTCTCTGCAGGGGGCTTCCCCTGCACTTCAGGACCCACCCGGGGTCAACATCCCAGAATGCAATGTGCTGCCTGGGGTCCCTTCAGATCACCACCAACCCTAATGGCCAGAGCCTGCGGCAGACTCCGGAGAGGGATGTCCCAGAACCTGGCACAACCTGGCTCCACTGGGACAGGAGGACCGGCTCTCACCCCAGCCCCCGACCCAAGCCAGGCCACACCCCCACCCACCAAGGTGCCAATAAAACAAATGGACAGAACTCATCAGGCCTGGTGGTGACATCCCAGATGCTACAGCACAGGAGGGGCCAAGAGGCGGCCCCTAACCCAGCAAATGAAGCTCCTACGGCTCTTAGCCACTCATGGAGCAGAAGGGTCTCATACAGGTGGGGCCAGTGGGCAAGGGCAGGGGCTCCTCGTTCCAGCTGATGCCATGTCCCCACGATGGTGACCAGCTAAAAGGAGCCTGACACCACGTCGACTTGCAGTGTAGCCCCCTCCCCAACGCCCGTCATGGAAGAGGCCCTGCGGAGCCACCCGAGCCCATTGGCCCTCCACCTCCTCCTGGACCAGCCACTCATTACTCAGACCCCCTGGGGCCTCCTGGGTAAAAGGGCGATGGGGGGGCAGGTGAATGGCCCCTGTAAAAACCGGGAAGGGGCACCCCCCCAAAAGACCTCAGTATCCAGCAGGCCAGTGGTCCCTGGGCACAAAGACCCTCTCAGAGATCACAGGGGGCGAGTGACCAGGACCGCAAAGCAGCACCCAGCACCCCCTCCCCCGCGGCAGTCACCCCACCAGCTCCCAAAGTTCGGAGGGGGCATTTCTCACCCAGTGTCTGGGGCCCACTGCCCCTCTCCCACTTTTGACAACTTCAGGACAAGCCCCCTCCCAAGGAAACGCTCCAGGCAATGCCCCCCACCTCTTTGGGGGGCATAAGGAAGAGGCCAGAGGAAGCCACTCCCCCCCCACGCTGCCCCCGCCTGGCCTGCTGGGTTTAATGACCCTTCCGGGTCACCCCCGGTGGGGGAGGGGAGCAGGGCAGGCCTCCACCCCACGGCTTGAGGGGGCAGGTGGGAATCCCGGAGCCCCTCTGGGCCAGGCCTGGGCCCCCTCAAGGCTGCCATTAACCCTAAACTGGCAGCGCCCACCCCCTCCAGACCCCTCCCCCCAAGAGCCCTTTGTCCTCGGCCCCTACTCCCACTTTATGACAGCCCCCTGGGAAAGGCATTCCCAGGCAGGGACCTGGCAGGGATGGGGGGTGCTGAGTGGTCGTTAGGAACTGGCTGGAGGGGGTGGGGGGGCGAGGAGAAATCGGGCCACGCCCATCCCCCCCATGCCTCTGGGAGAGAGAGGTCACCCGCTCCGGCCGGGGCT
>NW_006291485.1:1286465-1287212 GCF_000327345.1 Myotis davidii | reverse complement strand
GGCTGGCGGGGGGGGGAGGGGGCGGCCCGGAGGAAGTGGGAGAGGAAACACTGAAGAAGAAATAAGACGACAAAAACCCCAGCCGGGTTTCAAACGCTTCTTGGAAAGCGGCGGATTTGCATGGGTGGGGGGGCAATCCCTCGGCCCGGGCGAGTGAAAAACGGAAGATTATTGACAAACGCGCTGCCGAGGTCAGACGCGGAACGTTGGAATTGACAAACGCGCGCTCCTCGCGCTTCCTGCGCCCGCTTTGTGTCGGGGGGCCCTGGACGGGGGAGGGGGCTTTCCCCGGGGATCCCCTCCGGAGAGCCGGGGGCCCGGCTCGAACCCGCCCCCGAGCGCCGGCACCTCGGTGTCCCCTCCAGGGGCCGCTTTCGGCCCGGAGACCGACACTTCATAAATATACCGTCCGGGCACGGGAGGGTCACCAGGGAACTGCCCTCCCCGGCCGGCGCTCCCACTGCTCCCGAATAAAACACCAGATTCCGGGGCGAAAAAAAATGAACTGAATCCGGAGCGCAGCCCCCCGCGCGCGCCTGGAGACGATTTCCTTCCGCCAAAGGGGGAGCGCATCGGCGACCCCCGATCCACCCCGAGCGCGAGCACGCCCCTGTGCAACATGGTAGGTGATGAGGTCAACAGGAGGGTGCAGAGAAAAGCACCCCAACTCCTACCGCTAGGGTCGCCTTCCCGACGCTTGACCCCCATCCACATCCCTGCCCACTTTGGGGACCCCCGCACCCCTGA
>NW_006291485.1:1279791-1286067 GCF_000327345.1 Myotis davidii | reverse complement strand
AGGCTGGGGCGACCCGAGCCGGGTCGGGGCCCTCCTCCCCATCTTACCGAGCACCTGGGACGGACCCGCCAGGCTCGACGCTGCACCTCTGTCTCTTAGACTCGAGAGACCCGGCGCGAGCGACCTGGCCACCTGCCCCGAGCCGAGCCACGGTTTTCACGTCTGTAAAATGGGGATTAGAGTCCCGAAGCAGCAAAGGGCTACGGTAACCAGAAATGAGAGCGGGGCGGAGCCGGGGCCGGACCGGGGGACGTCTCTCGGTGGGTCAAACGAGTGGGTGGGGCCACGCGTCCCGGGGCCGAGGCGGGTGTAGGAACTGCTCGCCAAATCGAGACGATCCCTACCACCGACGGTCACCGCCCTCTGAGAGCCTGACAACTCACCTAAGAGGAGAATACGAGAGCCTGGCTTTAGTAATCATTTCATAATTTCCATATTCTGAGCGCTCGGGTTCCTGGCCATTTGCCCAAGGCAAGGTTCAGCGCTCACACCTCTAGGTAGTGGAGGTTCTGAATGTCCCCATTTGGAAGAACCGGAAACGAAGGCACAGAGCGGGGTGGGGCAAGGTCCGGGTTGGGTTTGCTCTCTGCTTGAGGGGGCTAATCGCGGGGGCCCAGGCTGCAGCCCAGATAGGAGCCTTTGGGAGCATGGGGGCAGGCGGGGGCCACACAGAGGGCGCCCCTTCTCAGGGGTCCCCACTGGGTGGGACTAGGGTCCCTCATCTTGAGTGTTGGGGTGGGATCTTGTGCAGCGCCTCCCCTCCACTAAAGTACGAAGCATTGCCATCTTCTTGGGGGGGGGGTCCTGTCCCATATCGGCCCCCTCCCCCAAATTGTAGGTCCATTGTTGGGGGAGTCCCAAGCCCAGGAGACAGGTCTAGGGCCCAAGTCCTGCCCACCCCCTGGCAGAATCCCAGCCTTAGCCACAGGGCTGCCTGCAGTCTAATGGCAGCAGGTGGTAGGGAGGCCTCCACCTTTAGGCTATTAAACACCCAGCCCCAGCTGTTACCCCCCCACCCCCACCCCACACACACACCTGAGGGAGGGGCCCAGAAGTCTGCCTGGGGAGGGGGAGTTTAGAGACCCAGGTTAGCTGGGGAAGGAAGCCATCCATCCATAAAGGGCCAGGCCCCAGCTCTGTCTCCGAAGTTCAGGGGAGCCCCCTCCACACCCAGAAAGAGCCAAACAGATCAGCATGCACCCCTGCCCCTCCCCTCTGGTGCCTTCGTTCCCTCCATCTGTACAGTGGATCAATATTAATTCATTCCTTGCACAGCAGGATCCCCTGAGAGCAGGCGGGGTGCTACCCTCTCCCCATTTTCCAAGGAAAAGCTGTAGTCCACACCCAGCTAGATGCTGCTTCCCAGAGGTGCCCTGCCCAGGAGGGTGAGGGATGGCAAGATTCCCAGCTGCCTCCCCATGAGGGGGCCCTATTTTTAGCCCAGGGAGGGAGCTGGAAAGTGATACACAGCCTTGCGGGCTCTGCTACTGGTGGGCAGCAGGCCCAGGTTCCAGCTGGGTCCTGGCTGTGTGATTTTAGGTTAGTTCAGACACCCCTCTGGTCTCTGTTTTGCAACCTGGAAATTAGGCACAGCAACTCCCGTCTTACAAGGTTTCTTGGCCAGACCATCCTGTGGGGCCCCTGTGTGTTTTGGAACAGCCCCTGGGGGAAAAGCACAAAAAACAACCTGGTTCCTACCCCGCCCTCAGCCCACCACTCAACCTGCTCTCCACCCTGAGAGGGGCGTTGGCTCAAAAATTCACCCAGATCTCAAACTGCTTCCCTCCCCACATTATTCCTGCTCAAATAGATCCCCACATCCGAGCCTTTGCACTGGCCATGCCCCCACCTGAGGTGCCCTTCCCACGTCACCTCATGACCCCTGCCTTCTCCTGCCTCAGCGGGACCTCAGCTCCCTGGAGGGTTCTTTGCTGAGCCACCAGCCCCATGACCCCATTGTCACATCGTCCTGTTTTTCCTCATCCAGGCACTATTTCAAGACAGCTGTATTTTTTAAAAATTGATTTGAGAGAGAGAGGAAGGGAGAGGGAGAGGGAGAGAAAAACATCAGCCGGCTGCCTCCTGCACGCCCCCTACTGGGGATTGAGCCCGGAAACCTGGGCATGTGGCCTGACCAGAATGGAACCAGCAAATCTCTGTGCAAGGAAGGAGGCTTAACCAACTGAGCCACACCAGCCAGAACAGAATAGTTGTATTTATTGAACCTACTCAGCCTTGTCCACAACTGTGTCTCCAGCCCTGAAACTGAGTCTGGCACGTAGCAGGTACTCAATAAATGTTGGTTGACTAAATGAATTCATGTTCCCTCTCTTCCTCTCACATCATACACCATTTTTGGTGTCTGTCTACACAGAGGTGGAGGGCAAATTGAACTATTCACCATATACATCTCATTTTTTTAAAAAAGCCTGGAGTGGGAGTTATGGGGCACAGCCAGAAACCCCCACCCCTGACCTGCTATCATTCACACCTGGCCTCAGGTTGCCTTGTCCTTGTGAGCCAAGTCCCACGAACATGAAAATGTAATCTTTTTAAAATAAGAAGGAAAATCACCCTAGTCAGTTTGCTCAGTGGTTAGATCGTTGGCCAGTGGACTGGGGGTCGCCGGTTTGATTCTAGTCAAGGGCATTTAACTTGTAACTCGGTTTCGTTTTGGACTGGATCCCCAGCACAGTTGGGACGCTGCGGGAAGCAACTAATCAATGTGTCTCTCTCACATTGGTGTTTCTCTCTCTCTCTCTCTCTCTCTCTCTCTCTCTCTCTCCCCCTCCCTCCCTTCCACTCTTTCTGAAACCAATGGAAAAAATATCCTCAGGTGAGGATTAAACAAACAAACAACAACAATAAAAAGAAAACTGAATAACAGATCAGATTGCACTCCTGCCCCACCCCAGGCAGGTGCGTGAGCCTCCCTGAGGCTCCATTTGCCCTCTGTAGCAATCAGGAGTACATAATGAATTTTGCCTAAATTATATTTGCCTTTATAGCAACACAGTTGTAAAATATAATTTTTAAAATACACTACTTTTTCACGGAAGAGGCCCACGAGACAAAAGTTCCTAAGACCCTGGAAATGAATTGTGTGGCTCTGCTTAACCTATTTTGCAGCGGGGAAACTTTCTTTTTATTTATTTATTTATTTATTTTTATTGTTTTATTGCTTAAAGTATTACAAAGGGTATTACATATGTGTCCTTTTTTTACCCCGCCCTTGACAATCCCCTGGCCTCCCCTACTGCCCCCCCGCCCCCCCGCAGGGAAACTTTCAGCCAGGGTCCCGTTTGGGATACCTATGAGCTCTGTGTAGTCCACCCAGGAAAGCTAGGAATTTCCGTGGGGTGCGCGCGCCACCTGTCGGGAACCTGCGGAGCTGCAGTCTCGGGGCAGGACTAGCGCCGTCACCCGCGGCTCCCGTCTGGGGCCGCTAGATGGCGCTGCATCGCCTGAAAACCAGTTTGCTCGGTCAGATGGGGAAACTCCCGCTGAATTGGTGGAGTTGCTAGGTAAAATGCAGCACTGAGCCTAGCTGGTTTGGCTAAGTGGATAGAGCATCAGCCTGCGAACTGAAAGGTCCCAGGTTCCACTCTGGTCAAGGCCACATGCCCCAGGTTGTGGGCTTGATCCCCAGTAAGGGACTTGCAGGAGGCAGCTGATCCATGATTCTCTCTCATCATGGATGTTTTTCTCTCTCCCTCTTCCTTCCTCTCTGAAATCCATGAAAATATATTTTTTTAAAAATGCAGTACTGGGCCCTAACTTATTTGGCTCAGTGGATCGAGCATTGGCCTGTAGTCGGAAGGGTCCCAGGTACGAGTCCAGGCTCAATACCAATCAAGGGCACATGCCCGGGTTACTGGCTCGATCCCCCGTAAGGGGCGGGCAGGGGGCAGCTCTTTCATTGATATTTCTATCTCTCTTTTCCTCTCCCTTCCTGAGATCAATAAAATATACTTTAAAATAAATAAAATACAGCACTGGTTTTAAATTTGAATAACATATAAATGACGAATAATTTTAGGTATATCCCAAATATTGCACGGGATATACTTATGCTAAAAAGATTTTTTTTCATTGTTATCTGAACTTGAAATTAACCCCTCTTTCTACCCACCCAGACCCCTGGGGCTACCGTGGCCCTGGGCTCATCCTACCCCTCCCAGATGGTCTGTACTGTCATATGACTGGCTCTGGCAGCCCAAAAGATAAGAAGACTAGTCACAATAATTAAATAATACATTGAAAGCCATCACCACATACCTTGGATCGCATTTCTCCCTACTGAGAAGCTTCCCATGACTCCCATAAACCTGGGGAACAACCCAACTCACCCCTGCTGTTTGCAAGTTTCCCCCCACTTCTCCCTCCTCTATCTCCCTTCCTCAGGGACTGAGGTCTCTGGTCTCGAATGTTGCGGTAGGGTCTTATGCAGCCCATCTCCTAAAGCACATAACATTGCCATCTTCTCGGGGGCATTCCCCCAAGTTGCCCCCCATTTTGCAGGCCCAGAGGAGCTGCCCCCTCTCCAGGGCCCAAGTCCTGCTCACCCCTTGCAGGGTCCCAGCCTCTTGTCCCAGGGCTGCCTGCAGTCTAATGGCAGAAGGTAGCAGGGAGGCCTCCACCTTTAGGCTATTAAACACCCAGCCCCAGCTGTTACCCTGCTCCCCCAACACACACACCTGAGGGAGGGGTCCAGAAGTCTGCCTGGGAGGGGAGTTTAAAGACCCAGGTTAGCTGGGGAAGGAAGCCATCCATAAAGAGCCAGGCCCCAGCTCAGTCTCCAAAGTGCAGGGGAGCCCCCTCCACACCCAGAAAGTCAAACAGATCAGAATGCACCCCTGCCCCACCCCAGGCAGGTGCATGAGCCTCTCTGTGCCTCCATTGCCCCCTCTGTACAATGGATCAATATTCATTCATTCCTTGCACAGTAATTTTGAGGACTATATTTCCCTCTGTTATAAGGTTCCTTCCAGCCCCACCTCCCTGTAGGGATTTCTCAAATCCACCAGACATATCCTGTATCGGGGCCTTTGCACTGGCTGTGCCCTCCATCTGGTGTGCCCTTCCCCCACCTCTGAGTTCAGTGCACATTGCTTGGCCTCACCTCTTCCAGGAAGCTTTCCTGGACTCGTTCTAGTTAATTACAGTGGGCACACATTTTTCCTTCATAACCCTTTCCACTATTATCACACTGCATCTCTCTAGGAAGGTTGCCACTTACTCACCCTGTTGCCCGGGAGACAGGAGGACCTACTGGTGGAAGCAGGGCTGTTCGCTGCTACTGTGCGGCCCCCGTCCCTACCACCGAGGCTGGCACACAGAAGGGGCTCCAAAAACAGCGTCCACCTGAATGGATGTGAAGATAAGCTAAGGGCACACCCTGCATCTGCAGTTTTAAAATGATTCCTCTTTCTGAACGTCCCTTTCCATCCATTCACTTCATTTAAAAACCTTTTTTTAAATACTCGGTGTACCGGTTAATAATGCGGATTTTTTTCAATAGCTGGAGTTACACATATGTTGATACATATACGATTTGATATGTATGCTATTTTGTTGTATTGCTCCTTCAGATGACCACTTATTCTGAGCGATGGCACGTGCACTTTCTGAGCAGCGCTTCAAAACATATGAAGAAGTGGAAAATTGGGTCTCTGAATGGTCTGCCTCAAAACAAGAAAAGTTCTATTGGGACGGCATCCACAAATTACCTGAAAGATGGGGGAAATGTGTAGCTAGTGATGGACATTACTTTGAATAAAACATTTTGGTGTTTCTCTTGAAATTATCACAAAATCCACATTATTACGGTTAATAATGCGGATTATTGCCGAGGCCGGTTTGGCTCAGTGGATAGAGCGTCGGCCTGAGGACTGAAGGGTCCCAGGTTCGATTCCGGTCAAGGGCGTGTGCCTGGGTTGCGGGCACATCCCCAGTAGGAGATGTGCAGGAGGCAGCTGATCGATGTTTCTCTCTCATCGATGTTTCTAGCTCTCTATCTCTCTCCCTCTCTGTAGAAAATCAATAAAATATATTTAAAAAAATAATGCAGATTATTAACCGGTTAATGCAAATTAACTATTAACCGGTTAAAAATGCGGATTAATTATTAACCGGTTAATAACTATTAACTATTAACCAGTTAATGTGGATTAACTATTAACCGGTTAATAATATGGATTTTGTAATCCAAAGAAAACATGATAATTTCAAGAGAAACATCAAAAGTGCTTTATTCAAAGTAATACCCATCGCTAA
>NW_006291485.1:1278612-1279608 GCF_000327345.1 Myotis davidii | reverse complement strand
TGCCATTGATTGGTTTTGAAGTGTGTGATGGTGGTCATCATGAAGCAAAATTACTTTGCTGTGTCTTCTGTCACATTCTGGTCATTTTACCATCAAAGCGTGGTTCAAATTGATTATTTGTTGTCAGTAGTGATCAGTATTAATGGTTTCACTGGGTTTTAGAAGCTCATAATACACCACACCTTCTTGATCCCACCAAATGCATAGCATTGTCTTCTTTCTGAAGCGATTTGGCCTTGCAGTCAATGTTGATGGTTGACCTGAATCAACCCATGATTTTGTGCATTTGGGATTCTCAAAATAAATCCACTTTTCATCGCCAGTCACAATTGGATGGAAAAAAAACTTTCCTTCGTGCCATTGAAGCAACACTTTACTGATGACTTTTCTGTTTTCCATTTGTCTTTCATTCAGTTGATGTGGCACCATTTTCCTTCCTTTAAAATCTTTCCCATTGCTTATAAACGATCGGAAATTGTTTGCTGAGCACCGTTTAATCTTTCTGCAATTTTTTTTTTTTGAGTTTCACACGCATCTTCATCCAATAATGCTTGTAATTGCTGGTCTTCAAACTTTTTCTGTTGACCTGAATGTTCTTTGTCTTTCCCGCCAAAATCATCACTTTTAAAGAGTTTAAACCAGCGTTCACAAGTATCTTGAGGTGGAGCACGTTCGCCATAAGTTTCCCGAAGTATACGATAACTTTCAGCAGCACTTTTTGTCAAAATAAAGTAATGAATTAAAACTTCCTGCAAATGCTCTTTTTTTGGCACAAAATTCGACATTTTTAAGCGTAAAAATATCTATGATGTTAACACCTTCAGAAAATTTGATGTGAAGTTTTGAAGCTTATTGTCAATACAACAAAAGAGCATACATATCAAATCGCATATATATCAACATATGTGTAACTCCATCTATTGAAACAAATCCACATTATTAACCAGTACACCTAGTATGTTTTTATTTAAAAAACAATTCCTCCCCCCCCCCCCC
>NW_006291485.1:1273321-1278473 GCF_000327345.1 Myotis davidii | reverse complement strand
CCCCCCCCCCCCCGGGCCAGCATGGCTCAGTGGTTGAGCGTCGACCTACACACCGGTCATGGTTCAACTCCTGGTCAGGGCACGTGCCCAGCTTGTGGGCTTGATCCACAGTGTGTGGCATGCAGAAGGCAGTGGCTGATGGGTGAGTCTCTCATCATTGACGTTTCTTTTTTAAAAAATATTTTATTGATTTTTAACAGAGAGGAAGGGAGAGGGATAGAGAGTTAGAAACATCGATCAGCTGCCTCCTGCACACTCCCCACTGGGTATGTGCCTGCAACCAAGGTATATGCCCTTGACCGGAATCGAACCTGGGACCCTTGACTCCCCAGGCCGATGCTCCATCCACTGAGCCAAACCAGTTAGGGCTCATCATTTATGTTTCTGTCTCTCCGTCTCCCTTTCCTCTGCAATCAATGAAATTATATTTAAAAATATATTTGGTTAATCCTCATCCGAGGATATTTTCCATTGAATCTTATTTATTTATTTTTCACATCCGGTTGCTTATTTTTTAATATCCTCCTGCCTGGGGAGAGGGAGCGAGAGATAGAAACATCAATGATGAGAGATGTTGATATCCTGATTGTGATTTTGTACTACCGTTTTCTAAAATGTTACTCTAGTGCAGCGGTTCTCAACCTGTGGGTCGCGATCCCTTTGGCGGTCGAACGACCCTTTCACAGGGGTCGCCTAAGACCATCCTGCATATCAGATATTTACATGACGATTCATAACAGTAGCAACATTACAGTTATGAAGTAGCAACGAAAATAATTTTATGGTTGGGTCACAACATGAGGAACTGTATTTAAAGGGCCAGAAGGTTGAGAACCTCTGCTCTAAGGGAAGCCTGGGTAAGGATATGGGAGCTCTCTGCATTAGAATTTAAAGTCATCTAGAAACAAAAAATAAAAACAAAAAATGAAGTTAGCCCAGCAGGTGTGGTCCTGCCTCCTGCAGGACCCCTACTGGGGATCGAGCCCACAACCTAGGCATGTGCCCTTGACTGGAATCGAACCTGGGACCTTTGAGTCCGCAGGCCAACGCTGTATCCACTGAGCCAAACAAGCTAGGGTTCCATCGATTTTTAGAGAAAGTGGAAGAGAGGGGGAAAGCCAGAGAGAGAGAAACATCCATGTGAGAGAGACACATGGATTGGTTGCACCCCAACCAGGGCCAGAGTCTGCAACTGAGGTATGTGCCCTTGGGACCAGAATTGAACCTGGGACGCTTCTGTCCTAGAGACCAGCTAGGGCGGGCTATTATTTTTTGAGAGAGAGAGGAAGAGAGAGGGATAGAGGGGACAGAAACATGGATGGGAAACATCATCAATTAGCTGCCTCCAGCACCCCCTGCTGGGAATTGAGCCTGCACTTCAGGCATGTGCCCTGACTGGGAATAGAACCAGTGACCCCTTGGTTCCTGTGTCTACGCTCAACTGCTGAGCCGCACCTGCTGGGCTAACTTCATTGTTTGTTTGTTTGATTTTTACTTTTTGTGTCTAGATGATTGTGGATTCTAAATTCTAACGCAGAGAGCTCCCCTATCCTCGCCAGGCTTCCCCTAGAGCAGCGGTTCTCAACCTGTGGGTCGCGACCCCTTTGGGGGTCGAACGACCCTTTCACAGGGGTTGCCTAAGACCATCGGAAAACACATATATAATTACATATTGTTTTATTTATTTATTTTTTATCCACTGAGCCAAACCGGTTTCGGCTACATATTGGTTTTTTGATGAATAACTATGCTTTAATTATGTTCAATTTGTAACAATGAAATTGGGGGTCACCACAACATGAGGAACTGTATTAAAAGGGTCGCGGCATTAGGAAGGTTGAGAACCAGTGCCCTAGCGTAACATTTTAGAAAACTGTAATACAATATCACAATCAGGATATCAACATTGATGCAATCCAGCCATCCTATTTGGTTTTCCCATTTTACTTGTACCAGTGTGTGCACGTGTGTGTGTGTGTGTGTGTGTGTGTGTGTTGTTCCCTACAGGTTTTTCTAATCCTCACCTGAGGATATTCTCTTTTATTGATGTTTTAGAGAGGAAGGGAGAGGAAGAAGGAGAGGAAGAGAGAGAAACATTGGTCGGTCACCTCCTGCACACACCCTGACCAGGGATCGAACCCACAACCTGGGTATGTGCCTTGAGCTGGAATCGAACCTGCAACCTTTGGGTGTATGGCATGGGACGATGTTCCAACCAATTTAGCTCCCACATTGTAGTTCCCTACAATTTTACCACCGGTGTAAGTTCATGAATCTACCACCACAGTCCAGGGACAGACCAGTTCCAACAAAAAGTTCCCTCATGACACCCACCCACCTTTCCTCCCTTGCCACCACCCTTCACCTTGACAACCACTAATCCGTTGTCCATTCCGTCATTTTGCCACCTCGAGGATCTTAATAGCTGGGATCACACACCATGAACCTCTGGGGATGATCTTCCCACTCAGCATCATTCCCGAAGATCCATCCAAGATGTTGCCTGTACCCATAGTGTGCCCATAATTTTTTCCTTCTGAGTCATAGCTTGTGGTGTGACTGGCCCACAGTCTGTTTCCCCATCACCTGTTAAAGGACATCTGGTTGGTTCCAGTTTGGGGATTTTGCAAATACAGCTGCTATGAACACATGTACAGGTTTTTGCATGAACAGAAATTTTCATTTCTCTGAGATAGATGCCCAAGAGTCTCTCTTAAATGATTTTTTTCAATTCCTTTTTTCACAGAGAAATCCTGCCATTCGCTATGCACACACCTCCTCTTTTAATCCCTATAGCACACCTGGCTATTCATTCCACAAAAACCTATTCAGCCTTACTGTGCACTGGGCCCTGGAGACACCTGGGGGACCAAGTAAGGCATGCACCCAGAAGGTACAGCACAAGGATGCTAGAGCTGTAATGGGAAGCCAGTCGGGGTGCCTGACCCAGCCTGGTGAGATTTGGGAGGACTTCCTGGAGGAAGAGGCAGCTGACCTGAGGCTTGATGGGTGAGTGAGGGTATACCTCACACAACAGAGGGACCTGCATGTGTAAAGGGCCAGATGCAAGAAGAATGGCAGCAGTTCAGGAAGCCACGGGGAGATAGTGATTTGGGGGGGAGGGGGGAGGAAAGGGAGGTGGGCAGGGCCCATGAGCAAAGAGGAGAATTTCACCCTCACATCCAGCCTGGAGGCCAGGTCTTGAAGACCAGAACAAAAAGATTCGGGCCAACATCAAAACAGCATGATGGCCCGATCCAGTTTGGTTCAGTGGATAGAGCATTGGCCTGCAGACCCGAAAGGTCCCGGGGGTCAATTCCCGTCAAGGGCACATACCTCGGTTGCGGGCTCCTTCCCAGCCCTGGCCCTGGTCAGGGCGTGTGCAGGAGGCAACCAATCAATGTGTTTCTCATATTGATGTTTCTCTCTGTCTTTCCCTCTCTCTTCCACTCTCTCTAAAAATCAATGGAAAAATATCCTCGGGTGAGGATTGAAAAACAACAGCATGATGTTCTAGCCTCTCAGTCTCATATTAATATCTCCGCAAACCTGGGTGGTTTGGGGAGCTATAATGTCCCCACGTAATTGGGGAGGACTGGGGCCTTCCAAGAATGGGCAAATGTCCCTCGGGGCAAAGAAGCCTTCAGCTTGCAGGGCTGTTCGGAGATGGCACTATGCCCCCCTCTCCCCAGCAAGCACATGCAGCCCCACCCACCAAGAGGTGGGGTCCCCCCCCCCACACACACATACTTCCACCCCAGCTGTAGGATGTGACGGGATTGGGATTCTGACAGCTCAGGGTGGGAAAGTGAGGCTTTGGGACTCCTGAGCCCAGGCCTCAGGAAGCGTGCAGTTTCTGCCTCTTCTCCGCAGTTTCTGCCCAGGAATGTCTGATGTTCCTGCCGGCCATCCAGGAGGAAGCCCAAAGGCCTCGTAGGAGCGCACACTGGCCACTAGAGGGAAGCTTTCTCCCAACTTCCTGGCCCAGCCAACACCACATGGTCACAGCACCACCCGCTGGAGGCCCATCACCCCACAGAATAATAAGAGATGATGAATGGCTGCTGTTCTGAGAGCTCTGTCGGGCCAGTTTGTTACACAGCGATCAGTCCTGCCTCTTGCACAGCAGCCCCATGGCCTGTGCCCCAGGGAGGTTTCCCAGCCTCCGGGTAACAATAATAACAGCCTGTTCTGCCATTTTAAAATGCACAACGTGTTCACATTTAAACTTTTTTAGTTATTGGTTTTATTTTATTTTATTATTGATTTCAGGGAGAGGGAGAGATAGGAATATCAATGAAACAGAAATATTATCCATGGGCTGCCTCCTGCAGGACCCCTACTGGGGATTGGTGGGCTTTATTGATTGATTGGGGGGGAGGGGTGGACATCAGTTTGTTGTTTCACGTATTTATGCATCTGTTGGTTGATTCTTTTTTTAAATATATATTTTATTGATTTTTACAGAGAGGAAGGGAGAGGCATAGAGAGTTAGAAACATGGATGAGAGAGAAACATCAATGAGCCGCCTCCTGCACACCCCCTGCTGGGGATGTGCCCGCAACTAAGGTACATGCCCTTCAGTCCACAGGCCGACGCTCTATCCATTGAGCCAAACCCGTTAGGGCTGTTGGTTGATTCTTCTATGTGCCCTCACCCGGGATTTAAATCCCAATCTGGATGTATTAGGGTGATCGCTGTAACCAACTCAGCTACCTGGGCAGGGTGTGTTTGAATTTTAATTTCGCTGACAATGGGATGAATCTTGCAATCGTACAGTTAACCGAGTGAAAACGTCTATTGGGGCTTCCTGGAAAGTTCCAGATGGTGCCAGCATCAAAGTATCTTCAGTGTCGACATGCAGAAATAGTGATCACAACAGCAACAGCTGCAAACATCACAGCCAATTTGTAGCACACGTTACAAGAGGACAAGACATTTTCACTAAGATTATCTTGGACAAAAATGAAGATATTATTAACAGAATAACGGCAACTGCTGTTCAAGCAACACCTGTTCCAGAGGGGGGCCCACCTCGATTCCACCAGAGTCGGCTCAGAGAGGGGCAGCATGTTCCCTCAGGACACACAGCCGGCACCGCCCTGGCCCGCTGCTTCCCGGCTCCGACGGTCTGGGGTCGCGGAGGGAGGCG
>NW_006291485.1:1272816-1273282 GCF_000327345.1 Myotis davidii | reverse complement strand
CCGCGGGGGGCGCCGGGGGCGCCTGGAAGCGCCAGAGCAGACGCGGCGCAAGGCCTGCCGGAAGTGCGCGCCCAGGAAGGCGTAGAGCAGCGGGTTCAGGGCGGAGTTGCTGTAGGACATGCAGTGCGCCCAGATCTTCAGCGCGTAGGCCGCGTAGCTGCGAGGGTGCCAGGAGCCCGCCGGGCCCAGTGCCTGCAGCACCAGGAACACCTGGATGGGGCCCCAGCAGGTAGCGAAGAGCAGGACCACGGCCGCCACCAGCCTTGACACCTTGGCTCGCACAGCGTCCGCTCGCTCCGCCAGCATCTGCCCCTGGGGTTGCAGGGGGTGGGAGGAGGAGAGGGTGTGGGACTTTCCCTCCGAGCTGCCCCCCTGGGCCCCTCAGATTCCCCCACTGGGTCACCCCCTCAGATTCCTCAGCTGTGCCTCCCCACCCCCCACTGTGCCCATCCCAGCCTGGCTACTC
>NW_006291485.1:1270740-1272671 GCF_000327345.1 Myotis davidii | reverse complement strand
CGAGAGGCGGTGCAGGGCGAGCACCGGCGCCGACACGGCAGCGGAGCCTGCACCACAGGCGCAGCTGCAGACCTTGCCCGGGGACGGGGACGAGGGCCAGGAGGGGGCCCGGGCCCTGGTCTCCCAGGAGCCTCCCCAGTCTGCGCGCTCAGCGCTTCTTCGCAGGGAGCGCTATGTCGCGCGTTTCCCGACGCCCAGAGAGAGATGGCGAGAAGGAAGGAGCCCAGGGCACGGGGACTTTCCCCCCACCCCGTGTGCTCCCGCGCGACACTCACCCACCCAGATGCCCAAGCTGATTGACAGCGCCAGGCGGGGCGTGCGGCGGTGCAGGGCGCGCAGCGGGAACACCGTCACGTACCAGCGGTCCACACTCATGGCGGTCAGAGTGGCACACGTAGCCTGTACCGAGACCTGGGAGGGCCGGGAGCTGGGCGTGTGCTCCTCCCCCATCCCACTCCCCGCCTGGTCTGGGGGCTGCCTTGTCTGTGTCCACACTGCGGACCCCCCTCCTCCCCACACAAATGTCCAAACACACAGGGCGTGTCCTGGGAGGGTCCTCGGGGACACAAATTGAAGGGTCAGGAGAGGGGCGATATCAGAGAGGACCCCAGAATAGTGAGGGCTTGAGGGCGCCATTGGGGGCCTTCTAAGACCCAGAGACTGAGGCAGGGAGAGGCAGAGCCATCCTAGGGACAGGTGGGGCGAGACCCGGGATCACCCTCCAGTGCTCATCTCCAATACCCAGTGCCTCTCTGTAGCCCTGCCCGTCCCATTGCTGGGGTCCTCCGCCCCCCACCACTGGGTCTAGGCTACACCTCCTCCCAGCCTATCCACCAGCTGATTCACCCCCAACCCACTTCCCCCTGTGCCCCTTTCTCCCCACTGCACCCACCTGCCCACACCCAGACCTGTCCCTGGCTCCCCAGCCCACAGCCCACCTGCTGAATGTAGTTGACAAACTTGCACATGAAGTCACCCAGCACCCAGGCAGGCAGTGGGTAGAGTAGGGCGGTAAAGGGCACACAGCACAGCAAGAAGGTCATGTCCGTGGCTGCCAGGTTGGCTGCAGGGGGGAAATGTTCGGGCTCTGGACATGGGGCGCCGGGTCTCCGCCACCCAGCGCTTCTGGCCCAGCTCCCTAGCACTCACCTTTGTCTGAGTGACCAGCAGGGCAGCTCCAGAAGGCCCCCTACATCCTTCAGTCTCCCCCTTTTATATTTCAAACATCCCCACACCGACTTCACAGCTATTCAAGCTTCAGTGGGCCCTGCTCACCCCTGTCTGGGCTGGAAGAGCCTGAGCAGGCCCCTGTCCCTCTGAGCCTCAGTTTCCTCCTCCGCAAATTGGAGACAGTGGTGCTGGCCCAACACCCACCATAGAATGGAGAACACGAACTGAGCACTCACCTGTATGGTAAGCCATCCCATGACACCAGGGTGCAAACTGAGCCACTGTGGCAGAAATGGCAAACTGGGGGCCCAAGGACCAAGCAGTCCCTCCCCTCCACTGCTTTTATTCATCGAATACTGTGTCAGAGACCACATTTCAGCCGGGCATCTTCCTCGAGGGGCAAGGGTGAGCTCTCCAACCTTTTAACTGTTGCGACCGCATGAACCCTCCGACGCCAGTTTGCGACCTCTAGCCTAAGGCACAGGGCCAACCGGGAAAAGAGCGGAGACCGGCGGGGGAAGAGTCCTCTCTGGGAGGGCCCGGGGCACCGCTAGGGGGCGGCCCCGCCATTCCCTCGGGGCGACAGGGGGACTGGCAGACGCGCAGCGCGCAGCGCCGAGGCGCTCACCTATGTAGAAGTTGGTCACCGTGCGCATCTGCTTTTGGCGGCAGATGACGAAAATGACCAGCGAGTTCCCCGTCAGGCCCAGCAGCATTAGCGCGCCGAAGAAGAGCGGCACAAGCCAGGCGTCCACGGGCCG
>NW_006291485.1:1268988-1270729 GCF_000327345.1 Myotis davidii | reverse complement strand
GCCGCCCGAGGCGTTGGCGCCGCAGCCCGGACAGCCCGATGCGTTGGCCAGCGCCCACCAGGACGTATTGGGCCCGGACTTGGCCAAGGCGCGCATGACTTTGTCGCCCTCTTTCTATCGATCGCTCTCCGGGGCGTCCGGGGATGCCCCTGCGGACCCCGGGGAGGATCTCGGCTGGAAGCCACCGGGTTTGGAAGGTGGCTCCTCCAGACTCAGCGGCGCCTCTGCTCTTGCCGCAGCCGCCTCGCATTTATACCCCATTCCCGCCTTGTCCCCGCCTTCCTGCCTTCCTGCCTCTCCTGCAGGCGCTCTTGCTCCTTCCTCTGCCCGTGGCCCTCCGCGCGCCTGCCCAGCAACCTTACCCCCATTCGCTCAGCTTCTCCCCCTGAACGGCAGGGTGAGAGCACTGGAGAAGAGGGACTGGGGGAAGGGTTGGCGCAGAGCGGGATGGGATGGGGTAGGCTGCTGTGCAGACTGGAGGGACCCACCCTGACCAGGGGGTATGGACTCACTGCCCAGGTTCTGGTGGTTAGAAGATGCCTCTTCTTTTAGAACACAATCTCCCTGGATTTGGGTTGCTGCAAATCAGACCCCTTAGGGGTGTCCACCTCCCAGCTCATGGGCAGCTATTGGCAGACACCTGTACCGCTGGTGGTAGGTGCCCGGTGGTGGACTCTGTTGTACCTGAAAACCCACACCTAGAAATGAATCCCATAGACTAGCCTAGGTACCAGGATGGTCGCCATTGTGGAGTGCTTGGCAGCAGAGAATAAGATGCTACCATTTGTATAAAAAGACTAAAATGGGGGAGAAATGAATAGCTATGCACAGGCATCAAAGCACATCAATTCGGAGAAACCAAGATGGCAGCATAGGTAAACACCGGAAATTGCTGCCTCCCACAACAAATTCAAAAATACAATGAAAAGACAAAACGGACATCATCCAGAACCATAGGAAGGCTGGCTGAGTGGAAATTCTACAACTAGAAGGAAAGAGAAAAGCACACTGAGACTCAGAGGAGGTGTGGAAGTGCAGAGGCACGGAGGTGCACCTGGCAAGGGCTGGCAATTGAGGACGCGGCTGTCTTTTTGAATCGGGAGGGAGTCACAAGCCCCCAACTGCTCTGAGCTCCAGTTCCAGGTGAGTCTCTGGGGACCCAGACTCATACGGGGAGAAACTGGACTGTCTGGTAACGGACAGAACTCGGAACTCAAGGGCCACTTTCTCTCAGAGGTGCTTGCAGCGATTACCAGGACACTGAGACGGGCCCCTTAGGGCAGGGCTGAGGATCATCCATAGCTGCTTGCTCCGCCCTGTTGATTCCCTGAGACCACGCCCCACCCAAGCTGCAGCAGAGGCTTTTGCATATGAATGCCCTGGCCCTTTGCAATCTGAAAATTACCTAAAAAACTGCAGCTGGGCCAGACAGACCAAGAACTTCCAAGAGAAGGCCCAAGGCCCCACAGCAGCTTGCATTGCTTCACAGCTGGGCCTCATTTGGGCACCTCAAAACCCCAAACAAGGAAAGGGAATCTGCAGATCCCTTCGTAGCTCCTGTTAGGTAGCCTCAGGCAGAGGCTAAATTAGCACATCCTTAGATCCAAGAGCCAGTGTACCCAGTGGTGAGAGTGGGACCATCCAGATTACAACTTCTCAGATCCATAAGGGACACACTCAAGGGACAGACTCAGTGAGCACCAAAGCCCCACTGAAGCAAGTCTTGCCCCAGAAGGGTGTC
>NW_006291485.1:1265459-1268102 GCF_000327345.1 Myotis davidii | reverse complement strand
CAAGTGAATCTAAAAATCAAGTGAATAAATAATCTGATAAACAGAATGAGCTGGTAATTATAATAGAATCAGGGGCATAGAAAGGGAGTGGACTGACTATTCTTGTGAGGAAAAGAGGTGTGGGGGATGCCGGAAGAGCCTGGACAAAAATCGTGCACCTATGGCTGAGGACTGTGGTGGGGGGGTGAGGGCGGAGGGTGGGGTGGGAACTGGGTGGACGGGAGCTATGGGGGGAATAAAGAGGAACAACTGTAATAATCTGAACAATAAAGATTTAATTTTTAAAAAAAGCACATCAACTCTCTCCAGGGGGGAGTATAAAGAGCCAGGTGGAGAGGAATGTTTCTGTGTTTGCCCTTTTTATACCTTCAAGGTTATTCTGAAGAACTTAGAATAAAAACCAGGGAAGAGAAATCCATGTGGGATGGTAAAAGGAACAGGTTAGATGGAGATAGAGGAACTGTGTGGGGGCAGCTGCTGAGTTGAACGGGCCTGAGGGAACACTCAGCAGGTGGCTGGGCCTTCCAGGTGGGGGCTCTGGGGGACAGCAGCAGCTCATGGACAGGCCAAGGGCCCAGGAGGTTGGAAGAAAGTGCAGTCCAGACTCTCTGGGAATGAGGCCCGGTCAGGTCAAGGCTCAGGGACTGGCCCATGTATCGAGCAGCTACTCGTCATGGGCCTGAGCAGGAGAGCAAGCATTTGTGGCCCCAGAGCCCCCTCCCCACTTCTTCCTTCTCTCCTGATGTGTAACACCATTAATTTCTTTTGCATCTTTGCACATTTATCTACATGAAGGCACATGGTAGGGGCTCTTTGGGGGGTGGTCTTTGAATTGTTCCTTCTCCTTTTTTGTCTCCTCCCTCTGTTGCTTTTTTAAAAAAAATTTTCCCCATCACCATTTATCCCATCTATGCCCTCTTCCACCTCCACCCACCCCCACGCCTACAATATCCCCCCTTGCTCCTTCTTTGTTAAGATAATCGGGTTATTTGTTCTGTACAATTTGCACCCGACTGGATCTGGCGGGTTGCATTCCTGTGGTGTAGGTTCCCCACTTTCCTTGTAGACTGAAGGGTGGAGTCTGGATGTTCAAGCAGGTTTAATTCTGTGCTCTAAGTCCTCCCATGGCTCCCCAGTGCCTTTGGGACCAAAACCAGAGCTGTCATCACAGAGCCACCGGACTCAGGGGTCTGCCCCTCCCCTCTACCTCTATTCCCCTTGCCTCCCACTCATCTCCCCGCTCTGGCCACTCTGCATTGATTATTTGTTCCACCCAGAGGCTCCTCTTCCTCTCCCTGTGGGTGAGGGAGGGGTCTGTCTTGGTCACTGCTGAGTCCACAGAGCCCAGAGGCGGCCCCATGAAATAGGAGGCATCTGTCAAATGAATAAACCCAGAATGGCAAAAGTGGTGGGTGCTGACACCCTAATTTTTTTTTTTGATTTTTTTTAGTCCTCACCCAAAGATATGAGTGTGTTTTTAATAGATTTTTTTAAAGGCAGAAAGGGAGAGAGAAACATCCATTGGTTTGTCTGTGCCCACACTAGGGTCACCCCCCCACACACACACACACACAAATGTCCACTCAATGCACACAGGGCATGTCCTGGGAGGGTCTTCAGGGCCCACAAATGAAAGGGTCAGGAGAGGGGTGATACCAGAGAGGACTTCAGAATGGTGAGGATTTTTAAAAATATATATTTTATTGATTTTTTACAGAGAGGAAGGGAGAGGGATAGAGAGTTAGAAACAACATGAAGGGAAACACCCATCAGCTGCCTCCTGCACACCTCCTACTGGGAATGTGCCTGCAACCCAGGTACATGCCCTTGGCCAGAATCAAACCTGGGACCTTTCAGTCCACAGGCCAACGCGCTATCCACTGAGCCAAACCCATCAGGGCCAGAATGGTGAGGATTTGAGGGCACCGTT
Organism: Myotis davidii; assembly: GCF_000327345.1. NCBI lineage: Eukaryota > Metazoa > Chordata > Mammalia > Chiroptera > Vespertilionidae > Myotis > Myotis davidii. The sequence continues at coordinate 1,266,172 of NW_006291485.1, read as the reverse complement.
AGGGGGGCAGGGAGAGGCAGAGCCATCCTAGGGACAGGTGGGGCGAGAACCCGGATCCCCCTCCAGTGCTCATCTCCAACACCCAGTGCCTCTGTAGCCTCTCCTACCCATTGCTGGGGTCCTCCGCCCCCACCACTGGGTCCAGGCTACACCTCCTCCCAGCCTATCCACCAGCTGCTTCACCCCCAACCCTCTTCCTCCTGTTCCCCATTCTCCCCACTGCACCCACCTGCCCCCTGGCTCCCCAGCCCCCTCTCCCAGCCCACAGCCCGCCTGCTGGATGTAGCTGACCTCGGGATTGCACCCGCCACCTGGGTGTGCGCCCTGACTCAGCCACCACCTGTTCGTGTCCGGAACGACGCTAACCAACCGAGCCACACCGAGCGGGGCCCGACGTCCTCATTCCAGAGGTGAGTAAACTGAGGCATGCAGCCGGTGCTCCGGGGCTACACTGCCATCAAGGACAGGGGGGAGCTGGGGGAGGAAAAGGCCGTGGGTACCCGGGGAGGGGAAGGGAGGGGAGCGAGTCATTCCTCCGTCCCTCCCCGTTACCCAGGCGTCAGTTTCCCCTTCTCCGGGGCTGGCGCCCCGCCACGCCCTCAGCCTGGGTTTGTGGCCGCCGAACCATCACCCCCGCCCCCCCCTCATTTTTTCAGTTTCCCGGTCGGTCTCCCTGGGGCTGGGTGCCCCCTCCCATCGCAGCCCGGGGTTTG
>NW_006291485.1:1264768-1265237 GCF_000327345.1 Myotis davidii | reverse complement strand
ACCGCCTGGGGTCCCGGGAGCACCTGTCACCGCTCGGCCTGGGCCGCTGTGTGGTGTCCGCAGGCTTTTGTCTGCGCGCGGGGTTCCTGTCCCCAGGTCGGGCGCTCACCCCACAGCCAGGCTGGCTCCCCACCTGGATTATCAGCGCCTTCCTGGGGGCACGGGGTATATGGGTTTATCTCCGGCTACAAACCCAGCTTAACCGGGGGTGGAGGGGCTTAGAACCCGGTCCACTGGAGCCCGCCTGTCCTCGGAGGGAGCCTGGAAGCCGGGGGAGCGAACCATATGGGTGTAGACACCCCTCCCCCATGTGAGTGTGGATCCGGTGGGTCCCAGATTTCCTTTGAACCCTGGAGTTTAGGCAGAAACACCAGGGTTCAAAGGGTGTGGTCCGCCGGTCCCGTGCCTCAGTTTCCCCACTTGTAGGATGAGATAACAACAGTGGCCTCAGAGTGGCTGGGGGTTAGTG
>NW_006291485.1:1252638-1264143 GCF_000327345.1 Myotis davidii | reverse complement strand
CGCAGGCTTTTGTCTGCGCGCGGGGTTCCTGTCCCCAGGTCGGGCGCTCACCCCACAGCCAGGCTGGCTCCCCACCTGGATTATCAGCGCCTTCCTGGGGGCACGGGGTATATGGGTTTATCTCCGGCTACAAACCCAGCTTAACCGGGGGTGGAGGGGCTTAGAACCCGGTCCACTGGAGCCCGCCTGTCCTCGGAGGGAGCCTGGAAGCCGGGGGAGCGAACCATATGGGTGTAGACACCCCTCCCCCATGTGAGTGTGGATCCGGTGGGTCCCAGATTTCCTTTGAACCCTGGAGTTTAGGCAGAAACACCAGGGTTCAAAGGGTGTGGTCCGCCGGTCCCGTGCCTCAGTTTCCCCACTTGTAGGATGAGATAACAACAGTGGCCTCAGAGTGGCTGGGGGTCAGTGACCCTGTGCCTCCTGAGGTGCCCAGCACAGGAGTGTCCATTATTTCATTATCTTAAGCATCTTATTATTGTAATTTTATTATTATTTTTAAAGGATTTTATTGTCTAATTATATTTGTTATTACTTTATTGTTATTTATTGTTAGCTTATGTTATCTTATCCGGGCACTTACCTGAGGCCCTACTGATCTCTACATATATCGGTATTTACCGGGATGAGAGATAATACCTCTTTTAAGAGGCCTTAGCCTGGTATTTACCTGCCAGGTGTGTTACTCTGACCTGCACAGAGTGCCCCTCACCTCTGTGTTTTGGGGGGTGAGGCCACTGCTGGGTGGCCCCACCCAGCCTGAGTCATCTTTACCCTGAGCCCTCTTGGTTTCCTGCTAGGGAAGTAGGTTCCTCTCTTGCCCATCCCTGAGGGGGGGGGGGGGGGGGGGGACACGGCGGGGGGGGGGGGGGGGGGGGGGGGCGGAAACAGGTCAGAGGAGGTGATTTTTGCCCAGGGCAACAGTGTCAAAATTCCCCATTTCAGGGAGCAGAATTGGGGGCAATAGGATCTGGTCCTCCCAAACCCTACCTGACTTAGCAGCTGTTCACCATTGGGCCTGCCCACTGGGCACACATTTCCTGAGGACTGCTGGTCCAGGAAGCCTCGGTGCCCGCTCTGGATCCTCAGTCTCCCCATCTGTAGAGTGGTCTTTTGGGCGGCACAGAGAGCAGATGAACAGCTATAGAGCACCCGCTGTGGGCCCGGTGTTGGGGACACAGCAGAGACCAAAACGACGACTTCGTCATGTGTCCTCTTTGCACAGGTCTAGCGAGGAAGGTGAGGATTAAGGAATAAACACATACATGGGCCGGCTGATCTTGGATGCCAACTGGTGACGCATGCAAACAGGGCTGATTGGGCTAGTGGGGGCTGAGGCAGCTTCTGGGGAGGTGACAATTGGTTCAGAGGCCAGAAAGAGCCGGGAAAGGGTGCTTCAGGCATAGGGCTCAGCACATGCAGAGACCCTGAGGTGGGCTGCTTCTGGCCATGTGAGGTCCATGGAAGGAATCCATGTGGCTGGAGCAGCGGAAGCCCCCAGAGGAGAGATGGGGTTGGGCATTGATGTACTGCCAGGTAGAGATAATTTTCTATAGAGTTTACACTGAGAGGCAACACCCCTCCCCCCAGCCTTTATAACAAATAAGAATTACTGGGAGGCTGTGCCCTGCCCCCTTTATGCCTTGTCCTCTCTGTGTCTTGAGTGGGGGGACTCAGGCCCTCCGTAGCCACATGTTTCTTATCTCCTGCTGGAATCTGGTTGAAGTTAGCAAGCTTGAATGGATGGTGGACTCATTTTACAGTGCTCAGCTCAGCACTTGAGGCTCATAAGAGGGTAGTAATTCCCCTGAATGCCTGGGGACAAGGCAGACAGGGTCTCCAACACCAGGTCAAGGAAGAACTGGGCCTTTCTCTGACAGTGCTAGGGAGCCACGGGTGGTGGTGGAACAGGGGAGGGGCCTGTTGGGTCTTAGCTAGGTGGGCTTTCGTCTGAGGAACCCACCACAGATCTCTGTGAACCCACAAGTGAAGCAAGAGGCATCCTTTTGTTGTATGTGGGGGTTCTGTTCAGACTCAGGTTCAAATCTTAGCTCTGATCCTCCTCTGGGGGTGCCGGGAAACCCTTTTTCTCAAAGAGCCCATGCCATAAGGGCTGGAGCTCTCTCACTGAGTCCTGCCCTGCTCTGATGTCTGATAGCTCCCCCCAGGATGTGGCTTCTGTTATCTGCCCAACCAGGCTACCATCCTGGACTCTGTCCAGCTCCTGGAGTGGAGACTGAGGCACTGGAGCCCCAGGGAGGCCATGGGTGAATCTGGAGGTTGGGGTGGGCGTGTTTGAGCCTCGGGAGTCAACTCTCAGGTCGGATTCTGTGCTGACTTGATATGTGAATGCTCACCCCAGGGATGTTGCTATGATCATTGGTGTAGCTGAGGGGGTGAGCTCCCCATCACAGGAGGGAACCAAGCAGATAGGGGTTGGGATGCCAGGGGAGGGTGCCTGTCCCAGCTTCTCTTGGCTTTGAATGTCCTCTCCCAGACTCATAGGCACCCACAGGTATTTTCTGGGACATCTGATGCAGCAGTGTGTGTGTGTGTGTGTGTGTGTGTGTGTGTGTGTGTGTGTGTTTGAGCACCTACTGTGTGCCAGGTTTAGCTGTGAGTGCCCTAGGAGAGGTTATGATCTATTGGGAGAGGTGAGGAGTCATTAGTGGAGAGTAGAATGTACGGTGATCCAAAAACCAAAGCAATAAGGTATTAAACGGAAGAGGTTGCAATCTCACTGAGGAAGTTTCAACAGAAACCAAAAGGAAGTGAGCCAGTGAGCCATTCGGAGTCTAGGGGACTGTGTACCAGGCAGAGGGCACAGCAGCACAAAGGCCCGGAGGTGGGACTGTGCCTGGCTTTTTGGAGGAGCAACAGGAGATGACAGGAGTGAATGAGGGAAGGTACATGGGGAGGGGCATCCTGGCACCCCAGACATTCAAGGGCCAGAATCCACTGTCGCCCACACCATGAGGGTTTCTGAGCCCAGCAGGGACCATCCACACTCTGTGTGAGTCCATGGGGACCATCCCGTGGTTTGGTGTTGTCAGGAACTGACCAGAAAGCCCCAGCACCCTCTTGCCTTGAGGTTTCTATCCGAGAGCCCCCTGCTGCTTCTATGCACCTGGCCTTCTGGTCCCCAGCAGGAGGCTTGGTGGCCCTGCTAATCCATCTCCATAGTTAATGCCATTTGCTCTGAGGAGGGCAGATTAGCTGGAGGGGGGCACTCCGGCCCCCTCCCTGGTCCTGGTCCCTGGGCACATTGGGGAAGCTGGGCTCAGGTGGATCACGTCTTTGAGAAACTCCCAGAGGATTGTGGTGCTCAAATCCGTATACTCTGGGCCTCATCAGCCTGCAGCTAAAATCTGGAAACCGGGGGGAGAGGGGAATGGGGAGCAGCTTTTCTCAGCCACCCACCTGATGTGTGAATTCAGGGTCTTCTCTGAGCTTCCGTTTACTAATCTGTCATCACAATTATGCCTGCATTTCGGGTGATGTGACGATGAAACAAAAATGTTAAGGGTCCAGGGCTGCATACACGGCAGGGGGTGAGCTGCCCTCGCTGAGGGGAACCAAGCAGGCGAGGACCATGGTAGGATGGCAGTGGTAGGGTTCTGCCTGGGCGTCCTGGCCTGTCTTGGCCCTGAGGACTGCTCCCCGCCCTAAACCCTGGCCCACAGGCACCTCTCGGGATGCCTGCCCGCTCTAGCTGGCTCCCAAGTGAAGAGGTTCTCGGCCTCCAAGCGGAAGCAGCACTTCATCAACCAGGCTGTGCGGAACTCAGACCTTGTGCCCAAGGCCAAAGGGCGGAAGAGCCTCCAGCGCCTAGAGAACAGTGAGCAGGGGTCAGGGGTCAGGGGTCCCTCCTGGGGGTTCCGAGGTCTCCGATGAGAATGGTATGCATGTTGGAATTATCTGCTGCCCTTACCATGGGCCTGACCCTGAGCTGGGCAATCCTGGGGCTGGGCCAGAGGGAACTTGAGGCATTGGAGCCGGGGCTTTAAAGGGTGTGTAGGAGTTCAACTAGGCAGGGAGAGGTAGGAGGACTTCTGGAGGCTGGATGGTTTCTGTACCTTCTGGGAGAGACAGTTGGAGTGTGGAGGTGGGGAGGCTGGTACAATCCAGAGAATAAAAGCTATAAATATAGAGAAGTTAGAGTGTCAGCCCAAGTACTGAAGGGTCTCGGGTTTGATTCCCGGTTAAGGGCACATACCTGGGTTGCATGTTCAATTCCTGACCCCAGTCAGGGTGTGTGTGGGAAGCAACCAATAGATAGATGTGTCTCTCTCACATCGACGTTTCTCTCTCTCTCTCCCCCTCCCTCCCTCCCATTCTCTAAAAATCAATGGAAAAAATATCCCCATGAGAATTAACAAAAAATATAAATAGAGAGAGAGGGAGGAAGCCTGGAGGGCCCCAAATGCCACACCCCAGCTCAGAGACCATCTGTTTCCATCTAGCCCAATACCTCCTGACCCTGCTGAAGACAGACGGGGACACACTTGGTCCGGAGGATGGGGACCTGGCACCCCCCGCAGCACCTGGCATCTTTGCGGAGGCCTGCAGCAATGAGACATATGTAGAGGTGGGGCTCCCTACGCTCTTGCTTACTCCCTCTGCTCCAGCCACAGTGTTTCTGTTCTGACTCCCACCCCCAGGCATTGCCTGTGCTAGTGCCTCCACCAGGAGTCCCCACCTACCTCTGGTCCCTTGATTGATGCCCCTTCAGTCTTCCTCTGGGTCCCCCAGACCAGGCTGGAACCCCACAACCCACCCCAGAATCTCCCAGCACCCATGACTCATCTGCTCATCCATATAGATACCCCTCCCCAGACCAGCAGGTCTTCAGGCGTCCCATGAACTAAACTCCTGGCGGGTCCTGTGGGCAAAGGTGTCCACAAGGAGTATTTCCATACACTTGGTGGCCCGCTGTGTGCATTGGCCAGATGGGGAAACAGTGCCCCGAGATGCACCATCATTAGCCCAGGGCCTGCCTGCCTCTGTTCCAGGTCTGGAATGACTTCAGGAACCGCTCCGGGGAGGAGCAGGAGCGGGTCCTCCAATACCTGGAGGACGAAGGCAAGAGCAAGGCCCGGAGAAGGGGACCTAGCCGGGGGGTGGACCGGAGGAAAGGTGCGGCCTGCATGGGAGGTTGGAAAGGGACCCAGACTTGTGGATAGGGGCCTGGCCTAGTGTGTGGGGCGGGACTAGGACAGGTGGGGAGGAGCCCCGTGGGGCAGGCAGGCTGTTTGCTTCAGCTGCCGCCCAAGCCTTGGACTCTTGCAGAGGACCCAGCCTACACCCCCCGAGAGTGCTTCCAGCGCATCAGCCGGCGTCTGCGAGCCGTTCTCAAGAGGAGCCGCATCCCCATGGTGAGTATCAGGCAGGGCCTATCTTCCCCCACCTGCCTGTCTTAACTTTTCAGTTGGGGGTGGCACGAGGGCACCAGTTACAGAGTGCACATGCTGCAGTGGAAACAGGGTGGGATACACACCAGTGTGATCAGAATGCAGGGCCCAGGGCTGGTCAAGGGTGGGAGGGTCATGGGCAATGAAGGTGGGCACTGCAGGATGTGTAGGAGTTCACCAGGCAGAAGGTGCAGGCATTCAAAGATAGGAAGGTTTCTAAGTGCCTGGAATTCTTGGCACTCGTTACGTAGCCTCATGTTGCCGGTCAGAGGCCACATTTGAACCCAAGGCTTTGAGCACTGGAGACTGTCCTGGGCATGGGGGTGCCGGGCCCCGATCTCAGTGTCAGCCTGACCCTGGGCCTGTGTCTCCTGCAGGAAACGCTGGAGACCTGGGAGGAGCGGCTGCTGAGGTTTTTCTCAGTATCTCCCCAGGCCGTGTACACGGCCATGCTGGACAACAGGTGACTGGTGGGGGCAGGTGCAGCAAGCTCCCTCCATGTGTGCCATGACTCCAGCCGTGGCCATTCACCGCCCATTCCTCCACAGCTTCGAGAGGCTCCTACTCCATGCTGTCTGCCAGTACATGGACCTCATCTCAGCCAGTAAGTGCCCGGCAGCTCTGGGACCCTCCCAGTGAGCCAGTTCTGCCCATTCTGCCCACAGAAACCGAGGCTACGCGGGATCTATTGGAGGGGGTGGTGGGGGGAGACAGCCTGAACAAAGCAGTGGTAGTGGAACTCTGCGTTAATTCATCAGAGCACCTGTGGTCCTGGCCTCACACAGGGTGATGCTGTGGACACAGACCCCACCTCCATCCACATCTTCAGAGCCAGAGGGAGAGAGGGGCCTATGTGAGGGTGATGAAGCTGAGCTTCGAGGGGACCCCAGTGTCTGCAGGGTCCTCATTTAGCCATACTCCCCTCTGCTGTGCCACACATGACTTCTGGCAAGTGCCCCTTCTTGGGGCCTGTGTCCCAGTTATAAAAGGGGTGGGGGTGGTCTTGGGACACAGCTCTCTAGGGATGGTGCTTGTAGGCCTTTGCTGTCTGTCTCGCTGTTTCCTGCCCAGAGTCGCTTAGGAGACAGTTCCCATGGCAACCCCAAGATGGTTCATCCACATGCTTGTCTTTGTTCTCATAGATCAGGATGGATGGGGGGCTTGCCCGGGGGGTGCTTCTCTGCTGGAGTCCAGCTGTTGCCTGAACACAGCGGAGGAGGGGCCCTGGCAAGATGGGGAGCAGGAGAGAGGCAGAAGTCTCCAGGTGGGACTGAGCTTCAGAGTCACCCCTAGGGTAGGGATGGAAGCAGGCGAACTGGGAAGAGGCAGGACATTTGTTCCAGGCTGAGTGTACCCTTGGTCTCCGGCCTGTGTATCTCAGTGCATCCGTCTGAATATGGATAAGGAACAGAAAGGATGAAACAGTTGCAGATGGAAGTTCTCATGGATTTGGAGCTGTTATTGTGAGCCTGTCACGGTCAGCCGGACCCCAACTGCCGGCTGGCCCTGCCTCTTGCATTCTTTTCATTCTTGCCCCACTTGTCACCTCTTGCAGGTGCCAACCTGGAGGGCAAAAGACAGATGAAGGTCAGCAATCGGCATCTGGACTTCCTGCCTCCTGGGCTGCTCCTGTCCGCTTACCTGGAGCAACGCAGCTGATGCCAGCCTGCCCGCCCCTCCCACCCCCCTTCCCTTCAAGATTCCCTATACCTCCACTAAAATGTTTGTTAATTTTAGAATTTGTCATGCTGCCCCCCTTGGGGTGGCACTCCCACCCTAGCCCCATCCCATCCCATCCCATCCCATCCCAGCTCTTCCAGGTAAATGCTGGCGGCTGGAGCTGCCTTAGACTATACTGGGCCCGTAAGTCCCTGCTCTGGTACTTGTATTTGGGTGAAGAGACCTTCATTCAGCTTCCACAGCCCAGTCTGAAGCTTACGCAAGGAGGGAGAGGCTAGGTTTTTATCACTTTTAATGAATTTGGGATGATGTGTTGTAGATTTTTAAATTTTCCTTTTGGGAAGAAAAACCAAATACGCCAACTGATAAATTGGGGGCTTTGTTCTAGTCCCTGCTTGACTTCCCTCCCAGTTTTTGGCTAGAATTGGGGGGTCTCTGGGGTGCTGCCCCTCACTCCAGGAGCATTACGTGTTGTGTGTGCGTGTGCGTGTTATTATGCATGCTGGTGTCCTGCTACCCAGGACAGCAGCTGTGTCTTAAAGGCTGGTTTTACCCTCTTTGGAATGTGTGTTTCCTCCCCGGGTGCTTTTTGGTGGCTCTTGGGGCCCTGCCTGCTCTTCAACCCCTCCCCCCATCTTTTATCCTCTCTTCATACTGGGAGTCTGGGACTTCCAGCCAGAAGCCTCCAACCTCCCACTGCCAACTTCCCCTCTCCATGTTCTCTCACCACCACCCCACTCCCCAGCCTGACCCTGGTCTATAGCTTTGGGGTGTCACCCTGACCTGGGCCACAGAAGCAGGGCTGGGGACACCCCTCCACACACTGCCGTATGTGTGGCTAGTTGTGCTTTGGGAAAAGTGAAGAATTCAATAAATTTCTGGTGCTCTGGTCTCCAGATGTGGGATTTTCTTTTGGGGCCGGGCGGGAGGCACAATAGGTGCTCAGGATGTGCTTGGTTCCTGATCACTGAGGGCGGTGGGTCTGGGGGAAGAGCTGAGTTGCTCCTGGAGGGCAAGGCAGGTGGTGGGGAGACTGCTGGGAGCATCTGGGCGTTGGCTGTGCCATCCTGGCCCTTCCTGGATGTCCAGGCTCTGCCACTTTCCAGTTGTATGACCTCCAAAAAGTCACTAGAGTGAGGTTGGCTGGGGTAGACGGCACGAAACACCACACCCCGCAATGAAATAACCCGCACGGAGGCTGAAAACAACAGGGCTTGTCTCCCAGTTCTGAAGGCCAGCAGTCCCAACTCTTTAAAAGAGTCCCAAGACCTTGCTTCCTCTGGAGGCTCCGGGGAGTGTCCTTCCTACCTGTCCCAACTCCCAATGGCTCTGGTGTCCCTTAGTTCCACCTCCCTGAAGGCGGAGACTCTACATTAATTATGGGGATTTCTGCCCAGGAGGTTTGTCTCTTCTCCCCATGTATGGATTTATTCAATCATTTTATAGCAATGTGGAGGCATGGGTATTTACTTCTACTTTGGATTAGAATGCAGTACTACTGAACTTTGTTATAGAAATGATTTCAAGTTTGGCTCCCGTGTCTGTCTGTTTCTCTTTTTTTATTGATTTCAGAGAGGAAGGGAGAGGGAGAGAGAGGAACATCAGTGATGAGAGAGAATCATTGATCGGCTGCCTCCTGCACGCCTCCTCACTGGGGATCGAGCCCGCAACCTGGAAATTGAGCCCGAAACCCAGGCATGTGCCCTGACTGGGAACTGAACCATGACCTGGTTTCATAGGTTGACACTCAACCACTGAGCCACACTGGTGGGGCTCCTGTCTCTCTCTGCTTCCCATTCTAACCCCCTGCAACCTTCCCCCCTCCCCTACCTCCCGCCTCAGGCCGTCACTACCTTATGGTCTGTGTCCATGGGTTATGCATATAAATTCTTTGGTTAATTACTTCCCTGTGGAGTTTTGGTTAAAACTCCTGTGGGGTTTTTATTTCTTGAGCATGATTCTGACTTTCTGCCATTACATGATGCTCAGGCTGGGCTGGTGTGTTTCCCCAAGGAGTCCAGTTCCTTTTATCGGGGCACCGTGTTAGAAACCAGTGGACGCTGGGTGCACTGTATTCCATTTTAACACGCATTTAAATAGTTTTAGACACTAAATAACGGAAATCCAATGGCCAGTACAGAGGACGAACAAAAGGAGATATTTGAGCAACAAGCTCGGAGGTCCCATCTGCAAAGGGGACCCATCCCTGCCGGAAGCCGGTCCATCCTTGCTGCTTGACACAGTCGCTTCAGGGAGGAAACACCTGCACAGCATATGTCTCAAGGGACCTGGTGTATATGGCATACTGTTCTTAATATGTTTGCTCCTCTTCTTGGCACTATGTGTTTTAAGCAAGGTCACCTCTCCGAGAAAGGTTGTTCCCAGGTAGGGATTTTCCCCTGAAGTTAGGGAGGGAATAAAACCCCTTAACTAAGTGCCAGGCGGGTAGTTAATCACTTTAACTATGGACAATCATGCTTAAGCTACATAATCTTTACTCCCTGGAATGGAGATAAGAAATGCCCTAACCTTTGGAATAGAAATTGACAGGATTAAAATCAACTGGTATAAATACAGATGTAACAAGACAATAACCACCAGAACTTGGCTAGAGATCCTGGCTAGGCTGCTGATCAACTGAAGGCTGTCTCCGTGTCATTCCTTCTTCGACGACTCCGTCCACACCTTTGGGGACCCCTGGACCTGCTGGGGTTGGACCCTAACACATCCCCAGGTTCCCAGAGGACAGGATTGGGTCTCAGGGAGTGGGGCTGTGTGGGGTTCTTCTTGCCCCTGTTCCCCAGCTTGGTTCCCAAGCTGCCTGGCCTCCAAGCCTTTGTCCAGGCCTTGCCTTCCGCCTGGTGCACCTTTCCCTGCAATCCCAGGAGGTAAGACCTCCCACATTGGCACGGGCCTAGGAGGAATAGAAGCAGCTTGTTGTTGGAGGGAGTGGGGATGGGGTTTGAACCCAGAAGGGTCCTCAACTGGATAAGTCACCTCACTTCCCCCACCGATGAACAATACAAAGCAAAGCAAACACAGAATGGAACTAACCAGCTTTGGAAGGAGTTAGAGATGGGGGCTGAGGTTGGGAGGGCCCTCGATTGCGTAAGGCACTTTCTTATCCAGCCTCAGTTTCCCCACCCACGAATATTAGAAAAGCAAAATACTGAACGCTTCACGAGTCTGTGTAGCATTCTTGGGCAAGGACCATGCTCATCTTTTCTGTATCGTCCCAATTTTAGTGCAGTACTGCCGAAGCCAGCATTAGCGAGGGGCCGAACCTAGGGCTATTTACAGGGCATATAAATACTTTCCACTGAGGGCAACCCATCTGGATACGATATTAGTGCAGCACATAACGGAATCTCTCACTGGAGTTGAAACAGTGTCCGTTATCCCAACAAAGCTCAGGTAGCTGCTGGGATTGAGCCTCACAGACAAACAAGCCCCGAAGTGGGCGGAGCCAGCGCCGCCGCCGTCCCAGAAGCCTCTGGGAGGCGGCCGCGCTGCGCGGGCGACTCGTTGGTCCCAGGGAAGATGGCGGCACCGGAGCCGGGGAGGTAGGACGAGTGCGGGCTGCGGCCGCGTCGCCCTGACTGGCCCGGTGAGCAAGAGGCACGGGGGTCCAGAGGGGCCGGCCGGCCTCCGGGCAACCCCCGGGAGCGCGTCCCAGAGGAGGCGGGGCCTCGCGGGCCTGGGGCGGGGCCTGCGGGGTCAGAGGGCGGGTTGGAGAAGCAAAGGGTGCTGGGTATGCGGCCTGGGCGTGGTCTGGGGTTGTTGCAGAAGCGGGGTCCTCAGCCGGGCGGCCGTGGGGGATGGTGACGGGGGAATCGCAGCGGAGCCTAGGGACTGTTTCTCTCTGGGGAGGGTCCTGGGCGAATTGGGGACGGAGTTTAAAGGTTGGGGGGAGAGTCTGGAAAGCCAAGTGTGTTAGGGCGGGGCTGCAGGGCTTCGGGAGCGGACTAAGGATTGTTGGGGAGTCCCTGCGGCGAAGCCTAGGAGTTCAGGCTGGGCCTGGAGGTTCTAGAGGAGATTGGGTGCGGGGTCTGGGGAGCCAGATTGAAGGGGAAGGGAAAAGGGCTTTGGGGGCGGGGCCTGAAGAATTCGGACCTGGGAGTGATATGATTGAAAAAAGCGTTTATCATACTAACTTCACTGGGCTTTTGTAATGGTGAAAGGACATAACCCGTAATCGAGGCCAGGCACATAGAGAGCACTGAGAAGTTCACCGTTATTGTTATTTTTACAATCCATAAGTCCACGCCAAAAACAAACTGCTGACTTCCCCCAGCCTGTCTCCCCAACTCTGCCAGAGGTAGCCCCACCAGGGCCCTTCCGTACGGACAGACCCAGGGTCTGACCTCTTCTCAGTTTCCACTGCTCACCTGGACCAGTGCAATCAGCTCACCCC
>NW_006291485.1:1242851-1252575 GCF_000327345.1 Myotis davidii | reverse complement strand
CTGAAATACAAAGAAATCACTGCCTTCCTGGGACTTCTGTGCCATGCAGGGGGAAAGCCAGGACCCTGCTGTCGCCTCCCACCTTACTCCAATAACCGGGTCCCTTTTTAAACACCCCAGGCTCCATGCACCCTCTGTGCCTTTGCACTGGCTGTTCCCTCCACCTGCAGTACTACTCCCCAGATATCTGCATGCCTCTGTGCGTTCCCTTGCACGTATGCTCACATGTCTTCTCCCCGGTGTGGCCTCCCTTGCTTGCCCTCTGTTTAAAATGCAGCCTTCCCCCCCGTGACACACACATGTAAGACCCAAGGGCAGGGACTGGGTCCTTTTCACTTCTCATGGTGACCCAGCATCCAGCATGGCATTCAGCACCCTGCAGGCACTTGGCAAAGGCAAGCCAGTCCTCCCTGTCACTTCCTCCTTCAGCTGGTCATTCTCTTCCTCAGGTGACTGTTCTCAGTGTGTGCCCTGTGGCAGGTGGCACAATGGATCTGGCTTATGTCTGCGAATGGGAGAAGTGGCCCAAGAGCACCCACTGTCCGTCAGTGCCCCTGGCCTGCGCCTGGTCCTGCCGCAACCTCATCGCTTTCACCACGGACCTCCGGAATGATGACCAGGGTACACCCCTTCACCTCCAGCCCAGCTCCCATTTCCTCTTCTCCCCTCCCCACACATTATATACCCCTGGCTCCCACGGTGCCTGGCATGGGTGACTCCATGTCTCTAGCCTGCCTGGTAGCCACCTCCAACCTGTCCAGGCCCTTTCAGTCCTTCCTCATTCACAATTGGGGGGTGGTGAGGGCCCCAGCCTTTCAGGGGCACATGTATTTAACTGATGGCTGCAGTCCTAAGTGAGCCGTCTATTTTACTGATGCTTGCTCTCCTTGGTGAACCACCTCCCATTTAACTGGTGGCTGCTTTCCTCAGTGAGCCACCCAATTTAACTGATGGCTCTGTGATGGTGCTCTCCTACATCTGGTGCCTGGCGGACACTGGGATCACCCCTGCAGGATAGAAGCGGGGAACGGTGGGCATTTTACCCAGGCTTGTTGGAGATTTGTTTCTCACTTTCCATACCTTACATATTACTTTTTTAAAAACATGTTTTTATTGATTTTGAGGAAGGGAGTGGGAAAGAGAGAAACACTGATGTGAGAGCAAAGCATTGATCGGCTGCCTCCTGCATGCCCTCCATTGAGGATTCAGCCCTCAATCCGGGCATGGGCCCTGATTGAGAATTGAAGCAGCAACCTTTTGGTGCATGGGATGATGCCCAACAACTGAGCCACACTGGCCAGGGCACATGTCACTTGTGACTTTTGAAAGCCTGTAAGGTGCATGCCCACCGCATCTTCGCTCCATCATTTGAGTAATGAGCATTTGTTAGAGAAATTTAGAAAAGCACAGAAATTTAGGATAAAGAGAACCACCTATTATCTTCCACAGAGAAGCACACTGTTAGAATTTTGGGGTCATTCTCTTCCTGTTCTGTTTTCTGGGTCTCTAAACACATGGTCGTAGACACACTGGTGGGTGGCAAACTCACAGGCCTGCTCTTTTTCCCGAGGGGGCACAAGCCCGTTCCTCATTAGTTCCCAGGCTGTGTAGCTAGTTAGCAACATCTCCATGACTTCCCTTCGGGTGAGACTTTTGCTGGGTTCCTCCATGACTTCAGAGCCACGTCATTGTCACTGAACTGACCGTGCCCTGTCCTGTCTCTTGCAGACCTGACCCGCCTGATCCACATTCTGGACACGGAGCACCCCTGGGACGTGCACTCCATCAGCTCCGAGCACAGCGAAGCCATCACCTGCCTCGAGTGGGACCAGTCAGGTGAGGGGGGGCTGGTAAGGTTGGTAGGGTCCTGTGTGGCTGAAGGAGACTATGGTGATGCTCACACTTGACCCTGAATCCCAGGGAGATGTGTTCTGTATTTCTTTGGTCCTGTCCCCGAGCCAGAGCTGGGACTGGAACCTTCGATTTACGGCTTTGCGGCTACTGCTTTTCCTGCTCCTGTGTTCAGAGCCATTTCCGCATCATGCCTGTGCCACTCCCCTGCTCCACCTCCACTGGCCGGCTTCTCCCAGGTCCTTGAAGTACTGCGGGTGATGGTCCTTGCCCTTGGTGGGGATTTGTGACGCAGGTTTGCTCCACACAGGCTCCCGGCTCCTGTCAGCTGATGCCAATGGACAAATCAAGTGCTGGAGCATGGCGGAGCACCTGGCCAACAGCTGGGAGAGCCCTGTGGGAAGCCTGGTGGAGGGGGACCCCATCGTGGCCCTGTCTTGGCTGCACAATGGTGTGAAGTTGGCACTGCATGTGGAAAAGGTGGGTGTCTTCCTGAGTAAACGTGGTGGACGAGACCACTTTATCCATCCATCCGTCAACTTGGCTCCTCCTCCTCTCCCACCACAGGCATCTTCTGTTGTTGTTTTTAAAATATATATTTGTATTTATTTCAGAGAGTGGAACAGAGGGAGGGAGGGGGAGAGAGAGAGAGAGAAAGAGAGAGAGAGAGAGAGAAACATCAATGATGGGAGAGAATCATTGATCAGTTGCCTCCTTGCACACCCCCTACTGGGGATTGAGCCCACAACCTGGGCATGTGCCCTTGATTGGAATTGAACCCGGGACCCTTCAGTCCCACAGGCCGGCGTTCTATCCACTGAGACAAACTGGCTAGGGCATCTTCTGGATTTTTGAACCTGGGCCTGGCTCATACGTTTTATCAAGCTGTCAGTTGGCACTTGTGTTTTCAGTGGGCCACCTATTTAAGTGGTGGCTGCTGTCCTCAGTGAATCTTCCCTTACACTGTCCTGAGAACCCAGTCCACACTTTGACTCGGTAATATTCCAGAATTCCTCTCTCCATGCCCTGGTTTCGCCCAGTGTCATAGTTAACCCATGGCGGACCAGTAGTTTTATCGCTGGCTTTACCCAGTGGCCAGATAAGTTTCTGTTGAACGAGTACAAAAACGCTTTACATGAATGTTAAAGGCACGCTTTAAAATTAAATACCCATTGCGTTTTGAATTATTTATTACATGTTCTTACAAGCTAATGTCTTTTTAAAGTATGACACTTTGTAAAACACTGTAATATGAAGTGAGATTTCTCGTGATCGTCCGCAGTGTGTTAAGACTGAAGCCTCCTAGATCAAGGGGAACCTGAGTTAAAATCCTGACTTCATGCCTACCTGCATCACTTAGCTTATTATCACAGGGGCTGGTGGTGGGTCATGGTGAGGATTCATTGAGAGAAGGCATGAGAGGAGTCAGCCTGGGGCCTGGCACAGGCCAAAGGCCCAGGAACCTGCATTCTGTTCCAGCTCACAGGAGGGGTGTACCACTGCTCTCAGACCACTCAGAGTAACCCTGTGAGCCTCCAGCTCAGTGCTGTTTCAGTGATTAAACAGCACAGACAGAGCTGTGTCCTGCTGAGTGAAAGAAACCAGGCCTACAGGCTGCACACAGGTTCCACTCAGGTACAATTCTAGAAAAGGCAAAATTAACGACACAACCAGGACCCAGGGTAGGGTGGGTGGGGACTGACTGCTAAGGGCCATGAGGGCCCTTTTGAGGGGAGTGGATTCTGGTCACGATTTTAGTGGTTTTCCATGACAATACATTTGTCAAGACCCATGGAACCATATGCTTTAAAAAAGAGTGAATTTTATTGCACATAAATCGTAACTTAAACCTAATTTGACATAAAATAGTAATAAAACAGCAGCAGCCAGTACTTTTATGGTACCTTCTGAACTCAGCCGACGGGCCAAATGCAGCCCCACCTGTTTCTGTGAACAGTCTTATTGGCAGCTGCTTCTACGAACTCAGAGCAAGTGGTCCACCAGCAGAGGCCACCTGGCCTGCAAGCCTAAAAACACCGAGTGTCTGGCCCCTTACGGGAGAAGGTTGCTGACTCCTGTCCTTCATGGATTCAGTCATTTGACACTCAGCAGGGTTCTCTGAAGTACAGATGAGGAAACTTGAGGGTCAGAGAGGCCCATATGACAGCGTGCTCAAGTGGCCGAGGCAGGATTTGAATTCAAGTCCACGCTTTTGTAGCTTCTACCTAATTGTTCCTGTTTCTGTGAGTGTGGCTCCCAGAAGGGGGTCGTCGGGTCACAGGAGGCAGACCCCTAACAGCTCAATGGGGCATCTTTCCTCATGCCCTAGGTGGGGGAGGAACCAATACTAAGAACCCTCGCTCACTCCCCTGCAGTCAGGTGCCTCCAGCTTCGGGGAGAAGTTCTCCCGCGTCAAGTTCTCACCGTCGCTAACTCTGTTTGGGGGCAAGCCCATGGAGGGCTGGATCGCAGTGACAGTCAGCGGCCTGGTCACCGTGTCCCTACTGAAGCCCAGCGGGCAGGTGCTGACATCGACGGAGAGCCTGTGCCGGCTGCGTGGCCGTGTTGCCCTGGCCGACATTGCCTTCACGGGTGGCGGCAACATTGTGGTGGCCACGGCGGATGGCAGCAGCGCCTCCCCCGTGCAGTTCTACAAGGTGTGCGTGAGTGTGGTGAGCGAGAAGTGTCGCATCGACACCGAGATCCTGCCCTCGCTCTTCATGCGCTGTACCACCGACCTCAACCGCAAGGACAAGTTCCCCGCCATCACCCACCTCAAATTCCTGGCCCGAGACATGTCTGAGCAGGTGAGGCCACCGGGGATGCGGCCACAGTGCCACACATTTCTTCTTTCCAGTCCGGGGTCGCGAGTCCAACATGGGTCACACGAGGCTAAACCCAGGTGCAGGCAAGGCTGTCCTTCCAGAGGCTCCAAAGAAAACCGTTTCCAGCCTTTTCCAGCTTCTAGAGAGGCTGTCTCCCTGGTTCTTGGCACCTTTCTCCATTGTCACGGTCAGCAGCACAGCCTCTACCATCTCTGACCCTTCTGCCTCTCATGTGAGGACTCTGTGATGACACTGGGCTCTGCAGGGAATCCAGAATCGTCCCAAACTCAGAGTCCTTTTATCATGTGAAGGTGACATGTCCACAGGTCCTGAGACCAGGACAGGAATATCTGTGAGGCTGTTGTTCAGTTGACCCCACTAAGTCACTATGTTCCCATTGTAACAATGCAGCGCCGTGGGGTGATGTGTGCTGTTCCAGCAGCGGGGGGATAGGTAGGCCTGGGTCCGAGTCCCCACGGCTGTGAGGCCAGGGCCAGTGTGAGCGACTGAAGAGACACAGGCCCAGGGCGGGCGGCAGCTAGATCAGGCAGGCAGCACCTGAGCCTGGGCTACAGCAGGGCCCCCCATGAGGTGTGAAGCCCAAGGTGCCGCCGCCTCCAGCCACCGTTGTCCTCCCAGGTGCTCTTGTGCGCCTCCAGCCAGACAAGCAGCATCGTGGAGTGCTGGTCCCTGCGGAAGGAGGGGCTCCCCGTGAACAACATCTTCCAGCAGATCTCCCCTGTGGGTGAGTCCCCCGGTGGGCTGGGCATTTGACTTTTAAGTTGGGGAAACTTGGGCGCAGAGAGGCGAAGTCCTTACTCCTAGTCACCCCGCAGGCAGCCCAGCCACCTCACCCTGAAACCTGCAGGGCGCGTAGGGCTGGTGGAGGAAGACCAGAGCTAAGACCTGGGCACAAAGCCAGGAGCTGAACCAGCTCAGCAGGGGGATTGGCTGCAGGGAGGCATTCAATCCTAAAAGCCATGGAATCTCGCACAAACCCTGGGTTAGAGTGAGGACACTGAGGCTGAGGGCTTACCTGAGTTTACCAAGAACAAGCCTACAGTGTCACCTCCCTCTCCCCCATCCTTTCACCCATGGGGAGACCCCATGGCTCAGGATGGCCCCAAGACCAGCACCCCCTCCTCAGTACAGACCCTGGAACACACTGGCCTGGCCAGGCCTGCAGTCAGTGGGGAGCCGGAAAAGCTACTGGTTTTCATCCCCTGATGGTGGGGCTGTGGGGGGTAAAGATGCAGATGTTTTCCTGGCGAAGGAAAGCTCTGCTCACTGCTGATCAGTGCTAATGGACTCTGGGGTAGTTGGATGTTGGGGGCGGGGCGCTGCTAAACAAAAGCCGCTAATGAAGCTGTGTCAAGAGGCCCCTTGAGGCTCCATTCGCTGCTCAAGGTGGTTACATAAGCTGTCTGTTGTGGCTGCAGAGTAATTAACTTGAAGAGGGCCACATTGCCCTGTTCCTGGACAAGCATCCTGGGAGCTTTTAGATGTGGCTGGTGGCCCCACGGGGGGCGGGCAGGGCTGCATTAGTGCCTCCATGTGCACCAGTGGGGGGCAGGGGGTGGGCAGGGCAGGAAGGGTTTAAATGCTGGGCACTGTTCCCAGCTCACAAACCCTCCCTGGAACTCTGCTGTGGTTGTTACCTTGTCACTCCAGTGCCTTCAATACCAGATACTGAAACCCACTCTAACCTCTCTGGGCTTCATTGTCCCCTGAGGGGGCAGCATTTGCCAAGAGTCCATTACGGGGTTTACAGCAAGGTTATAAACTGAGGAGCCACCTGGTGCACGAATCTGGACATAGATGGTGGCAGAGATGAGCCGTCTGACAGTCAGTGACAAACCACAGCCCAGCCCTGGCCGGCTTGGCTCAGTGTTTATAGTGTTGGCCCACGGACTGAAGGGTCGTGGGTTCGATTCCCGGTCAAGGGCACTTACTTGGGTTGCATGTTTAATCCCCCGCCCCAGTTGGGGTGTGTGTGGGAGGCAACCAATCCATGTATCTCTCTCATGTCAATATTTCTCTCTCTCTCTTTCTTCCCTTTCCACCTCCTCCTTCCCTTCCACTCTCTCTGAAAATCAATGGAAAAAATATTTTCAGGTGAGGATTAAAAAAAAGAAAAATAGCAACAAAAAACCACAGGCCATATTATTCTAGGCTGGGTCACCCGCTGTACCTGCTTGGTTCCATGTGCCTGCCATCCGCCTCCGGGCTCAGGCTGCTGACCACCAGCTGGGCCCATCCTCCCATGGCGCACATGCCCGCAGCCCAGTCTGCTCACCTCAGTGTCCTGGGTACAAGCACTGTTTGATCCTTTACTCATATCATGTTCACCAGCGCCCACTGGCCAAGCCCAGATTCACAGAAATCAGTCCACTTCTTGGGGCAGGGGCTTCCTCATCACCCTGAGGGTGTGGGTGCAGGAAGGGGTGCATCTTACCTGATGGGGAGAGACGGGGTCCTACCTAGGATCTCTTAGGTCATAAGGGACAAAACCAAACCTAAGCTGGCTGAGTTAGGGGAATTTGGGGGTTTGTGTGGTGGCAGGATATGGAGGGTGGTGTCCCCCTTCTCGGTGTGTTGGGTCCATCAAGTGGGCACCCACTACCACCAGCTGACAGCTTCCTGAAGGATGCCCCCTCCCTGTCCCCAGGAAGTCCCAGGATTGAGTTCTGTTGGCCACCTTGGGTCATATACCCGTCCTGCACCAACCACCTGGCTGGGGCATGATGTACTGGGTGGCCAGGGCTGGGATAGGGCCCCTGTGGGGGACAGGCACTGGGATCAGAGAAGGGGACTTGGCCAATGTCAGGGCCCCCCATTGTGGTGTTTGTCTTGTCTTCATTCCATTGCTGTCCTGTGTCCCTGCCCCCTTTTCAGTTGGCGACAAGCAGCCCATGATTCTCAAATGGCGGATCCTGTCAGCCACCAACGACTTGGATCGAGTGTCTGCCGTGGCACTACCCAAGCTGCCCATCTCGCTCACCAACACTGACCTGAAGGTGGCCAGCGACACGCAGTTCTACCCTGGCCTGGGTATGGAGGTCTCGGAGCTCGGGTCTTGGGTCTTAAAGCTGGGAGAGTTGCCTCTGGCTTCAAGTCAGTTCCCAGCGAGGAGTTGGCCCCACTTTCAGGATCAGACGAGCTCAAAGGGCTATGAGGCTGGATGAAAAGCTGCTTTAGCTGATAAAGGGTAGTTAGAAATCAATAAGGCAGAGGTTGGAAACTTGGGGGCAAACTTTGCAGATAAGCAGCACTCCCTTGTAGCTGCTGAGACGCTGATCCTGGGTTCAGTCCCTGGAGTTTGTGACCGGGAGCGAATCGGGCAGGAAGCACTGGGATGGCTAACAGTCAGCCCCACCCTGTTACACGTTCATTACAGGCTTTGGGCTTGAGGAGCCCCTGACCTTCCTGACCTCTGCTCCTGCTATGAGGCCCTTCGTGTTCCTTGTCCCCTCCACTTTGTCCCCCGGGGAGTTGTGCGCTTGCTCACATCAGCTAAGATAGTGCCAGCTGCAAGGGGGCTCGGGACGTGCAGCCTGAGCTGGCAGTGCTTGCTCCACTGACTCTCATAGGCTGTTAGCAAAGGAGGAGCGGGTAACGGCCATGGGGGCAGCCGGCCAGACGTGGGTGGTGAGCCCTTTGTGGCTTGGGGCTTACCCGTCCCCAGAGTAGTCACTTCCCATTGTTCAGAACTGGGCAGTCCCACAGCTGCCCAGGGGCCTGTTCTAGGCCTTTCCTGCCCCTGACCCTGCATGTGCCCCGCCCCTAGGGCTGGCCCTGGCCTTCCATGACGGTAGCGTCCACATCGTGCACCGGCTGTCCCTGCAGACCATGGCCATCTTCTTCAGCTCCACAGCTCCGCGCTCCATGGATGAGCCAGCTATCAAGCGCCCTCGGACCACGGGCCCCACCGTCCACTTCAAGGCCATGCAGCTGTCCTGGACCTCCCTGGCCCTCGTGGGCATTGACAACCATGGGAAGGTAAGTGCTGTCCCAGGTGCCCCAAAGCTGCCCACTTAGTGCATGTGGCGGGGAGCATCCTCCCCCTTCCCCTGGCCGTCCTGGAGGAAATGGGCTCTGTCTAGTCATGTCGGGCGCCTGCCACTTGTTTTGGTGTCTGCCTGACTCCTGGTTCATTTCCTCAGCACCTGCATTTAGGGGCCATCTGCCGTCCACAGGCCTGTCCTGTGTGAGGTGCTTAGCTTCCCTGGGGAACTATGTCTGTGTCTGGAGGGATCCCCACGCCCCCTCCCACATGGGTTTGTGTCCATCATGGAGCCTAAATGAAGGCTCCAGTAACTCCCAATGTGCCTGTGGGTATAGGGTGGCCTCTTGGGCCGTTTTTGGGAAGCACTGCACAGCTCCCTCGAGCCCATTAACACTTCCGCACACCAGGCTCTGGCTGCCCCCTCAGCAGCAGGACCATCAGCCCTTGGAGGGACATGGTGCCGGAGCCTTAGGTGAGCGAGTATCCTCAGCCACCTAGCGCTCCCTCTGCGGCCTCACCTGCGTTCCCTCTCCCACAGCTGAGCATGCTGCGCATCTCGCCCTCCATGGGCCACACGCTGGATGTGAACCTGGCCCTGCGGCACCTGCTTTTCCTGCTGGAGTACTGCATGGTGACCGGCTATGACTGGTGGGACATCCTGCTGCACGTGCAGCCCGCCATGGTGCAGAGCCTGGTGGAGCGGCTGCACGAGGAGTACACTCGCCAGAAAGCGGCCCTTCAGCAGGTAGGCCGGGCCACGTGCCATCGCCCGACAGAGGTGCCCCCTCCCTTCTTGCCTAGTCCTTCATCTGGAGAGATTTCTGCAGGAAGTCAGAGCCCTGTAGGTGACACGTGAACCCCTGGGGCCACCGCCGCTGCTGCCAGCGGGGATTTCTTCTCAAACAGCCTGGAGTGCGCGCGTGTGCGTGCGGGGTGGGGGTTCCTCATGAGGTAGGAGCAGTAAACAGCCTTGGAGATCAGAAAGGAAGAGAGACCAGTGACCAGGAGACAAGAGTGTGTGCCTGTGAAAGCACAAGCACCG
>NW_006291485.1:1231433-1242806 GCF_000327345.1 Myotis davidii | reverse complement strand
GGAGGCTGCAGAGAACCGTCTCAGAAGGCGCTAGCTTTCCTCTGCAGCAGTGACCAGTAAGACAGTGACGTGGGGAAGGTCCCCTTCATAAGAGCAGCCTGAGAGGACCTGAGTGAGGTTATTAGGGTGGATGTGAGGATTCCTAGAGGTTCAGGACTGATCACGGTGGAAATAAAATCACTGCCGCCTTTTCCGGCGGTGACGACCTCCCCACGACAGTCGGCCTCTCGCTGAGGATCTCCTCCTCCCTCTCCAGAAGAGGGGAAGGGGAAACACGGAGGAGCGCCTGGTGCAGAGCCCCCGTTCCTACTTCATGGGTGTAAAATGCCCAGGATGCTGTAGAGCAGCGGTTCTCAACCTTCCTAACGCCGCGACCCTTTAATACAGTTCCTCATGTTGTGACTCCCAATTTCATTGTTAAAAATTGAACATAATTAAAGTATAGTGACTAATCACAAAAACAGTATGTAATTATATCTGTGTTTTCCGATAGTCTTAGGTGACCCGTGAAAGGGTGGTTCGACCCCCAAAGGGGTCGCAACCCACAGGTTGAGAACCGCTGTTATAGAGTCACCCCCGTCTTTAGCTCTATACAAACAGTAGTTGTGTGTGTCGGTTGCTGCATTGTCCTCTGTCAGCCAACAGGAGGAAAAGCAAGGCTTACAGAGGATGTTCCTTCCGAAGGAACACTAAAAGCCCCTCAAATCAAGATGAGTGGGAGACCATTCCAATAAACACATTTTGGATTTAAAAAGATCACTGCTTATGGGCAGTGACCTAAAGCATTTTAATACTTTTCGTGCATTCACCCATCCTGTGAGAACAGGTCTCCCCTCGGCACCGCTGACATCTGGGCCAGGTCAGCGGTAGAGGAACCGTCCTGGGCACAGTGGGGTGTTGAGCAGCCCCCACCCACTCAATGCCAGGAGCACCCCCAGTGTGACAACTACAGATGTCCCCAGAGGAGGCCCAGTGTCCCCTGGGGGCAGGGCCACTCCCAGGTTGACACCCTCCCCATTCTGTGAGATAGGTTCTCTTCTGATTCTGCCGTAAGGAGGGGGGGCACAGACATGAGGCAGGCTGTCTCCGCTTGCCCAGCCCAGCCACACACTGTGGCGCAGTGACTGCCTCAGCTGTGCACCCCCAGGTCCTCTCCACCCGGATCCTGGCCATGAAGGCTTCGCTCTGCAAGCTGTCGCCCTGCACCGTGACCCTCGTGTGCGACTACCACGCCAAGCTCTTTCTCATCGCCATCAGCTCCACTCTCAAGTCCCTGCTGCGCCCTCACATCCTCAACACCCCCGACAAAAGTCCCGGCGACCGGCTGACCGAGATCTGCGCCAAGATCACAGACGTTGGTGGGTCCTGCCCCCACCCAGCAGGCCACCCTGAGAGCTGCTGCACATGCACAGTTGTGCGCGGGAATGTGCTAATCCCACCCGCACACTTTCCACTGGGAGCTGACCGTGTGCCAAGCAGGGGGGTGGGAACTGAACGAAGGGGCGGCCTTGGCCCTCGGGGTTGGCCTGGAGCTGGGGACAGATGTTAACCAGAAGGGAACCAAAGATGAGTCATGCTGGGAAGGAGCTGCCAGGGGCCAGTGCAGGTTGGCCCGAGGGACACTGGTTGTCCTGAGAGCTGGCAGTGGTCACTGTTGCTCTAGGTCCAGCCCTTTCCTCCAAGCTCCTCAGCTCAGCCATTTTGTCCACTTGCTTGTTCAGTGTTGAGTTGACCTCGTCAGGCCCAGCTCACATCGGGTGCTGCTGGGTAATAAGAGGCCACGGTGCCGAAACCAGTTTGGCTCAGTGGATAGAGTGTCGGCCTGCGGACCGAAAGGGTCCAGGTTCGATTCCGGCCAAGGCCGTGTGCCTGGGTTGCGGGCACATCCCCAGTAGGAGATGTGCAGGAGGCAGCTGATCGATGTCTCTCTCTCATCGATGTTTCTGACTCTCTATCTCTCTCCCTTTCTCCCTGTAAAAAATCAATAAAGTATATTAAAAAAAAAAAATAAGAGGCCACGGTGCAAAGCAGGGCTGGTCCCTGTGCACGGTGGGGCCCAGCCACTTGACCACCCTCCCCTTCCAGATATCGACAAGGTCATGATCAACCTCAAAACAGAGGAGTTTGTCCTGGACATGAACACACTTCAGGCCCTGCAGCAGCTCCTGCAATGGGTGGGCGACTTCGTGCTCTACCTGCTGGCCAGCCTGCCCAACCAGGTGTGCCCCCTCCCCCAGCACCCGTGGAGGCCACAGGGTGTGGCACACATTTAAATGCACAGCCTGAGTGCCTTTTCCTACAGGGCGCCCCACTGCGGCCTGGGCATAGCTTCCTGCGGGACGGCACCTCGCTCGGCATGCTGCGGGAGCTGATGGTCGTCATCCGCATCTGGGGCCTGCTGAAGCCCAGCTGCCTGCCCGTGTACACCGCCACCTCTGACACTCAGGACAGCATGTCCCTGCTCTTCCGCCTGCTCACCAAGCTCTGGATTTGCTGTGAGATTCCCAGCCCCCCACCAACATAAAACCCTAGCTGAGTCCCCCCCACCAGCATATGAACTTCCACAGATTGAACCAGCTCACGTCTCCACTGGTCTCTACTGTTCACCCAGCACCCAGCACAGGTCCAAGCACGGGGTGGGTGCTCCTTCAACATTAGCTCATTCAACAGTTATTAGGCACCTAGTGGCTTGTCTCGAGTCACCAGGTTACATTTCTGTTGTTCTTGCAGCCCTGTTCCTAGGAAGGCACCCAGTGCTCACTGAATGTTTTTCAAATGAATGGTTGGGTTCCCATTTTACCGAGAAGGGGAGGAGCTTCCAGGACAACTCAGAAAGTCAGGTCAGAGCTGGGCCCTGAGCGCCAAGCTGACCACGCCATCCCCATGGTCCCTCTCCGCAGGCCGTGATGAGGGCCCCACAAGTGAGCCAGACGAGACCCTCGTTGATGAGTGCTGCCTGCTGCCCAGCCAGCTGCTCATTCCCAGCTTGGACTGGCTGCCCGTCAGTGATGGCCTGGTCAGCCGCCTGCAGCCCAAGCAGCCCCTGCGTCTGCACTTCGGCAAGGCTCCCATTCTCCCTGCCAGTGCCACCACCTTGCAGCTGGATGGCCTTATCAGGTGGGTGCCCTCTGCCTCAGGCCCTTTGCATATTCTTTCCGGAGGGTTGTGTCCATGTGTTGTCCCCCCACCCCACACTGAACCTACCTGACTCCTTCACGCTTCTGCCTCAGGGCTGCTGTGTTGTGCCTGCTGCTTCCTTCTGACCTTGACCTAAATGCTGTCCCTGGGAGAGGTCCCTAGCTTAGGCAGTGAATCCCCCCCACACACCTAGTATCCGTCACTTCCCTCCACCATCACCTTAGTCATTCTTTTATCTTTAAATTTGTTTAAATTTTACTGATTTCAGAGAGGAAGGAAGAGGGAAAGCGAGATAAACAACAATGGAGAATCATTGATCGGCAGATAGAAACAACAATGATGAGAGAGAATCATTGATCAGCTGCCTCCTGCACACCCCCTACTGGGGATTGAGTCCGCAACCTTGGCATGTGCCCTTGACCGGAATCGAACCCAGGACCCTTCAGTCCACAGGCCAACCCTCTATCCACTGAGCCAAACTGGCTAGGGCCATCACCTCAGTCTTCACTGATTTGTGCACTCGGGTATCCATGAGTCCTCCCCCTGGTCTGTCACCTGTTGCGTGCAGTGCCCACGTGGCTGACCGTGGTTACTCGGGCTCCAGCCTCTGCAGAGGTCAGGCTGATACGTGGCCTGAGCCCCCACCATAAAACACACCTGGCCTGGTCCCCGGGCCCGATAGACACTAAGTGAGGCAGGACCTTCCCGGGCTGAGGAGAACTCATGCGGTCAAGGACCAGCCCTGTCTTTGGGAACAGGGGTCTGATCGTCCAAGTCTGCTAAGTTAATCCTTTACTGCCCACAGTACTTGGGGGAGCTGCAAAGGGGGGGTTGTCCCCATCTTACAGAGGAGTCAACAGCTCAGAAAGGTTCAATCACGCCTGGCTGATGTGGCTCGGTTGTTTAGGCATCGTCTCATGCACCAAAAGGTTGCTGGTTCAATCCTTGGTAGGGGGCGTGCAGGAGGCAGCCAAGCAATGTTACGTTCTCACATCAATGTCTCTCCCTCTCCCTCTCCTATCCTCTCTATAAAAATCAATTAAACAAAAAATGAAAATAAATAAAAGGTGCAATCACTGAGCCAGGGTTACAACCAGGAGCCCTGTAACCCTGGGCCACCATCTGCACCGGGACCCATCAGGCTCCCACCCCTGCTCAGTGCTCATTGGATGGAGAAACACATGACCTCCCCAAGTCTCCTGTTACTTTGGAAGTTTCAGAAAACATGAGTAAGCCCTGGCTGGGAGGCTCAGTTGGCTGGAGTGCCGTCCTGTACACCGAAAGGTTGCGGGTTCAGTTCTCGGTCAGGGCATGTAACCTAGGTTGTGTGCTCAGTCCCTGGTTGGAGGCAACCACTTGATGTTTCTTTCTCTCTCTCCCTTCATCTCTAAAAAAATCAATAAATATATCCTTGGGTGAAGGTAAAAAAATAAATAAATAAAACAGGTAAATAAAAGAAATACCATTCATACCCTGGGGTCCCAGCTCTGGGACCTCCCTGCATTTCCTTTCTTGGGTCATGGTAGGACACGCCCTGAGGAATCGCAGGGAGGTTTTAAACCCTTTGTTCTGGAAACTTCCAAACATGTTTTAAACGAATATAACCAACTGTCCTGCCCCAGCCACCAGGTCCACTCCTGCAGAAGTTCCTACTGCCAGGTTCTCTGGTGCCATCCAGCACCGTCCCTGCAGGGTGTCTGTGTGTAGAGGGAGTGCAGATGCACACCTACATGCACACACTCCCTTGTGTTTTGCCACAGTGGGTGTGTCGTGTGTGCATGCATCTGTGTTCGCATGTGAGCACATGTGCCTGCATCTCTCTGCGTGTTGTGGGATTGGAGGCCTGATCCCGTTTGCTCTCCCCTCTCATCTGCCAGGGCCACGGGCCAGCCCAAGATTGACCACCTGCGGAGGCTGCACCTGGGAGCCCACCCCACGGAGGAATGCAAGGCCTGTACGAGGTGAGCCACCCACGGGACCCTTGGTCAGGCCTGCGGCAAACACTGCCCTGCTCTGCCACCAAGTGACCACAGGGTGAGAGGCTTCCATTCTGTGGACTTCACTTTCCCCACGTGTGGGGCTGTCAAGAGGGCACACCAGACGGTTTCTGTAACGGACGAACTGCCTCAGGAGGTCCTGTGCTTCCTTTCCTGGGCACAATGGTGGTCAGGTGACGGACCACACAGCCCTTGCAGAGCTCCTAGTAACTCAAGTGCAGGAATGAAGGTGCAGCCACAGCCTGGGCCCTGCGCTGGCCCTTTGCAAACGTGGCCCTGATTGCTGCCACCCGAACCCAGACGCAGGTTCTGACTCCCAGGTCACACCACTCGGCGGTGTCTAAGCCAGGACTGGAATCCCTACCCTGGCCTAGTTTACTCAGGGAGGTGACGGGGCAATGCCTGAACTTGGACGGGAGGATGTGGAAGCATTAGCTCAGTGTGGAGGGTAGTGCATGGAATAGTATTCCTGGTGGGGGAACAGCATATGCAAGGGCCCCGTGGCAGGTGAGAGAGGGCCCTGCCAGCACGCACTACCACCCACGTCTGCCTGCAGGTGTGGCTGTGTGACCATGCTCAAGTCGCCCAACAAGACCACAGCCGTCAAACAGTGGGAACAGCGCTGGATCAAGAACTGCCTGTGTGGGGGGCTCTGGCGGCGGATGCCCCTCAGCTGCCCTTGACTGGAGCCCCCAAGCCCTGTGAATAGATTTCTGATGGATTTTACAGGAAGGTGATTCTGTCCCTTCGCCAGTGACAGCATTCCACACACGCAGGACCTTTATTCGTGCATTAAAAAATGGTCGTCCGTGGCCCTGGCCAGGTAGCTCAGTTAGAGCGTGGTCCCCACACAGCAAGGTCGGGGGTTGAGTCCCTAGTCAGGGCACATACACGAATTAGCCAAGGAATGCGTCAGTGGAATAACAGTCGATGTTTCTCTCCCTCTAAAAATCAATAAATTTTTTTAAAATAGTCATTCCCAAGTGTGGCTTTTGGAGCCGCATCAGCCACGCCTGATGAAGGGGGCGGGGCGGGTGAAGACATGGCCTGAAGCCTCAGGTGGGTGCCCAGGGGCTCCCCTTTCTCTCTCGGAGCCTAAAGGTGCATCTCAGGAAGTGGGGCCGTTTCACAGCCGGCCTCTATCCATGCCGTGTGCTGAGACAGACCTAGGTCTGCCCACGTCTTGTGGCTCAGGTGCCAACTTCCCCGAACCTCCAGACCCCCGGGCTCCCCAACTCCCAGATGCCCCTGTTAAACCACAGGGCATTTTGAATGTTGGGCCTTTAAAACGTCCTATGTGAGCCCTGGCTGTTGTGGCTCAGTTGCTTGTCATCCCATGGACCAAAAGGTTTCAGGCTCAATTCCCAGGTTGCAGGCTCAATCCCTGGTATGCAGGAGGTAGCTGATTCGTGTTTCTCTCTCTCTAAAATCAATAAAAACATTTAAAAAAATAATAGAGCCGAACCGGTTTGGCTCAGTGGATAGAGCATCGGCCTGCGGACTCAAGGGTCCCGGGTTCGATTCCGGTCGGGGGCATGTGCCTTGGTTGCGGGCACATCCCCACTGGGGGGCGTGCAGGAGGCAGCTGGTCGATCTCTCTCATCGATGTTTCTAACTCTCTATCCCTCTCTCTTCTTCTCTGTAAAAAATCAATAAAATATATAAAAAAAATAATAATAGAATGTCCCACCTGAACCTATTGGGTGTCCAGCGGTTGCTGCTGGTAACCCCAGCCAGCCACTTTCCTCAGTTTCCTCACCTGTATCTACCGATGATGTACCTGCTCATGCAGGTGGCTCTGACCCAGGTGGCCCAGTAAACGTTCAGCTGTATAGGGTGGCAGGTGCTTGGCCACGTGGTGGGCATCACCCAGCAGCGCCCCCCAAGTCCCACCCAATCCTGGCTTCCCTCCCCCTTCGTGTTTCTGGGCAGTTCTGTCTCTGTGTGCCCATATGTGTGCTCTCTTGCTCTGTCAGCATTTATGGAGCGCCTAGTGTATGCCAGGCACAGGGGTCCCGAAGGGAGCAGCGGGCTGGTGAGGGTGAGACTGTGCCTGGCCTGCCCTGTGTCTCTGTAGGTGGGTGGGTGTCTGCCTCGTCTGTCTTTGAGTGTGTGTCTCTCTTCTCGCTCTCTATTTGTCTCTCCCTCCCAGCCTCCAACCCAGAGCTGCTCAGGTTCCCACCCCCTGCCACCAGCAGGCACTTCCTCTGATTATGTCCCCTCTCCCCGCACCCCCCGACCCCCGAGGGAGATGCAGTGGCCTGCCTTAGTGGTAATTCTCATGTTTTTCTTCTGGAAGCTCAAGGGAAGCAGGCCAGGTGGGCACCCCGCAGGAGGTAATGCCTTCACCACTGCACAGGCGCTTTTGGCCTCTCAGGATGGCGGGAGCTCAGGGGGCCCCTTACCTGGGCTGGGGACATGTTGAAAGCCCACCTACCCATGGCTACAGGACTCAGTGTCTAGTCCTAAGTGTGACCAGTGGGGTCTGGCTAGCGCTCTCCACGGGGACTTGGAGCTCTGAGCCAGCAGCGGGAAGGGAAGGGGAAGCCGGCCCTTGGCCAGGTGGAGGGCTGCTGGCCATCACCCCCCACTACCCTAGTGAATGGGGATCCCCAGGGCAGTTCTCTGGGGGAGGCACACCTGGCTGAGGGGTCACTGCCCGAGGGACGGAGCCATCATGAGCCAGCAGAGGAAATGTCTGTAAATCACTTGTTCTAACTCGGAATTAGGAGCAGGTTCCTGGCAGTTTGGGGAGTAGGAACAATTGGCCTCCCTCCTCAAAGGTGTTTCCCCGGGTCTGTCCCTCCCAAACCTCACCCGTGGCTCCGCTTCGGTGCCATCTGCGTGTTGAGGTGGGTGGAGTCCTTTTACTGTCATCATCTGCACCTCATTTGGCCACATACCTACTCAGAGTCTCCCCAGCCCGGACCCAAGGGGAGTGAAGACGCCTGCACGTGACCCCCAGTCACCTGGACGTGGTGGAGGAGGGGCAATCCACCTGCCTCCCAATTCCCAACCCGCAGAAGCTGAGCGTAAGTGATGTAGGGGCTCCATGTCAGTAAGTCCAGGGGGTCTGTTTTGCAGCGGCCACCAGAACACCTCATAACTTGCTCTGCGGGCCTAGTGGGCAAAACGTGCCAGGCTGCCCGGGAGCATTGGCTAATGGGGGGCACATGGGGTAGCCTGCCTGCCATGGGCCCCTAGAAAAAATGTTGGGGGGAGCATCTGCAGATTAAGATGTCCTGTTGCCCCCCAACCTGTCCCCCACCTGGAGTCATCGGGATGCCCAGTTCACACAGTTCATGGTTCCTGCCCCTGGGTTGGACAGTGACTGTGACTGTAACAGGAAGAGCTGTTCAGCCCATCAGGTTGCAGGTGTTCTCTGTGCACCCGAGTCCTCAGCCTCCTTAGGGCCAGCGGCCCTGGGCCTGGTTATGGACGAGGAAACCAGGGCCGCAGCGGCTGCGAGGCTGGAGCCTGTGCCTTGGGTTTGGAAGATACTCGTCCCTTCTCGATGTGGTGTCCACGGTGCTCCCAGGCCTCCA
Organism: Myotis davidii; assembly: GCF_000327345.1. Taxonomy (NCBI): domain Eukaryota; kingdom Metazoa; phylum Chordata; class Mammalia; order Chiroptera; family Vespertilionidae; genus Myotis; species Myotis davidii. The sequence continues at coordinate 1,234,126 of NW_006291485.1, read as the reverse complement.
GCCTTCCCCTACTCACAACCCACCTCCTCCCAACCATCTCCGGAACCTTCTGTGGCTCCCATTGACCACAGGATGGGGGTGAACCTCCTATGACCCCCCCCAAGGCTGCACCCCTTCTCGCCTCTCCCCATCCCACCCTCCAGGTGGAGGAAGCCTGGCCCAGCTTCATCAGTCATCAGCCCCTGGACAGGGAGCAGTCCATCTGTAACCCCCACCAGTGTTGTCAGATAAAAGGCAGGATGCCCAGTAAATGTGAATTTCAGATGAACAGTGAATACTTTCTTTAAACAAAAAATTTTATTGATTTTTTACAGAAAGGAAGAGAGAGGGATAGAGAGTTAGAAACATCGATCAGCTGCCTCCTGCACACCTCCTACCGGGATGTGTCCGCAACCAAGGTACATGCCCTTGACCGGAATCGAACCTGGGACCCTTCAGTCCGCAGGCTGACGCTCTATCCACTGAGCCAAACCGGTTAGGGCTGAATACTTTCTTAGTGTAAGTCTATCCCAAGTGTCACCTGGGACAGATAAAATATAAAATGTATTTGGTTTCTGAAAGTCCCATGTAACTAGCCAGCCTGTGTTTTCATTTGCTAAACCTAGTCATCCTCCTCCCTCCCCATTTCCAAGCCACTCCCTGGCATCGTCACTTCATTCAGGAAATGCCTACTGAGTGACTGAGCCTTTGGTGCAGAATGACCAGCAATGACGTCTCGTTCCCGTCCCTTTATCAGCGTGCACAGCTCCTTACGAAACTCATGAGCGTGCTGGGGAGGACCTCGCACCGTCATCGGAAAGCCTGGTCAGTCAGTTCCCAGGCAGCAGAATGCATGACCGGCTCGTATGAGCAGGACTGGGAGTCAGCTGTGTCCGCAGCGCCCAGCCCAGGGCCAGGCACACAGGATGAGCTCAATAAACTCTTGTGTATAAATTAACGCTCCATGTCCAAAAACAAAACCTTCCCACAGGTCCCAATCCCAACTGCCCATCCCCAGTGGGGCACCCAACTTCACCTTTCAGACCCTCCTTCTCTTTTTCAACAAAAGGGAAGTCATGAATGCCCTTGGGGACTAGGCTTAACTAGTGGGGCCTTAATGGCCCCACATCCAGGCAGGAGAAGGGGCACAGGGCCTGGGGGCCTGGGTTCTGCCCTCTGTCACCTCCCTGTCATTGCCCAGAAGGAGGGCAGTGAGGGGGTGGGAGCAGGGCAGAGCTGTGTGGCTGCTCAGGGACACCCATCAATCTCTTTCTATGACCCTCTCAGCCCAGAGAATGACAGTGAACAGGGGCCATGGCTCTGGGTTCGAATTCAGACTTTGCCCAGTAGCTTCTGTGTGACCACATGACCTCTCCCAGCCTATTTCCCAATTTGCGACATGGCCATAAAGCCCAACTTTAGAGTCTCTGTACACCTAGCTCTCAGCCCAGAGCAGGGGCTTGCACACACAGGCCCTCACAGTCCATTTGGGAAGCAAAAGGAGAGCTGGACACTAGCCAGACCAAGGGGACAGGCGTCCTCTCTATCGGTAGAGAGGGGTAAGGGCGCCACCGTGTGGCCAAGGCATGGAGAGGCGCCTGGCAACCAGCCCCTCATGAATGGTGTCAGATCTCCCCACTTTTCCCCTTCACCCCAAGGTCCCCCTAACCAGGTTCACCACCTCTCAGCCCTCCTGTCACCTCCTGGCACCGCATTACTGGTGCAGGTACTTTTATTTGCGGATTCCGCCACCCCTGGGTCTGGCTTGTCTCTGTCCTGCAGTGTGTGCTCTAATGGCAGCAGCAAGGGAGCAGCTGAACTCACCGAGTCAGAGGCCAAAGAACCATGGGGCGGCAGGAGCTCTATTCAGGGGATTTGGCCTGCAGGGTCAGCAGGGGAGGCTCCCAGCTACACTGCCTGCAGCCTTTTGCCTCCAAACAAAGGGACAACGGGGCTGGTGGCACCTGCACAGGTAGCCTCCCTGCCAGGGAGTCACTCAGGTCCACAGGCCACAGCCCCAGGTGTTATAATGCCTGCCCAGCTCCAACCAACTTCCTAAACTGCAAAACCCACACGGAACACCTACACAGTGGTCGCTTCTATGCCAGACCACTTTCTAAACGACATAGGAGAGAGAGAACGTACAGAGAAGATTGGAGAGTGAACTGCAGGAACTCTCCCAGATGGCGGGGTCGGCGGGGCCCTGAGTGTCATTGTTTGCATCCCTCTACCTCTAGAAGGCAGCGGGAACTCTATCCGCGGACTTTGGTCTGTCTGCAAGGTTGTCTTCGAACAAAGAACAGGGCCTCACCGCACTCACCTGGCCCCCCTACCGGGGACACTTCAGCTCAGTGGTCAGTGCCCCACACCTTTGGCTCCCACCAGCTTCCCCAAACCAGCGGGCACATGCTGGCCAAACAGCAGCCACTTCTACATCAGGCCACTTTATCGAGACTGGGAGAGACAGCTACTTTGTCTAATTGATATATATTTTTTAATTACATAGAAAGCAAAGTAAATGACAGAATATCTCTAAACTGAAGGAACAAGAAAAATCTCCAGAAAATGGTAAATAACTTAATAATTTGCCTGATGAGGAATTCAAAGGAGATGCCCTAGGGCAGTGATGGCGAACCTTTTGAGCTCGGCGTGTCAGCATTTTGAAAAACCCTAACTTAACTCTGGTGGTGTATCACATATAGAAATTTTTTTAT
>NW_006291485.1:1220167-1231178 GCF_000327345.1 Myotis davidii | reverse complement strand
ATGAAAGGAAGGCTTTTCACTTTCTACCTTCTATGTTGCTTAGGGAATTTTTAAAACCACATGCATATATATTTTTTTAACTTAAAAAGAAACAATTGAATGTTTTTTAAAAGTAAAATAGTAGATGCTCCCTAAAAAAGGAGAAGGAGGAGGAGGAGGAGAAGAAGAAGAAGAAGGTATAGGCCTGGGCTTGACTACTCATCATGAGCTGCCCACTTAGGAATTTATAATCAGGTCACCCTATGAGGTTACTTTCCATAGAACCCCCTTCCCCCCTCCATAGCACATAATTAAATTTGGTTTTCTCCTGTTAACCTGTCTTATGCCAATTTGATTAGACCAGCCAAAGAGCCTAGAAGAGTAGGAGGAAAATGTTTCTGCCCCTTAATTTGAAATATTGAAAAGGTGCACAGAATATAAGTTTGTGATATTCATGCATTCTTTCAACAAATACATACTGAGAACCTCTTAGGAACCAAGTATATAACAGAATAGAGTGATGTTTAAGTAGTATGATGCACTGACACAAAGAAATGTGACATAATTATTAAAATACTAACTAGAAATACTCATAGGAAAGTGCTCATGAAACAAGGTAAAGTAGAGCACACAATTTTATAGAGACCATGTAAAACAATGTACAAATTGTAAATCATAATAAGTCCACTAAAAAAAAGATTTCAAAGGAGTGGTCATAAGGATGCTTTCCAAACTTGAGTAAAATAGAGGAACTTAGGGAGAACTTCAACGGAGAATTAGAAAGTATAAGAAAGAGCCAAGCAGACCTAAAGATTACAATAACTTGCCCTAACCGGTTTGACTCAGTGGATAGAGCGTCAGCCTGCGGACTGAAGGGTCCCAGGTTTGATTCTGGTCAAGGGCATGTACCTTGGTTGCGGGCACATCCCCATTAGGGAGTGTGCAGGAGGCAGCTGATCGATGTTCCTCTCTCATCAATGTTTCTACTCTCTATCCCTCTCTTCTTGGCATTGACTCCACGAGATGTTGAAAGACGATTCGAGGAATCTGACACCACGCCTGATGAGTAGCGCTGTCCAGTTCTGTGAGATTTGATGGCTGTGGAACCAGCTGCCTGATGGCTCTTTTAACTTTGTCCCACAAATGCTCAATTGGATTGAGATCTGGTGATTGTGGGGGCCACCTTAGCAAGGTAAAGTCTCCCTCGTGTTCTTGAAACCACTCCTGCACAATATGAGCACCGTGGCATGGCGCATTGTCTTGTTGGAAGAAGCCATCTCCATTGGGATACGCCATCAACATGATAGGATGAACTTGATCAGCAATGATACTTAGGTATGTTGTGCTATTCAGACATTTATAATGGTCTGGCCCTCTAGCAACTTTAGTGTGAAATTATAGCTAATTTGTCTACAAATGTCAGGTGGTCATAATAATCTGGCTACTCAGCATATATGCTGAGTGAAATGAAAACCACATTAGCAGGAATTAACAACAGATTAGCTAACACAGAAGAATGGCTCAGAGGCCTGGAAGACAGACTAGTGGAAAACAACCATTCAGAACAGAAGGAAAAAATAATTGAAAAACACAAGGATAGTTTAAGGGACTTCTGGGATAGCATCAAGCACTCCAACATTCACATTATAGAGATCCCAAAAGGAGAAGAAAGAAAGAAAACAACAGAGACTTTACTTAAACGTATAATGGCTGGGTCCTGGCCAGGTAGCTTAAATGGTTAGAGTGTCTTCCGGATATGCCAAGGTTGTGGGTTCGATCTCTGGTCTGCAGGGCACATACAAGAATCAACCAATGAATGCATGAATAATAAATAAGAGGAACAACAGTCAATGTATTTCTCTCTAATAATTTTTTTAAAGGAAATAATGGCTGAAAACTTTCCTAACCTGGGAAAGGAAGCAGATGTCATGGTGCGGGAAGCACAGAGAGTTCCAAACAAGATGAATCCAAAGAGACCCCACCAAGACATGTTGTAGTTAAAATGGCAAAAGTTAAAGATAAAGAGACTATTTTCAAGGCAGCAAGAGGGAAAAAAAGAATTACATTCAAAGGAAATCCCATAAGGCTATCAGCTGATTTCTCACAAAAATAAATTCAAAATGGATTAAAGACTAAAATGTACAGCCCCAAATCATAAAACTAGAAGACATAGGCAGTAAACTCTTTTACATCACTCTTATCAATATCTTTTTGGATATGTTCCCCCTGGTAAGAAAAACAAAAGAAAAAATAAACACGGTACTACATCAAGCTAAAAAGTGTTGCAGTCCTAGCCGGTTTGGCTCAGTGAACGTTGGCCCGTGGAGTGAACGGTCCCGGGTTCAATTCCCGTCAAGGCATGTACTGTGGTTGCAGGTTCCCCAGCCCTGGTCGGAGTGCATGCAGGAGGCAACCAATCAAAGTGTTTCTCTCACAGCGATGTTTCTCTCTGTCTCTCCGTCTCCAACTCTTTCTAAAAATCAATGGGAAAATATCCTCAAATGAGAATTAACAAAACAAAAACAAGTTTTGCACAGCAAAGGAAACCATCAACAACAAAAAAAGACAACTTACTGAATGGAAGAAGATACTTGAAAATGATTTATCTGATAAGGGGTTAATATTCAAAATATGTAAAGAACTCACATAACTCAACATCATAAAACAAACAATCCAATTAAAAATTTGGCAGAAGACCTAAATAATAATTTCTCCAGAAAGAACATACAGATGGCCAACGGACATATGAAGATGCTCAGCGTCACTAACCATCAATGTGAATCAAAACCAAAATAAGAGTCCTGGCCAGTGTGGTTCAGTGGTTAGAATGTTGGCCTGCACAAGGGAAGGTCTCAGGTTCTATTTCTAGCCAAGGGCACATACCTGGGTTGCAGGTTCCATCTCTGCCTGCCCCCCTCCCCCCGTTGGGGTGAGTGTGGGAGGCAACCAATAGGTGTGTCTCTCTCACATTGATGTTTCTCTCTCTCTCTCTCTCTCTCTCCCCACCCCCTTCTCCACCCCCACCTTCCTCTCTTCCACTCTCTCTAAAAGACTCAACGGAGCCCTGGCCGGTTTGTCTAGGTGGATAGAGCGCCGGCCTGTGGATTGAAGGGTCCCAGGTTCAATTCCAGTCAAGGGGCGTGCAGGGGGCAGCCAATCAGTGATTCTCTCTCATCATTGATGTTTCTCTCTCTCTCTCCTTGTCCCTTCCTCCCTGAAATCAATAGAAATATTTTTTTTAAAGTAAAAAATAAAAGAATCAGTGGGAAAATATCCTCACTCCTCGAGTGAAGATTAAAAAAACCCCCAAACAACACAATGAGATACTCACCTCAGCCCTGGCCAGTGTGGCTCAGTTGGTTGGAGAGTTGCCCCATGCCCCCGAAAGTCACAGGTTTGATTCCCAGGGGCGCATATGGGAGGCAAGCAATTCATGTTTTTCTCTCACATTGATGTTTCTCTCTCCCCCCCTTCCTGCCTCTCTAAAATCAATTCAAGAAAGTGGTTGTAACAGGATTTTTAAAAAATCAACAAACAGCAAGTGTTGGTGAGGTGTGGAGAAAAGGGAATCCTCGGGCACTGTTGGTGGGATTGTTAACCGATATGGCCACTATAGAAAACGGTGGAATTTCCTCACATTAAAAACAGAGCTGCCGGATGGCCCCGCATTCTGGGTATTTAGCTGAAGACATTTACATCCCTGTGTTCGTTGCAGCATTACCTACAATAGCCAGACACGAAACAACCTAAGCGCCCACCGATGGACAAACGTATGAAGAAAACGGGATGCATGTCCAAGGGAACATTACTCAGCCACGAGAGAGAACGAGCTCTTGTTATTCGCAGCAGCATGGATGGACCTAGTCCGAGAGGGTATTACGCTAAGTTAAACAAGTCAGACAGAGAAAGACAAGTACCATATAGTTCCACGTATATGTGGAATCTGAAAACGAATGAATACACAAAATAGAGAGAGAAAAAAATGAGAATAAAGTCTGATGGGGTGCAGGAGTGAATGGCTTTATTGCGCCTCGGGACCCTGCCCCTCAGGCTCTCCTTCGGAGACCGCGCCTCCGTCCGTAACGCTATCACCTCCGTCCATAATGCTCTCGATCCAGGCCGCGTAGCTCCCCAGCCGAGTGTAGATGCCTGGCTTCCTGCGGTTGCCACACACGCGGGATCCTGAGGTGACCATGCCCTCGGCCACGCCGTTGCACACCAGAGGGCCCCCAGAGTCACCCTATGTGAGAAAGGGCCGTGAGCGGGTGTTTATCTCCCCCCTCCCCCAACAACCCAAGAGTCCCCACGCTCTCCGGTGTCACGCCGAGCTCGACCCCTGCAATTCCCGCTCCTCCCTCCAGCCCAAACCTACCCCCTCCCCGTGTGTCAATCTCCCCAGGCCCCACCCACCACCGCAGGCCCCATCCACTAAGTCCCTGCCCTCCAAACCCCACACTTCAATGCCCCGCCCTCCCCCAGCCCCACCCCTCTCATGGGGCCCACCTCCCGGAGGCCCCGCCCTATTGCCCTAAGGGCAGGGACCAAGACTGAATGTCAGCATACCCACAGATCCGGCACATTCCCAGCCACTGATTCCTAAGTTGAAAAGGATGCACATGAATATTAGCAGTGACCAATCAAAGCATAAAATAATGTCCCTGGATATATCCTATTAGCCCTCAGAAACCTACCAGAGTGGCGTTCTCAGACAGCTGGGGGCGGGGTGAGACGCGTGTCAGGGCTGCGGGGAGAGCATGCAGCAGGAGGGACTGTGGCTAGACTCTGTGGGACCGGCAGGGGGAGGTGGGCATCAGGGTTGGGGGTCTCATGCAGCCAGGCTTGGCCGACCTGCAGCAGAAGGAGGTCGTGGTCGATGGTTTCCCGCCGGCTGCCCGGGTGGAGCACTGCTCGGGACACATTGTACCGGCGCTTGGAGAGTTCAGGTTGCGACAGGGAGTGCGCGCCTAGGAGCACCGTCACCGTCTCATTGGGCCTGGAGCTGGGGCAGGGGTCCATGTCAGATCCACGTCCCACCCCCGACCTCGCTGCGCTCAGCACCCACTGCTCAGCCACCAGGAAGCCGCCGCACACGTGCGTGCCGTTCACCTGCACCGATGCCATGTAGGGCCGCTGGTGGGGCGTGGCCTCGCTGCCGCCCAGGATCCGGCCCCGGGGCTGTGCCCCTGGGTGCAGGCAGATGGGCGTGAGGACTCCACGGGTGACGGCAGCCCAGCCCTCAGAGGCCCCCTCAGGCCACCCCAGCCCCCCTCAGACCTGGAATTTCATCATTGGAGCCCCCACCCCAGGGTCATAAATTCAGCTGCCTGGGGGAACAATAAATAGGGAGTAGCAGGGTCGGGGCAAATTCCATTCTACATATTGAGCCTAACAGTTTTGATTGAAACATAAGAAAAGTGGGGTAGACCAAACCAACACTCCTGGCAGCCACTGAACACGCGGGCTGCGCGTTCTGACTGCGGGGAAAGCTTGCATTTCAGACCCAAGCTTTGAGAATCCCCAGACTTCCAGAGCCTTCCATTCACCTGGGCGCTGCCCCCTTTCTGCCTACCTAGTGGGGTTGGGGGACAGTCCTTTCTGCCTGATGGAGGGGGCCCCATGGCTGACCACCCCGCAGGCTGGTGCCCCCCTGCTGTCAGCCCAGTCCCAGGCCCACTCTCACCACACAGGGCCACTCCTAGAAGGATCAGAGCCGCCAGGCGCACGGAGAGGTCTGTCATGGTGCTGCCGTGGCCTCGACACTGACCAAGGTGGGGCCCTGGGAGACTCTTATGAGAGGGGAAGGCGGGGCGGCTCCCACTGGCCCTATCTGCCCAATGGCAGTGGCCCAGCTGGGTCAAGGGGAGCCCGCCAGTCTGCTTCCGCCCGCCTCGAGATGAGGTTATCGTCTGTTGGACTTTGCACCGTGAGGGCTGCCTCCTGCCTCTGGGTACCTAGCCCAGAGCTGACCCTGGTGCGGGGAGCAACCCCTCGGGATCCAGGAGCAGAGCCGAGGGATGGAGCCCCCCCCCCCCCCCCAGCACCCCGGCCAAGTCTCCCACAGCGTCCTTCCAGCCCTCAAGTTTCGCAACAGCCGCTGAAGGCCACAGCGTGTAAACAACCCGTTTCCTCGTGTTTTTCTTTTCTTTTTTCTGCACCTCCCTCCTTTGTCTTCCTTCTCCAACTTGGAGAGGCAATTGGGTGGGGGAGGAAATAGGGTCACCCTACACCTTGTCGCCATTGCTGTGCCTCTGGGTCCTGACACCCCAACCAGTGGAATGTTGGAAAGGTGCAGTGTAGGGGCAGCTGGAAAGACCGTGCCTTCAACAAGGAAATTTTAATGGGAAGCTCAGGTCTGCCTTCAGGTGTGGCTCGACCCAGGCGCCTTGAACAATGTCAGGTCTTTGCTGCTAGTTTCCCACTTCCTCCTGATGGCTTCCCTCCTCACCAGGCTCCCCTATTGTGGTCCCAGGAACCCCAGACTCAGCCCAGTGGCTCAGCGGGCTCCTGCTCAATTCCCCATGACATCAGTGTCTGCAGCTGCCTCTGCTTGGCTGAGCCTGGATCACAGGCCCCTCCCAGGTTCTGAAGAGAAGAAAGGTGGCGGCAGGTGCTGGGACCAGAGGGGAGGGGCAGACCTTGAATATCCCCAGTGGGAACAGTGCACAATACTTTCCCCTCCTTTTTTTTTTTATCTCCTCACAGCAGATTATTTCATACGTATACAAAAGAATAGAAAATGACAAATGGGATCTGTTAGATCCTAACAGTTTCCTTATTAAAATCAGAAGTTCTGAATGAATGCCCATGAGGAGATGGGAGTCCGGATTATGTAAGAATGTTCAAAATTGCAACAAAATTTGGAAATGACCTAGGAAGATGGTGTGGTTCCATAAACAACCCTGAACATCTCCAGATGTCGTGTGGACAAGGGAAGGCCGCCTGGGTATAGTATTAAGTGGGAAAAGCAGGGGAGCTAGGCACCTTCCTGAGCAGCTGGCACCCGGGGGCGGCTGGGTAAGGGGAGCGCCTGCCGGCAGAGAAAACAACCAAGGCAGAGACCCCGAGGGGAACCCAGGGGGCTGAGCTCCAGAGGGAGGGCGTTTGGGTCCAGGGGACCGAGAGGGAAAGATTTATCCCAAACTCATGGTGTGTGTGTGTGTGTGTGTGTTGGGGTGTGGGTGTGGGGAGGAGCTCAAAACAGTTAGTTTTATCTGTTTCCAAAAGAAAGGTCAGATGGTTAAAAAAAATCTTGGATACTTGATTATGCAACTTGAAGATAATCAGTGAGGCTTTGGTCAAGTGTTTAAGAAACCAGTGTGGAGAAAACCAGAGGGAGATGCAGTAAGCGGGTTTGGTCTTTACCACAGGGGCTCTCTATAAAGCCGTTTCACCTGGAGTGGGTGGAGAGGATAAGATGTGTGTGAGTGGATGAGTGTGTATGTGTGCGCGCGCACATGTGTGTGTGTGTGTGTGTTGGGGTGTGTGTGTGTGTGTTGGGGTGTTACTTATTGTCACTCCGCTCATGTATTTGTTTGCCTGGGTGACTATCTCCTCCCCCATCGTCAGACTCTAGGCTGCATGATGGCAGAGGCCATGTCTGTTGCGGTCCCCACCCGTGGCCCCAGAGGGCTCCCATGGGACCAGGAAGACGAAAGAGGGTACAAGTCAGTCATGTCACCCCCAACCCCCAGAGCAGCAACTCCCACCGAGGCTGGGGGATGCCTTGGGAATCTTCTGCTCTGCGCCTCCCCACTTGTCAGAGCAAAGGGCTGGGGAGTGGGGAAGGGCTTGTCTCTGTCACCAGTGAAACCCCCGTCCCTGGCTGCTCCCTTCCCGGACAGCACTCACTCCTCCCACAGGGAAGCAGGGGTTCAGAGACGGCCGCCAAGTTGCCCAAAGTCAGAGCTGGGGCTCGAACTCAGGCTCCTGAGAAGGGCTTCGCCTCTCTGCACCTCCGCTTCTCTGTAACACAGGGCACCGAGGGGACCCGCCGCAGGGGCCGGAGAGGAGCCGACACTTGCAAAGACTGAGGTTGATTCCTGCACCTGGTGAGCACTCAGCAAACACCTGCTACAGCGGCTTGTGTCGTGGCCACTTGTAACTCTAACTTAATCATGTGTGAATGCGTTTTACAGGAGGGAAGCCAGAAATGGCAAGTGGCATCCTTTTGTGCCAGGATGGGAAGGAACTTCTGACCCCAATGCCCTGGTTTTGCTGCCACCTGGTGGCAGCATACTTGTGAGATGCCCCAAACACTCTCCTAATTACTTTTTCTTTTTAATTTCTTTATTGATTAAGTTATTGCACATGTGTCCTTATCCCCACATTACCCCCCATCTCCCCACTCATGCCCTCACCCCCCTGTTGTGTGTGTCCATTGGTTAGGCATATAGGCAAGCATATAAGTCCTTTGGTTGATCTTTTCCTCTTACCCCCACCCTCCCCTACCTTCCCTCTGAGGCAGTGGTTCTCAACCTTCCTAATGCCGCGACCCTTTAGTACAGTTCCTCATGTTGTGGTGACCCCCAATTTCATTGTTACAAATTGAACATAATTAAAGCATAGTGATTAATCACAAAAACAATATGTAATTATATCTGTGTTTTCCGATGGTCTTAGGGGACCCCTGTGAAAGGGTCGTTCGACTCCCAAAGGGGTCGTGACCCACAGGTTGAGAACCGCTGCTCTGAGGTTTGAAGGTCTGATCGATGCTTCTCTGTCTCTGGATCTGTTCTAACTACTTTCAATCTCCAATTGCACAACCAACAAACACCCAGACACATTCTACAAAACAGAGAAGGTTTTTATTCTGCCAGATGCTGCGTGAGGCAGCATGGATGGGCCTGGCCAGGGGCAGGTGAGGTGGGGTGACTGGGGCAGCCCTTTCTAGTGGCTCCTACTTGCAGGGTCCCTGGGGTGGAGAGGAGGGCGGTCGCTGTGGCTGCGGATGATGGAGTTGATCCAGTTTGCATACTGCGCGACGGGGGCAAAGGCATCTGGGAAGAAGCCGGAGCCGCAGCTTCCTCTGATGAAGGAGTCGATCCCGTGGATCAGCCCGTTGCAGACCAGGGGCCCGCCGGAGTCCCCCTGTGCGGGGCCAGGTGAGGTTAGGGGGCTAGGCTCCCAGGGCCCCCCACCTGCCTCCCTTCGGGGCTGGGGAGTCCTCCTGGCACCTGGCTTGCAGTCCTGGTGGCTGAGGCCGGGTAGGAGTGGGTGGGAGCTGAGAGGGGGTGGCAGGTACTCACAAAGCAGATGCCCGCGCGGCGCCGGGGCACGAGGGTGCACACGTTTGTGGGGCGGCAGAGGGATGTCACCACGGTCACGTTGAGCTGCTGGAGGACTCTGGGTGGTGGCTGGTTTGTGCCCAGCCGACCCCATCCCATGGCCAGGCACCGTACCCCGTCACCCACACCTTGGCCCTGCTCGGGCAGGCTGGCCACCTGCACGTTGGCGTTGATGGTGGCTGACCCGTTGAGCTGCAGTGGGCAGGACAGAGCATCAGAGTCACATGGGGCAGCGGGTGCCGACTCTCCCCGCCCTGGGCCTGTTTCCCCATCGGAGGCCCCAGGATAGTTCTGGGATTTTATGGAGCTGCATGGCCACCTGCCAGATGCTCCCCACCCTGAGCGTCTGTGTCCCCATTTGTGCAGGAGATGCAACCACAGTGGCTCAGGGTGAACTTGAACGTGTCTTGAGTGCAGTGAACAGTAGGTACCAAACTGTGGGCAACACCAACGACAACAGAGCCCTTGTTCCGGAGCCTGACAGAGAGTGATCATAGCTCCGCAAGCCGTGGGGGAGGGACGGTTTCTCCCTCCAGCCTCCCCCAGTCTGAATGTGGGGCACTTTGCCCCAGTTCACAGACAGGGACTGTCCCTGCCCTCTGCATCCTCTTGTTCACGCGCACAACAGCCCTGCCAGGTGGGGCTGATTTCCTCGGTCACACAGGTGGAGACGGAGGCACAGAGATGACCTGCCCCGTGAGAGCCAGGTGTGGCCTCCGGCCTATCGCCCCTGCTTTGCCCTTCCCCACCTCAGGCCCCAGGCCTTTACACCCGTGGGCATCCCTTCCCTGCCCCGGGCACCCCTTGGCCGCCCGGCTGGCCGCCCACCTGCAGGAGCACGATGTCATTCAGCAGCTGCTGGGCATCGAAGCCGTTTTCAAAGACTTGCTGGACCCTGAACAGCTGCCTGGTGGGCTCACGCCGGCCCAGGTTGTGCGCCCCCAGCACCACCTGCACCGTCTGGAAGTTTCTGCAGCAAAGTGGGTGCAGGAGGTGATTCGAGGTGGCTCTTGGGTTTGGGGGTGGGAGAGAAACCCCAGAGCTCAGCCGAGCCCAGGCCCAGGCCCACGGGGGGCCTCACCACCCAGGACCGATCTTTGGGCTCCTTGGCTGAATGCCTGGTGAAGAAGGTGCATGAATGGGGGCGCCCTGGAGGGGCCCAGACCCTGGTCTCACTCCCCTCCCCCGCCACCCCGACTCGCTTTGACAGACATGGGAATGGAGGGGAGAGGGAGGGCATGCCCGGGAGTCACTCACATGCCATTCACACAGTGCGCGGCCGACATGACAAAGTTCGGGGCCACCAGGGTGCCGCCACAGAAGTGGCCTCCACTCCGCTGCAGGGACACCATGAAGGGCCACGCGTGGGGCTTGGCCTGCCGGCCACCCACAATCTCGGAGGCCAGCACGGGGCCTGGAGACAGTCGGGGGGAGTGTGGTGGTGAGTGTCATGGAGGGCCCCTACCCCACTGGGCCAGTTGGCCCTGGAACTCCCACCCAGAACCTCTGGGTCAGGACTCTTTCGTGCTTGTTGCCAGGAGAGGAAAGAGGGGCCTGCCACCGCCTCCTGCCAGGGCACAGCTAGATCTGGGCTTCATTTGGCTTTGGAGTCCCCAGAGCGTGCCCACTGACCTGCCCCCACTGGATTCCTTGGGCCCCTCAGAGCCTCAGTCTCCTCCTCTGGAAATGGGTCTCCTCATCCCAGCCACCCCTCCCCGTGAGGAGAAGGGGACCACTTAAGTCAGGCG
>NW_006291485.1:1210576-1220153 GCF_000327345.1 Myotis davidii | reverse complement strand
GGACAGGCGTGTGGCTCCACTCACCACTCAGCAGCACGGTCAGCAGGACGGAGGCCAGGGCCGGGCCGGAGGATCTGCAGCTTTGGGTCATGGTTGAGCAGGGGCTCGGGTGTCTCTGCCCCCTGCACCCACCTGGCCCTCTTATAGCCCCAAGCCCGGGGGCCGTTGCATTGCCCCACCACAGGGCTAGCTGTCCCCACTTCCTTTCTCCACCTCCAGGAATGGATGAGGGTGAGGATGGCAAGAGCAGGGGGGGTGGGTGCAAGGGGCCTGGGTTGGCTCCAGATAAAATTCAGGGCACAAATTTGAAAGTCAGATTTTAAAAAATTATTTTTTCTTTTTAACTAAATGTATTGGGGTGAAATCGCTTAATAAAATTATGTAAGTTTCAAGCGTACAGTTCTGATACATCATCTGTATGTTGCATTGTGTGCCCACCACCCAAAGTCAAATCTTCTGTCACCAAATATTTGACTCCCTTTACTTCGCCCGAACCCCCTTCCCTCTGGTAACCACCGTACTGATGTCTGTGTCTACGAGTGGTTTTTTCTTGTTTCTGTACAGATGATTTTTATAAATAATAAAATGTTATGTCTCCATTACAAACCTTCCATATTGAAAGGCTCTCTAACATGAATTGCTTTAATATTAATTATGAAGCACAAAAGTTTAAGAACCTCACAGTGGGAGCCATCCAACCCCGGCAAACTCTAGTGATGAGACATTCTCTTTTAATGTGAAACTAACACAGTTCACAATTACAGAGAGAATGTCCTCGCCGTGGGTGTTAGGAGACCAGTTAACTTTCCAGACCCAAAGGCACTCACTCCCAGGGATGCACCAAGCTCTGAGCCAAACCAGCCACGTGGGGTTGGTTCCTTGAAAACAGCGGCCACCTACTGTTCAGCCTGAGCGGCCCAAGGACAAACGGAACGAGCAAAAGCCTCCCTTCTCTTCACACCTACGCGCACACGCGGACTGGCCGCCCTCATCACTGCGCAGGGGGCGTGTGCGGGGAGCAGTTCAGTTCTAGTTTGGAGCTGTCACCCCCTCTGCACAGCGGCCACGCGGATGATCCAGACTCGGTATTTTGCCTGAGAGCCACCTGCCACACATCTTCACGCGGCGGCCGTGACCGGGCACTCCCAGACTGCTTCCTGGCGAGGCCCCGGTTAAGACGGACACGGAGAGCGCCATTCTTTCCGGGCCACAGAACTCTCCTTGGTCAACCCTGAGCCCCCGTGACAAGCAAGAGGACCCCGAGCACCCCTGCTGCTGGGCCTGGGTGGGGCGCGGGGACTGGGCGCCCCTGCAGTGCGGTGCTGGGCTTCCCCAGCCGGTTCCTGTACCCGTTCCCAGCCCCTCTGTTGTTTTTTTTTTAAAAAAAAAACAATTTATTTAGTATAACTATGTTCCAAATATTGTACTTATCTGGAAAGTTAGCCCTTATTTACCTGACATTCGAATGTAACTGGGTGTCCTGTATTTTTGCTAACTCTGGCCCCCCTGGGCCCCGAGTGGCGGCTGCCACAGCGCCTCGGTCTCCCCTCTCCCCGGAGCACCACAATCCGGCCGGGGCACCCAGCGCGGTCCTGACGTTTCACAGGGGCGACAGGGGGCTGCTCGGTTCCCATCTGAGATGGGGAAGCTGATGCACAGCGAGGCCTCCCCCATGAGTGGCTCCCCAATGACACGGTGAGCAGCTGGGGTTTGAACTCAGGCCCCCACAATTCACAGCTGGATGACGATTTGCTGCCCGCCTCCCTGAGTCTTGGGTCTCCCGCTCCTGGCCTGGCCTTCCAACCTCCCTTTGGCGATGGCTCACAATGGGGAACTCATTCCCACCCGGGGCCCTATTAGTCTCAGGTCACCAGCAGAGGTTCTGGGGAAGAATTCCCCCCCGCCCCCCCATCCCCCACCTCCTGGGGTTTCACAGATCCCCTCTCTGGCCCGGGAAAGGAACTCTGCCCCGGCCAGGGGGCTGGACCATGGATGTCCATTGAAGCTTGAGAGCTGCTGTCTGGGGCTGTGGAAGAACTCAGGCCAAACCGTGGAGAAGGGGCCCCCAGGGCCCAGCCCCCAACCCCTGGCCCTGTTCCTCTTCCCACCTCCCCCAGATGCTCCAGCTCCAACGGCTGTAGCCAAGGCTGTCGCAAGAAGCAACGTTCTCCTGACCAGGAGCAGGGTTCATGGGGGGCAACCAACGGATCCATCGCAGGAACAAGTGGGTGGGGGCATGGAGGACACCCGGAGCCAGGGCTGGAGTCCTGCTTGTCCCTGGGCCTCCCTCTCCATTTGTGGCCACAGGCAAACGAACCCCCACATCTCATCATTGAGGGTGATGGCCCTTCTTTCCCAGAGCCTAGCACACTGCAGGCACTCAGTGCTCACCCTCATCCCTCCCTTCATCGGATACATGTCCCCTGCCCTCCTACCTGCTTGGCAGGGTCTCCACCCCATTGTGTTAAATTTGCCACAGAGTATTTAGTAAGCACCTACTGTATACACAGCCCTGTTTCCAGTCCAGGGATGAGGGAGAGTGGAGGAAGCCATGTCTTGGGGGCGGGGTGGGGGGGGAGGCTGTGGCTCAGACAGGGAGACCCCATTTAATCAAAGTTGCGTTTATTGAGCATCACCTGTATACTGTGTACACACATCTCATAGTGGTATAGCCTCTGGGTTCCAATCTGGGTTCCTATCTTGCTTGGCCACTTGCCCTCTACAGAACTTGGGGACACTGGCTTAACCCACTGACTTAACCGTCTGTGCCCCAGTTTCCTTGTCTGTAAAAGGGAAGTTATAACAATAGACTCCGTTGTGTAGGAGTATCCCAAGGTGAAGTGAATAACCGTTTGCCAAGTTCTTAGATAAGAAAGTGATGTTAACCATTAACCACCTCCAGGCTGGGAGGCAAACTGCTCTGCTTCTCATTTGCAATCAGAGTCGTGGTAACGCTGGCTGGCCACACCTGCCTGGCCACACCAACCTGGCCACACCTGCCTGGCCACACCTGCCTGGCCACACCAGCCTGGCCACACCTGCGTAATGAGTAACGGGTCTTCCAAATAAGACACCTGCGCTTTATAGACCTGAGTTACCCTGCAGGGAGGAAACAGTGATTCCGGCATCTCTCCCACCGCTGGAGACTAGGCACCTCGGAGCTGCAGGGACCGGCTCCCCCTGTCTGTGGCCCCGAGCAGCACAGACCCACACACCCCTGGGGCGTGGGGGGGAACCCCTTGCTCCCTGAGGCCTCCCGATTTGCATGCACTGACCATCCTGCTTGTTATTCTCATGGGCTCCTCATTTCCGGAATCTACCCCAGGACCCCCAGCCCCTGATCCTCAGCTCCCAGTGTTGGGTTTGATCTTTGCGGTGCAGAGCTCCCCTGAGCCATCTTTCACACACGAGCCCAAAAAACTAGCAAACATCTCTTGTTGGATTTTTGTGGGGCTTTCCGTTCCCTATACTTCCTCTAGCACAGTGGTTCTCAACCTTCCTAATGCCGCGACCCTTTAATACAGTTCCTCATGTTGTGGTGACCCCCAACCATAAAATTATTTTCGTTGCTACTTCATAACTGTAATTTTGCTACTGTTATGAATCGTCATGTAAATATCTGATATGCAGGATGTATTTTCATTGTTACAAATTGAACATAATTAAAGCAAAGCGATTCATCACAAAAACAATATGTAATTATATGTGTGTTTTCGGATGGTCTTAGGCGACCTTGTGAAAGGGTTGTTCGACCCCCAAAGGGGTCGCGACCCACAGGTTGAGAACCGCTGCTCTAGCACACCTCTTTCACCCCCAGCTGTGGGGTTTTTATAGAAACCACTTCCCTGCCTTGAGCCCCTGGGAAGTGCAGGGAACCCCCAGCACCGCCTGCCGCTCAGCGTGCATTTCCCAGGATTCAGCTGTGTCCCCCGTCTTAGCACATCTGTGCTCCTGGCACTGCTGCTATGGACCAGGCCTAGCACTTACCCTGGGCCAAGGTGTAACAGTTACAAAAGGGGCAGGCCCGGAGCTCTCACTCTTACTGAATTGTATGCTGACACCAGATGGTGGGAGAAGAAATAAATAAAGAAAGAGCTTCCTTCCCAGTCCCGTTGGTCCTGTGAGCAGGTTGGCCCTCTCTCTGAGCCTCATTCCATGGCTACTCGCCTGCTGGCCAATGGTCTCTGCCTCTTCCTGGCCTCGGGGCTCTTCTCTAGCCCCCCCCCCCCCTTCACGTCTGTGGCCCTGCATGCTCCTGCCCCACCACATGCCTGAACTCTCCTTCCCCAGCCCCTGGGCCGGCTCCATTCCAGCCACACCGAACCCTTCCTGTTCCTCCGCACTCAGTTCTCTTCAGGCTCCTGCTCAGGCACAGCTGCCTCCTCCAGGAAGCCTCCCTAACAGCCATTCTGCCGGCCCCTGGCTGAGTCATGCCCCACAGGCCTGGGCACTCCATGTTGTTATTATTTTTTAAATAATCTGTATTGACTTCTGAGAGGAAGGGAGAGGGAGAGAGACATAGAATAGACATCAGTGTCTAGAAAGAGACATCAGTGATGAGAGAGAACCATTAATCGGCTGCCTCCTGCACGCCCCCCTCTCCCCGCCAGGGATCGAGCCCGAAACCTGGGCATGTGCCCTGACCGGGAGGGAGTGGAACCATGTCCTCATGGTTCATAGGTGACACTCAGCCACTGAGCCTCGTCGGCTGGGCAGCACTCGTGTTATGACAGCCCGGTCCCCCGGCAGCCCTCGAGCTGGAGACACAGAGCCCACAGGACACCCCACCCCTGAGGGTGAGGGCGGGGCTCTTGGTCTGTGTGGGAAATGTCTGTGGTGGCTCCCTCTTCCAGACAAGGAAATGGAGACGCAGAAATGGGCATCAGCTTGCCCGGGAACGCACTGGTGGGGCTGGACTCCACCCACGCCTATGGGCACTGGGGGAGGGGCCCCACTGTGACCTGGTCCCCACACTGGCTTCGAGGCTTCTGCTCCAAACCCCCGTCCAAAGCCTGGGGTCTGGAGATTTGGATGCTGGGGACCGTGGGCCACTCTCCCCGCGTGGGAAGGACAGACAGGAGCCAGAGGAGGGTTTCAGTTTTTATTGACGTCACCGTGAGGCTGGGCACCAGCTCCCTTCCCCCATTAGGGCTTGTTCTCTGTCCTCAGCCCGTGGGGGGACCCGGGGGAAGGGGCTCAGGAGCGGCCCTCGCCCCCCACACTTCTCAGCACAGACTGAATCCAGTCCACATAGAGGGCAACGCGGGCGTAGAAGTCGGGGTACTGGCGGTTGGCACACTCCCGAACGAGGAAGGAGTCCACGGCCTGGAGGATGCCGTCGCAGATCAAGGGGCCGCCGGAGTCCCCCTGGGAAGGGTGGGAACAGCTGGTCAGTCACCCCGGATGTGGCCACGTCCGGCAAAGTGAAGCTGGTGGCAGCCCAATGCCAGTTAGCGGTAACATGTTTCCAGGGCGGAATTCTCTTTAAGGCCCGTGGGCGACAGAGGGAGACGGGCCACTCAGGAGGGGGGTGGGCATTTACGGCCCCTGCTCTATCCCTGGACCCCAGGAGTGAGCTGGGCGGCTCCAAGAGGGGGCCCCGGAATGGGAGAATCCCTAGACCCACCAAGGCCACCGGGTACGACATGAGCACCCCTGGGTGCCTGTGGGAGCCGAGGCTGTTCCCCAACCCTTGCTGAGCCCTCACGATGGGTGCGCCCCTCTTCCCGACAGGAGACCAAGGCACAGCCTGCAGCGGCTCAGTGGGGAGGAGGTGGGTTTGAACTGCTGCCACCCCCGCCCTCCCTCCTGTGGGCAGCTCCTGGAGCCCTCTCTGCCATCCACAGCGGCCCAGGGCGCTGGCAGCCGGGCAGGTACGTACAAAGCAGATGCCAGCTTTGCGCCGGGGAACGAAGGTGCACACATTCTCTGGCCGACACAGGAAGGTGACGACGGTGACGTTCAGCTCCTGAAGGACTTGGGGCACTGGTTCCATGGTGCCCAGGCGGCCCCAGCCCATGGCCAGGCACTGGGTGCCGTGGGGCAGCAGCTGGCCTTGCTCCGGGAGCTTCGCCACTGCCACCTGGGCGGTGAGGTTGGCAGGGCGGTCCAGCTGGGGCAGAGTGAGAGGAGATGGGCAGTGAGATCCTGTCTCCAGGCCCCATAGCCACCCCCTCTCACATCCACTCACGTCCTGACCATCCCAAAGTGCCTCCTCTGGGCCCGCTCCCGCTCACTCTCAGGTTCTACCTCAGGGTCACCTCCTCCAGGGAGCCTGTTCTGATTGATCCTCCAACCCCACCAGGACTGTTTACATTCTCTGACACCATGGGCCTCCCATTTGCAGCATTTGTCACCATGGTTTTCATCCACTCACAAAGCGCTCATTGAGTGCCAACTGTATGCTTAGTCCTCTGCTAAACCCTCAGGGAGCTGACCTTCCAGGGAGAGTGACAGATGCATTGTCGAGGGAAATGGCGAGATGGTGAACCGTGCATCAGGGGAGGGGTGGCTGTCTTTCCACTAGGGTGAGGGGAGCTCTCGCTGAGAAGGTGAGGTGGGCATTGAGGTGGGGGGTGAGGATGTTGGGAGGATGGGTGCCGGGCAAGGGGCACGGCCAGGTCAGAGGCAGGTGGGGCAGCCATTTGTGGGGCTATTGTCTGAATGGCCCTCTCCTTACCAGGCCTACTGTGTACCAGGCTATGTCCCAGCACCGGCAGGGGCCTGGCATATAGTAGGTGCTCAATACGTGTTTGCTAAAGGTGACTGAAGGGGTAAGCACCGGTCCTGCGGGCTCCGCCCACCCACCTGCAGTAGGAGAATGTCATTGCGAATACCCTCTGGGTCATAGTTGTTGGAAAACTGGCGAGTGATGGAGAACTTCTGTTGGCTGGGCTCGGCGTTCCGCAGGTTGTGGGCCCCGAGCACCACCTTCACCAGGGCCATGGGCCTGAGAGATCAGGGTGCTTATTGTTTGCTCCCCCATCCACCCATTTCCTTACCCCATGAGCACGCTGAGCACCAGATGCAGCTCCCTCAGTTACAGCCTCCCTCAGACCCAGGGCAGGGCCACCTCCCCCCTCAGACCCAGGGCAGGGCCACCTCCCCCCTCAGACCCAGGGCAGGGCCACCTCCCCCCTCAGACCCAGGGCAGGGCCACCTCCCCCCTCAGACCCAGGGCAGGGCCACCTCCCCCGTCAGACCCAGGGCAAGACCTTGTCTCCCCTCCTCAGACCCAGGGTAGGACTGGTCCTCCCCATGAGACCTATGGCAGGTCCACCTGGACACTCACATGTTTGCCAGGCAGTGAGCAGCGGTCAGCACGAAACTCGGGTGGATCAAGGTGCCTCCACAGAAGTGGGCATTCAGCATCTGCAGTGACGCCATGTAGGGCCGAGAGTGGGGCTGAGCTGCCCGCCCGCCCACAATCTCCGAAGCCCATGCTGCACCTGAGAACGAGGGGCATCGGCGGCTGTCACTCTCCCTGCTGCGTGCAGCCCCACCCACCTCGCTGGAAGGGAAGCACTGGGCAGACACCGAGTCCCATGTCCCAGAGCTCCCCCCTGCCCTGGAGGCATTCATTCCAGGCAGCAAATGGGTCCTGCCCTGGCCCTGCCTCAGCCTCCCCATCTGTGCGGTGAGGGTGCTGGGCTGGCTGTGGTGGGTGGATATTCCCCAGAATCAGCAAGGCCTGGGCAGATGGATGGACAACACGTGGCCCCACTCACCGCCCAGCAGCGTGGCCAGCAAGACAAGGGCCAGGGCAGGGTGGGAGGGTCGGTGGCTCTGGGTCATGGTTGGGTGGGGGCTCCCTTGCCTCCCAACCCCTCTTATAGCCCGAGACCTGGAGGCCGTTGGGGTTGCCCCACACCTGGACTGGGTGTCCTTACTTCCTCCTTTCAACCTGGGGCCGCAGGGAGTTGGGGGACAAACCACACTCCAGGGGGACAGGGAGCATCTGGCTCAGGGTTCCAACTCCCCTGCCAGTGTGAGAAACTATCTCCTGCCCATCCCGTGCCTGGGTCCCCTGGACAAGGGCCAGCAGGGCACAGGCTCAGAGGGACACACACACCGCTCTCCGTGCCTCCCCCGCAGGCCCCTTCGGCCTGAGAGGACGGTGGCCAGCATGTCCAGGTGTTGGTGTGAGCCCCACTCCTGGGGACAGGAAAGCACAGGAAACAGTGGTGGGGCCACAGAGCATGTCCCCTCCTGGGACGCAGAGGGTTCACTTTCCCTCTAAGGCAGAGTTCTTACCCGGGTGGTTGTTGCCCCAGGGGACACTGTCTGGGGACATTGTGAAGGTCAGCAGGGCTGATGGGGATGCCCCTGGTATCCAGTATGTGGGGCCTGGGACCATTCTCAACCCCCCACAATGCCCAGGCAGCTCCCCAGGTGTGATCTCCCCCCGCCTCCCCCATGTAAATAGTGGAGAAACCCTAGTTAATTATTTGGGAACATTTTTTAAAAATATATATTTTATTGATTTTTTACAGAGAGGAAGGGAGAGGGAGAGTTAGAAACATCGATCAGCTGCCTCCTGCACGCCCCCTACTGGGGATGTGCCCGCAACCAAGGCACATGCCCTTGACCGGAATCGAACCCGGGCCCCTTCAGTCCGCAGGCCGACGCTCTGTCCACTGAGCCAATCGGTCAGGGAACATTTGGGAACATTTTGATTTCACTCCCTGCTCACAGTAGACACCAGAATAAACCATGATGTTCAGACGGTGTAAACCAGGGTGACCCTCGCATCTGTGAGTCCCCTCCCGCTCCCTCCCACTCAGGCTGCATATTTTGTGTGGGCAGCCTCCCAGGACCTCAGTGGTCAGATGGTTACGAAAGAGGAGAACCTCCTGGGGTCCCGGAATCCCCTGACCCCGGGTTAAAGGAACAAGGCGCTGACATTGCTACAATGTGGATGAACCCTGAAACACGTGCTCGTGAGAGAAGCCAGACACAGAAGGACAAATTCTGTGTGATTCCGTTTATGTGAAATGTCCAGAACAGGCTGATCCAGAGACAGGAAGTGGGTTGGTGGTTGTCAGGGGCTGGGGGAGGGAGATGGGAAGTGGCTGCATATGGGGAGGGGGGAGTTCTTTTCGGAGTGAAGGAATGTTCTGGGACCAGAGAGAGGTGGTGGTTACACGATATTGTGAATGCATCAACTATCACTGAATTGTTAAATGGGCGAGTCCTATGGTTTATAAAGTGTATTTCAATAAAACTTCACCAACAACAAAATGAAACATACACACAAACCTGCTAGATAACTCACCCACCAAGGGGGGCCTCCCTGGGGGTTTTGGGGTGCCCTTCTCCAAGCGCTCTGTTCCGGGTGCACACACACCAAGGCTTGGGGGACAGGCAGGTGGGTGCGGGGGCGGGGGCTGCCTGGAGGCCTTGGGCAGGGGGTGTGGGAAAGCTCCCAGGGCAGAAGCTGGGGGCTGTGGAGAGCCTGGGGGCGGGGAGTGCAATAGGAATGAACCCTCTGGCAGGGGGTCCCGCTGGCAGGTGGAGGGGAAGTGGGGGCTGGGAGCTGTTGCCCCGGCCCCTTTCCATTCCAACCGTGGGTGGCATA
>NW_006291485.1:1197726-1210486 GCF_000327345.1 Myotis davidii | reverse complement strand
TAGTCTCTCTCTCTCTCTCTCTCTCCTTAAAAAAGAAAATTATGATTTTCTTGAGTGTATCAGTGTGGGGGGCTCCAAGCTGGGGGACAATATGCTCTCAGACCCCAACAGCCCTTGGACCTCAGTTTCCCCATCTGAACAATGAGCAGGCAGTGGCTTGACCTCCCTAAGCTCTGGCCAGGGCCCCTGGAAGGATCGAGGTTCCTGAGCCATTAAGAGTCCCCTCTGAGCCAAAACCGGTTTGGCTCAGTGGATAGAGCGTCGGCTTGCGGACTGAAAGGTCCCAGGTTCGATTCCGGTCAAGGGCATGTACCTGGGTTGCGGGCACATCCCCAGTGGGGAGAGTGCAGGAGGCAGCTGATCGATGTTTCTAACTCTCTATCTCTCTCCCTTCCTCTCTGTAAAAAATCAATAAAATATATTTAAAAAAAAAAAAAAAAAAAAGAGTCCCCTCTGAGCCTCAACCTCCCCATGTGTGAAGGTGGGTATATGGCAACACAAGTAACCAAGCTTGGTGGTCAGTCAGTTTGGGTGAGCGCCGGGGGCTCCCGGGGGCAGGGGGAGGCTTTGGGGCACCCACACTGGGGCAGGGGCTGTGGAGCCCACAGACCCTCACACCCGGCAGCTGGGGCAGAGCTCTCCCCCCTTCTACTGGCCAAGGATTCAAAGCCTTTGTGGGCTCTGGCACACACCTCCCTACAAACCGGAACCCCAGGCGATTAGCAGCCCATTCCATGATTGAGGGGCTGCCTCTAGGGACGCAGATCAACAACACGAATGCTCCCCTCAGTGCAGCGTGACACCCAAATCACGGGCTCCCTCCAGCACACACAGGTGTCCTGCTCTTCAACTTATGATCCCAGCCCTGGTCGGGCGTGTACGGGAAGCAACCAATTGATGTGTCTCTCACATCGATGTTTCTGTCTGTCTTCCTCCCTCCCTTCCACTCTCTCTAAAAATCA
Source organism: Myotis davidii (assembly GCF_000327345.1). NCBI lineage: Eukaryota > Metazoa > Chordata > Mammalia > Chiroptera > Vespertilionidae > Myotis > Myotis davidii. The sequence goes on along the minus strand of NW_006291485.1, from coordinate 1,209,524 downwards.
GTGGGAAAATATCCTAGGGTGAGGATTAACAAAAAATAAATAAACAAACCATTTAAATGCGTGTACAAAGTTCCCCTGGGAAGATTGGAAAGTGTCCTTGCATCCCTGACTCCTCCACCCGCAAGTAAACTGACTGATCCTCTTGGGCTCCTCGATGCTCCGACCAACAGGTGCGAACGTGCCACTCACACATGTGCACACACTGTCTGCCCTGGTCCATGTCTCCACTGTCCCGTGAAGACCCCTTAGGCCGGTGAATGAGGTGCCTCCACCTTTTACACAGCTGCGTCTTACTCCCCAGGGGAGTGGGCCGGACTTTGTGCATTTGTGGCCTCCTCCTGAGGACGCTGCGTTGTTTTCTGTCTCTTTTCCTTGTAGACATGTGGCAGGAACTTGTACCCTCATCATCCACACGATGCAAAGGGACCGGTGGGGCAAACCACTACCACCACCACCACCCCCGCTTCCCCCACCCCCCACCCCCATGGGTGGCGCTGCTGGCTCTGAGGCCCCAGACCCACCTCTGGTGGCCGTGTCCCAGTTACCCTCCCACCCAGGCAGATGCCCACAGAGTTCTCAAACCCCAGGGCTTTTGCAAATCCCATAGATTGAAAAAAATGGTCTTTTTGAGAAAGTTTGCTCATATATTTAGGATAATGCATGGAGGTGTAGGTGTTTCTGTATCTTCAAGATTCTTTTGTTTCTTTGCTGTGAACTGCTAACATCCTGTGCCCATTGCTTTTACTATGGGCTGTTGTTTCTTTCTTAGTGATTTTAGTTGCTCTTCATATATTAATCATAAGTATATATTGTTAAATATGTACTTTTTTGTTGTTAATCCTCACCTGAGGATATTTTTTTCATTGCTCTTTTAGAGAGCGTGGAAGGGAGAAAGGGGGGAAGAGAAACGTTTATGTGAGAGAGAGAGAGAGAGACTCATCAATTGGTTGCTGCCCGCACGTACCCCAACTGGGGCCCAAGATCGAGCCTGCAACCTTTCAGTGTGTGGGCCGATGCTCTAACCATTTATCACACTAGCCAGGGCTAAATATACACATTTTAAATATATAGAGTGGTATATAATAAATAATGATACGTTGTTTAAATTTTATTTTAATAAACTATATTATGTAATATATGATTCTATTTATTATTTTCATATCATTGTATTTATCATTTAATAGCTATGTTTTAGGTCTTTCTATATTAGGTACATTAGCCTCTGTGAGTCAAGTGACAGTCTTAGGCCAGTGTCTCGTGTGGCTCTTGACTTTGCGGCACAATATCTTTTTTTAAAAAATATATTTTATTGATTTTTTACAGAGAGAGGAAGGGAGAGGGATAGAGAGTTAGAAACATGGATCAGCTACCTCCTGCACACCCCCCACTGGGGATGTGCCCGCAACCAAGGTACATGCCCTTGACCGGAATCGAACCTGGGACCCTTCAGTCCGCAGGCCGACGCTCTATCCACTGAGCCAAACCGGCCAGGGCAATATCTTTTGGCCAAAGTGAGAGGTGGGTAAGGTGCTCCGTGTGTCAGGTGAAGATAGGACAGCCCCTGGTTCTCAGGGCTGTGAGTGAATTCAGCGACTGCCGGGAAATGCTCATTACCTCCTGCCCCGGCCCCTGCCAACCTGGCAAAGCGGGGGTCAGGTGCGGAGAGAATGGGTGGCTTCTGTATTAGAGTCATCACTGCACAGGCTGGGGTGGGGATGGGGGACAGGCCTGGAGATGGGAGGTCACAGCCTCCCACCCCACCACGGGCTAAGCTGAGGGCCTCTCAGGCCAGTGTTAATCCAATGAGGGGTTTAGAACAGAATCGACCCGGTATCCAGTCTTTTTAAAAAATATATATTTTTATTGATTTCAGAGAGGAAGGGAGAGGGAGAGATAGAAACATCAATGATGAGAGAAAATCATCGATAGGCTGCCTCCTGCGCACACCCCATTGGGGATTGAGCCCACAACCTAGACATGTGCCCTTGACCGGAATCAAACCTGGGACCCTTCAGTCCGCAGGCCAACACTCTATCCACTAAGCCAAACCGGCTAGGGCCAGTATCCAGTCTTGGAAGCATGCCACTCCAGTGAAGAAGTTGGGGTCCCTGCCACAAGGCTCCATCGAGGGGGCTACACCACATGCCAGACCATTAGAGACGAGGGGCACCCATCACCAGCCCATCACCCTGGACAGTTGGCAGACCAGTCAAGGCACCCTCAGGCCTAGTCCCCTTCGCTACTCTCACAGAATCTCTGAGCTGGTAGCTGCCCCCACAACTTGAGCCCTTCTCCTGCAACCCCCAAACCTGTTCCAACCCCACCTGTTCTCATGCTGCTCAAATGCTCAAATCAACCAGTTCTAATTCCATACTCAGTATCAAGGCCCTGGTCCTGGACTTGTCTCTCCCACCACAGGAAACTCTATCTCTCAAGACCTCTCCTCCCACCATGGGGAGCCCATGCTAGGTTGCACCTGGCCTGTACCTGGAAGATGCCACCCCAGCAGGTAAAAATGCCAGTGCACACATTGTTGGGGTGACACTGGTCCAAGGGGGTCATGGTGGCACTGGGGACCCTTGGGAAACTGGAGATAAGTCCCCTATGGCATAGGGCCTATGCCATTGGATTCCCCAGCCTGCCACCTGGAAGCTGGGGTTGGCGTCCACCATGGCGTTCTGCTAGGGCAGCAGTACCAGTGCCACACTGCTGGTGAAGGTGGCCTCACTCTCCAGATGGGGAGGGAAACCAAGTCAGGAGGGACTGGAACCTCATGGGGCCCAGCTGGGAGCCAGAGTGGCAGCAAAATAAGGTCTGGTCTGTAAAGTGGTTTGTGTTTGGGTTCAAGTCCCAGCTTGGGCAGTAACTTGCTGTGGCATCCTGGCCCAGTCACTTTACCTCTCCGGGCCTCTGGTTCCTGCACCATAGAAAAAGTATCATCAGCCGTAGCCCGGGCTCAGTGGCTAGAGCGTCGGCCTGCGGACTGAAAGGTCCCAGGTTGGATTCCAGTCAAGGGCACGTGCCTGGGTTCGGGCTGATCCCCAGTGTGGGGCGTGCAGGAGGCTACCTCTCAATGAGTTTCTCGCATCATTGATGTTTCTCTCTCTCTCTCCCTCTCCCTTCCTCTCTGAAACAATAAAAACGTATTAATAATTATAATAATAAAAGAATAACCAGCCCTAGCTGGTTTGGCTCAGTGGATAGAGCGTCAGCCTGCGGATTGGAGGGTCTCAGATTGGATTCCGGTCAAGGGCACATACCTGGGTTGCAGGCTTATCCCCATGAAGGGGTGTGCAGGAGGCAGCCGTTCAATGATTCTCTCTCATCATTGATGTTCCTATATATATATCTCTCTCCCCCTTCCTCTCTGAAATCAATAAAAAAAAATATTTTTAAAAATGTGGAAATTCCTAAAAATAGAATAAATAAAAAATCATGCTATCCAGTGTTGGTACAGCTATGGAGAAAGGGGCAGTTTTTGATTCTGCTGGTGGAGAGGGTAAGCTATGTTGTCTACCTTGGAGAAACTTTTTCAGGGAACAGATACAGAGAAGTTCATTGTAATTCTATCTGGAAACAACTCAAGTGTCCACCAACAGGAGGCTAAATAAATGGACTGCGGGATGTCTGTGGACGTTGCTACATGATTTAATCCACCAAAGGAAACGAAAAGAGTCCGGGTGTACACCAGGTTCTTCCCTCCCCAGCCCCTCAGGCTGTTGCCGGTCACCCCGTATCACCCCTTTTCCCACCTGCAGCAGCAGGGCATTCAAGTTCTCTTGCAGATGCTCCTGATGGAGAATGTTTGCCTGGAACTCTCTCGATGCCTCAGGTCATAGGCCCCCAGCACCACGGTGGCGATTCTGGGGTTCCTGGGAGTGGGTGGAAAGCAGGAGGGGGAGACCCCAGGCTGGGGCAGCCCTGGGGGTTTGTGGAAAAGCCCCAACTCAACCTTCCACATCCACCCTGGGACCTGAGCACTGCCTGAGAGCAAGCTGGCAAATAAGGTGGGCAATTACCAGTCCACGGCCCAGCAGCCCAGGAGCCAAAGAAAGGCCAGCCAGGATGGGATAGCCAGGCCTCCTTCCCTCACAGCTGTATTCTGTTTCCAGATTCTCCTGAGCCTCTCTGGGATGCCCCATTTCCCTCTCCAATCCCCTAACCCTTCCCTGAGCCTCCCCCTTTTGCCAAACCTCTCCCCTCTCATCTACCAGGCAGCCCCCTATGAACCCTGAGGTACCTCCCTCCCCATGAACCCTTCCCACTCTGAACCCCCCATCCCTGTGGCACCATCTGCACCCGCAGCCCCTTCATCACCGGCTCTGGAAGCAGCTGGCTGCTGTCAGCACAGAGCGTGTGGTCCAGGGCACACCACAGAAGTGCCATCTCTGATGCTGGATGGAGGCCAGTGACTTAGCCTTCCTGCCCCCCTTCCCCGAGGATCTCCACAAGGGGGAGCTGAACCAGGGGTGGGGGCATGTGCAGCTCCTTCGTCTCATCCCTACCCCTGCTTTCCCCTACTCCTTCCCTAAAAAGACAGGTGGCCCAGGCCCTCTGCATCCCCCTTCTAGGACTGCTCAGGGCCTGAACAGTTCCTTGGCAGTGTGGCCTGAGCCAAGTAATTTTCCCTCTCTGAGCCTTAAGGCCAGGGGAACAGGAATGGGCTGCTGCTCCCTCCCACTGGGCCTCTCCCTCTGCAACTGGACCCCCAGCAGAGATGGGCATGCCTGGCATGGGATGGGCACGCCTGCCTGGCATGGGAGTCTGAGTGCTGGCATGACAGGGCAGCTGGGGGTGGCTGGGGATGGGGCCTCCCTCAGACCTCGGGCCTCAGCATTGGCAGTACCCCCAGCACAGGGTCAGCCGCTCCTGGTGAAAAACAAGAAGTTGCCCAAGGCCTCCACTGCCAACTGCTCCTGGAACCTGCCTAGACTCTGCCAACTTGTTAGATAGGACAAGGGTCTCAAAGTCTGAGCCATTCTTACCAAATATTATTCTTACTAAATGTCAAAATGTAGCACAGTATTTTGCAGATCAACTGTAAACAGAAACTTGACAGGAACCCAAGTATAGCCAGCAGCAAAGTCGAAATCAACATGTAATTGACCAAATAGTGTATATAAGCAATGGCTAAGCCTCCCTTAGATATGAATCTTCTGTCTCCTTTACTTGCTGCAAGTAAATAAAACTACTTTGTGACAGCCAAGTCTTGTTTAATATATATGTATATTGATTTCAGAGAGGAAGGGAGAAGGAGAGAGATAGAAACATCTATATATATAAAAGCCTAAGCAACTGTCACGGCCAAAACAACCAAACAGATGACCGAACAGGCTGCGTGGGGTGACCAGGCCAGTAGGGGGGGACATTTGGGAGTGACCAGGTTGGCAGTAGGGGGCAGTGAGGGGCAATCAGGCAGGCAGGCAGATGAGCAATTAGGAGCCAGTGGTCCCGGATTGTGAGAGGGATGTCCGACTGCCAGTTTAGGCCCAATCCTGGGCCTGAGGGGTCCCGGATTGGAGAGGGTGCAGGCTGGGCTGAGGGGAACCCCGCCCCCCCGCATGCACGAATTTTGTGCACCGGGCCTCTAGTCAATGATAAGAGAGGATCATTGATTGACTACTTTCTGCACACCCTGTACTGGGGACCAAGCCAGCAACCCAGGCATGTGCCCTGACCAGGAATTGAACCAGTGACCTCTTGGTTCCTGGGTTGATGTTCAACTGGTGAGCCACCCAGCCGGGCCATCTCATTTTTTAATAGAGCACCCCAAGTGGTGAACCCCTTGAGTTCAGAACCAAATTGGCAACTCAGATGGGACCCTTCTAAACGGATTTCCTCTTGGCCTTGTGCGGACACTTGGCCAAGTGGTCAGCAGCAGCAGTTCTCATCCGGGACTAATGTGCCTGCATCTCCACCGGACGAAGCATCTGTCCCATAGGATACTCCCACTTGGTGCTGCCCACTGAGCGGCTGCCTGGTCTGCCTGGGCAGCAAAGCTGAAAGGACACCCGAATCTACTTCACTCAGCACTTCGAAAGGGATGCGGGAGATCAGCTCCTGTGGTCACTGTAACTGGTGTTCCTGTTCCTGTTTGGGGCGTAGGCTTGTCGGGAAGATAGTTTCGGTTGGTATGCGCTTGGTTTCTGGTTGGTTGGGCAGGAACTTACCTCTGGGACGCCAGATTCAAGGCCTGGCCTGGGGCTAACTCTGGAGGGTTGAGGAACGCTGTGAGGCACCCAAGACATCCTTGGGGGGCAATCTCTGGTCTGGTTGCCTGGCTGTCTGTCCTGCAGGAGTGGGATTTTGTTCTTTGTGTGCACCCTGGTGTTTACCTTGTTCGCCTTATAGGTAAAAGTGTCGGCTGTGGGAACTCAAATGGTCCCCCAATGCAGCCTCGTGGGTGCATTCTGCAGAATTGGATAAAAAAAGGCTTGGTTGCTGAAACCGGTTTGGCTCAGTGGATAGAACATTGGCCTGCGGACTGAAAGGTCCCAGGTTCGATTCCGGTCAAGGGCATGTTATATATATATATATATGCTTGGTTTATTTGACTTAAATAAATTAAGCGTTTAAAATACATGAAGAAATATAACACATGGACTAATGGTAGGAGACGGCCTGTCCTGTGTAAGGCAGCCTTGCTCAAGGCTGGGATTCCATTTTGGATTTAGGAGGCATGATCTTCTAAGTGCAGTTTTTTTGTTTATTCGAGTTTCAACGTTTGCTGACCACATATAAGCGTCTCTCCAGCCACTCCTGCTCTGCTCCATCCGAGGAAGCCACTTTCTGGAGCCCCTGCAGCCAGAGTGGAGCTCGGTGGGGAATGGGAATGGCACCCTAGCAGTTCCCTGAACAACACGAGGTTCCCATCAGACCAGGCCGCACCTCCTCCACTGAGGAGGCCCAGCAAGTCAGCTCCTGGTTTCCGGTGGGGGTGATCTGGGACGAGCAAGAGCGGCAAAGGTTTGGCTGTGGGACTCGGGGCCAATCTACGGCTCATGATGTAAAGATATATGGGAAGAATTACTGGTTTTATCTTTGAGCTGTTTGAATAAGACTCCCAATTGATTGTCTGTCTGTCTGTCTCTCTTTCCCCCTTCATCTGTGAAATCAATTTAAAAAATAAATTCCCCCTACTTTTCTTCCTCTGAAGGATAAGGGGAAAAAATTACATGCCACATCTCTTCAAGAGTCTCATTGGTGTAAAGAGATGTTCGCCCGGCCAGTGAGGCTCGGTGGATTCGGCATCGACCCATGCACCAGGAGGTCACATACGAGTCCCGGTCAGCGCATACCCAGGTTGTGGTTTGATCTCTAGTTGGGGTGCATACAGGAGGCAACCAATCAATGTTTCTCTCTCACATTAAAGTTTCTCTCTCTCCCTCTCCCTTCCTCTTTAAAAAATCATTAAAAACATTTTTTTTAAAAAAAGGAATTGACATTAAAAGAAAAAAAGCTTGAGTCAGCTTTAATGGACTTGCAACATGAAGTGAGTAGAATCAACCACATGTATGTATTTTGAGTCACAGAAGCCAAAAGGGTGGGCTCTTTTCCTGGGGGAGTGGCCCCCAACTCAGCCTGGGCACAGGCCCCTGTGGCTTTGGGAGCCTCTGGCTGCCAGTGGAGTGGGCTGACCCAGGCACTTGCCCCAGGTGGCGCAGCCCAGTGTTTTGTCACAGCCAGAGGCAGCCATGGGAGTTTAGGAACAGAACACAGCCCTGCTGAGGTGTGATCTGGGAGGGAGTCAGGTACAGGGAGGCCACACCACCCCGACCCTTCCTCTTAGCAGGTTGGGTGTGAATTGTGGTGCGAGGCAAGCTCTTAAACCCGGCATCCTGGGCCTGTCCTGCCTCTTGCGGTCCCATTTGTCAGGAACAGGGGGCAAGCCCTGTTGAGGCCTTCTCAGCTCATCTTTTCTAACAGTCCATGCGCGGGAGGACTGAGAGGAGCCGGGGTCTGCAACTGCGGTAGGAGACTCTGCTAATGTGGGCGTCTGCAGCCAGAGGGGAGGGGAGGGTGCTCGGTGCCTCCTGTGAGCAGCTCCTCATGGCATTGCCGGCTCTCCGGACTGTTCCCTCCTGTTTCATTACAACCTGTTTCCTGCCTTCACTCTTAGACTTGAGCTCCTAACGTTTCCCGACTGGGGACAAGGGCTGGAGGAGCCACAGTCGGTGAAAGACGGAAATTGCGGGTTCTATAGACCTCAGGTGATCTGCTCACCTCAAGGCTCATCCCAGCGCCGAGGGGCAGTCGGTGTGGATGACTTATATCCTGAGTTTCAGAAGGGTTTTAAGTCTCTGAATTGCAGCGGTGTAGCTGGCCTACTAGGGGACGGTATCCAGCAGGATGTCTGATTATGGAGGGCCTTGTGCTGTGTCGGCCTGAGCAGCGTGGCCTCGTGTCTGACCTTACTTGCACATGCACACACAGAGACCGTGGTCCCCGGGAGTGCCTCCTGCCACCACGGTATCCTGAGTTTCAGAAGGGTTTTAAGTCTCTGAATTGCAGCGGTGTAGCTGGCCTACTAGGGGACGGTATCCAGCAGGATGTCTGATTATGGAGGGCCTTGTGCTGTGTCGGCCTGAGCAGCGTGGCCTCGTGTCTGACCTTACTTGCACATGCACACACAGAGACCGTGGTCCCCGGGAGTGCCTCCTGCCACCACGGGGTGGGGCGGGGGGCTTTTCTCTGGTGCGCAGCTGATTCAGAAGGCTGTGCCAGGACTTCCTCCCACACTGGCCCCCCTCCCCAGGCCAAGGTGCCTTGTGGATGCAGCTCTTCACTCGGCCACGTAGCAAAAGCATCTCTGCGCTTGAAAAACCATGGGACACCGACTGGCTATCGAGTGCGGCTGTCCTATCTGGTATCCTACCCGCTCTGGAGTTACTGTGCTCCCTCCCGCCCAGATCCCACCTGTCCTTCAAAGTCTTGGACAAGATGGCCTCGCTTGCTGTCATCTTACTTAGGCAAGCTGTCACTCCACTCCGTCTGGCCCATTAGATCCCCACCAGAGTGTGTTTATAACTGGCAGGATTTCGGTTTCCTTGCTTTCCCCTCTTACTTCTGCCTCACCTCTGATGGCTCCTGTCTCCTGTTGGCGTCGTGCTCTCTCTCCATCCATTCCTGTTCTCAGGAATCTCAAAACCTAGGGGACTCCAGGGCTCTCTTAAGTCAGGCAGCCGGGTAATGTCACTCCTCTAACTCAAAGACATACTTGGTCCATGTTCAGCAGAAAAGTTACAGAAGTATGACCCTTGTCCCTATTCCCTCAAAAATGAGGCGTAAAAGAAATCTCCTGGGGGAATGGTTAGATAGGACAAGGGTCTCAAGGTCTGAGCCATTCTTACTAAGCGCGATTCTTGGTAAATGGTAAAATATACAGCACAGTATTTTGTAAACCAGTTGTAAACAGGATAAACTTGACAGGAACCCAACCCATAAGTGTAGCCAACTGCAAAGGAAGAAATCAACATGGAATTGACCAAGTCGTGTATAAAAGCAATGGCTCAGCCTCCCTTTGGGGAGGCAGAGCTTTGGATAGGAATCCTCTGGCTCTTTTTCTTGCTGCAAGTAAGCAAAACTACCTTGTGACCATCATGTCGCCTTTTTTTAAAATATATTTTTATTGATTTCAGAGAGGAAGGGAGAGGGAGAGAGAGATAGAAACATCCATGATGAGAGAGAATCATTGATTGGCTGCCTCCTGCACGCCCCCTAGTGGGGATTGAGCCCGAAACCCCGGGCATGTGCCCTTGTCAGAATTGAACCCGGGACCCTTCAGTCCACAGGCCAATGCTCTATCCACTGAGCCAAACCAGGTAGGGTCCTGTCTCGTTTTTTAATAGAGCACCCCAAGTGGTGAGACCCTTGAGTTCTGTAGTAAACTGCCTGCTCCATGCCTCAGTTTTCCTATCTATTCGATGGGGATATGAACAGCCCCACCCTCCGGTAGAGCTGTGGTATCAAGTTAATATGAGTATGAGTTTCTGAGTAGCACCTAGCATACTCAACCCCTCTTGCCTCTTCTAACCTCTCCGGTGGCTCCCTAATGCCCCAGACTCAAGTGCAGGCCCCCATCTGGACAATGTGCCACCACAATCAGGTCTTGCCCCATCTCCACCACCAGGAATTGGGTGGCAAGAAGGACACGCCCCTACCCCTCCCCTGATCTGATATGCCCCTAGACCAGTGATTCTCAACCTCCCTAATGCCGCGACCCTTTAATACAGTTCCTCATGTTGTGGAGACCCCCAATTTCATTGTTACAAATTGAACATAATTAAAGCATTGTGATTAATCACAAAAACAATATGTAATTATATATGTGTTTTCTGATGGTCTTAGGTGACCCCTGTGAAAGGGTCGTTCGACCCCCAAAGGGGTCGCGACCCACAGGTTGAGAACCACTGCTCTAGACTATCAAGCAGTCAAGAAATTTCTCCAGCCCTAGCTGGTTTGGCTCAGTGAATAGAGCGTCAGACTTTGGACTGAAGGATCCCAGGTTCGATTCCGGTCAAGGGCACATGCCTGGGTTGTGGACTTGATCTGATCCCCAGTTGGGGGCATGCAGGGGGCAGCCAATCAATGATTCTCCCTCATCACTGATGTTTCTATCTCTCCCTCTCCCTTCCTCTCTGAAATCAATACAAATATATATATATATAATTTTTTTTTTAAGTTTCTCCAGGACACCTCTTCATGCTCCTGCCCCCCAGGAGTCACCCAAGAGTGATTGCCACATCTTTCCCTCCTCCTCCTGCCTCCCAAAAGCTGGCTGGCTGGCTGTAGTCACCTTTCAACACCAGCACCACGTTGCCTCAATAAAGGACAACCCAGCCTCTACCAGCCAGGAAAACTGAGGCCTGTCCACCACCAGGCCTGGGAAGGTTGGACAGACAGCCCTTGTCTGCCCAACTTACCGGACAGCCTTGGTGGCGTGTGAGCGGCTGACCAGGAATAAAAACCAGTGATGAGCTCAATAATGCAGCCCTCGACCCCCAACACTTAAGGATGGAGTTGACTGTGCCTGGTGACCTTCATCAGTGATTTTTAAGTTCCCTGGGCCTCAGTTTCCCCATTCATAAATAAGGGCTCAGGACTCAGTCAGTCCCGACTCTACAGAGCTGTGAATGGTAAGGAGGAAGTGACTACAAACAATAAGAGCTGCCTAATTGGGCATCAAAAAATTCACCAGGAGCCTCAGCCGGTTTGGCTCAGTGGATAGAGTGTGGGCCTGCAGACGGAAGGGTCCCAGGTTCGATTCTGGTCAAGGGCATGTACCTTGGTTGCAGGCTTGATCCCCAGTGTGAGGTGTGCAGTAGGCAGCTGATCGATGTTTCTAACTCTCTATCCCTCTCCCTTCCTCTCTGTAAAAAATCAATAAAATATATTTTTTTAAAAATAAATAAATAAAAATAAAAATTCACCGTGAGGGTCGTGCGCCTGGCTAGGAGCCAGGACTCGGGTGGCTGGACCCCGGCAGGCGCGGGGGAGAGGCGAGGCTGGGTTGGGGGGAGGGCAAGCCCCCGCCCAGCTTCTTTGTCTCCCGATGGTTGCGCGCCCAGGTTTCTTGCCATGGAAACGCATGCGGGCGAGCGGTGGGCACCAGGGAGGGGTGCCGAGATGCTGGGTTGGGGCGGCAGAGACAGGGAGAGACCCAAGAGACGAAGAGAGAACCAGAAACCCAGGAACTCAGACCCCCGCCCCCGCGCCCAGGAACGAGGGGGCTCCCGGGGCCTATCCTGGGCGGGGAGGAGACCGCAGACCCCAGCCCTCGCTCTCCCCGACCGGACGCG
>NW_006291485.1:1193461-1197395 GCF_000327345.1 Myotis davidii | reverse complement strand
CCTCGCCCGACCCCATCCGAGGTGTGGGGGTGCCGGCAGCCGATGGTTTGACAGGGCCACGGTGCGCGGAGGAGGCCGCGGGACACCCCCCGCCCCTGGCCTCAGTTTCCCTGGGCGGTGCCTTCGCATCCTCGCCCGCCCTTCCCCCCGCCATCGCGGTACCAGGCCCCCGGACTCAGTCTGCGCCTCCCTTCCAAGCAGCTTTATTCCCTCCAACCACAGCCTGTGGCAGCCGCGACACCATGATCTCGACCAAGGAGAAGCATAAAAGCCAGAAGGACAGCATGACGCTTCTGCCCTGCTTCTACTTCGTGGAGGTAAGGGGGGAGGGGGTCGCGCCGGCGGGGGCAGGGCAGAGGCCTCAGTCCCACCGGGACCCCCATGCTGAGGTTCAGGGGCGGCTCAGCTCGGATCACCCTCGAGTTGGGGCGCAGCTAGAGTGCCTGGGGGGTGGGGCTGTGCCTGGGGGTGAGGATCAGAGGAGTCGGGCTCTGTAGGATGAGTAGAAGTTCGAGGGGCAAAAGGCTGTTCTGTGCTTCCCGAACAGTGGGCAAATGCTGGGGGAAAGGGGAGGTGGGGCCCTGGCCGGTTTGGCTCAGTGGATAGAGCATCGGCCTGGGGACTGAAAGGTCCCAGATTCGATTCCGGTCAAAGGCATGTACCTTAGTTGCGGGCACATACCCAGTGGGGAGTGTGCTGTAGGCAGCTGATCGATGTTTCTCTCTCATCCATGTTTCTAACTCTCTGTTCCTCTCCCTTCCTCTCTGTAAAAAATCAATAAAATATATTTTTAAAAAAGGGGGGGAGGTGGGACCTTCAGTCGGGGGTTCGGGCCAGTAGCTCACCTGGAGGGGCTGGAACAAGGTATCGGGAGTCCTAAGGATGGTGCAGGTGATGAGGGTTCAGTGATTTCCTCCAGTCCTTGAGCTCTGAAGCCTGAGGATCTGAGCTCAAGTCCCTCTTGTGCTGATCGTGGGGGCTGGTACACTTCCGCTAGCCTCTGCTAGAACAGTCCAGGCACATAATGAGGGCTTCAGAGTGTTTAAAAAGTAAAAGACAGTAAGAGCAGCCGCTTGGCAATGCTGATGATGGCACACGGTGACCTCTGCCCATCCTTTGAGGTTCAGTACTGACTTTAGTCTCCCTGTAGCCGAAATCTCCCCCTCTTGACATGCCAACAGGCACTCAGTAAATGCTCCTTGGGGGGGAGACCTCCTACAAATCCAACTTGGGCATTTTCCCTCTGAGAGCCCCTACCCTGGTCCCAGCCCTGCCCATGGGCCTGGGGTTGTCTGTCCTGCCCGGTACCTTCTCCCGGGCTAGAGGGATGGTTGAGGCCCCTCTTAAGGCGTCATCCAAAGCAGGAGTTAAGATGGGAGCCTCTCGTGGGTGTATCTGTGCCTCAGTTTCCACGTCTGTAAAATAGAGGGGGGTTTCCTGAGGCAGCCAGGCCCCCTTAGAGTCTTTCATACTCTCTGGCCCCCGCAGTACCACTCCTCTCTGTCCCCTGTGGGTGTTTGAGTTTGAGACCCTTGGACCAGGATGAGAGGCATAGAACACTAGGAGGGTTTGCTTCCTCAAAAAGGTTTCGCCTGCCCAGCCGGCATGGCTGCGTGGCTGAGTGTCCACCTATGAACTAGTGCAGTGATGGTGAACCTTTTGAGCTCGGCGTGTCAGCGTTTTGAAAAACCCTAACTTAACCCTGGTGCCGTGTCACATATTGAAATTTTTTTATATTTGCAACCATAATAAAACAAAGATGTATATTTTTGATATTTATTTTTATATATTTAAATGCCATTTAACAAAGAAAAATCAACCAAAAAATGAGTTCGTGTGTCACCTCTGACACGCGTGTCATAGGTTCGCCATCACTGAACTAGGAGGTCATGGTTTGATTCTTGGTCAGGGCATATTGCCTGGGTTGCAGGCTCAATCCCCATTGTGAGGCACGCAGGAGGGAGCCAATCAATGATCTCTCTTGTCATTGATGTTGCTCTCTCTCCCTCTCCCTTCCTGTCTGAAATCAATAAAAATATATTTTTTTAAAAAATATTCTGGCCCTGACCAGTTTGGCTCAGTGGATGGAGCGTCGGCCTGCAGACTGAAGGGTCCCGGGTTCGATTCCGGTCAAGGGCATGTACCTTGGTTGCGGGCACATACCCAGTAGGGGGTGTGCAGGAGGCAGCCGATCGATGTTTGTCTCTCATTAATGTTTCTAGCTCTCTATCCCTCTCCCTTCCTCTCTGTAAAAAATCAATAAAATGTATATTTTTTTAAAAAAGGTTCTGTTAGAATCTGTGCCCAGTGGCTGTTTGTGGCCCACGTAAACGAGGGAGTGATCTTCCTTCAGGCACCACACCTGCGATGTGATCAAGACCAGCTCAGCTTTCCCAAACGCATTACTTTCTGTATCTCACGGGTGGCATGAGTAGTGTGCCCAGCAGTGTGCAGGGCACAAGACAGGATGTGTGGAGTACAGTTGCATGAATGAGTGACTCAATGGATTCATTTGTTCATTCATTCAGCACCTGCCATGTTCTCGGGGCTGAGTGGCAGGTTGGCACATAGGGTATGGGCCCAGAGGACATAAAGCAGTGCAAGGGATAGAGAGATGGGGAGCCCTCCTCTGAGGAGGGCTGGGGCACCAGAGGGATATCTAAGGGCATCCATCCATCCTTGAGAGAAAAAGCTGAGAGGCAGGACTGTTTGTTGTTTCTGAGTTTTTCAAGATGGCAAGGATGGCGGAGGGAAGAAATGGATGAATGAAGTGGGTGGGTGAATAGGTGGAAGGAAGGAAGCATGAATGAATGATGGATGGGTAAATCCATGGGTTGATGAATGAATTCATGGGTGCAAGAATGGCTAGGATAAATGGATGGACTGTGGCTGCTGCACAGGTGGATGGGTGGGTCACTGCGTGATGGGTGAACTGCAGCAGGGATAAATGGATTGGTTGGTGGGTGAATCAATGGATGGGACTGAATTCATGGATGGATGAGTCAGTGAATGGGTGTGACTGAATAGCCTTCTCCCTGCAGCTGCCCATTGTGGCATCCTCCATCGTGTCCCTGTACTTCCTGGAGCTGACTGACCTCTTCAAGCCAGCCAAGGTGGGTTTCCAGTGCTACGACCGCACGCTCTCCATGCCCTACGTGGAGACCAACGAGGAGCTCATTCCACTGCTCATGCTGCTCAGCTTGGCTTTCGCTGCCCCTGCAGCCTCGGTGAGTCCCAGAGTCCAGGGGTCTCGGCCAGCCTGTGGGCACCCCCAGCCAGGATCCAGCTGAGCCACCCCCCCTGTCGGCAGATCATGGTGGGCGAGGGCATGCTGTACTGTCTGCAGTCTCGGCTCTGGGGCCGCGGAGGTGGCCCAGGTGGGGCCGAGGGCAGCATCAATGCTGGCGGCTGCAACTTCAACTCCTTCCTGCGGCGCACTGTGCGCTTTGTGGGTAAGTCCCTGGACAGCACCCCAACCCTCCCCCCATCTATAGCCCGGGGTGGGTGGGTCCTGGCCCCCTGGCACCGGCCCTGACCCTTTCACCTGCAGGAGTCCATGTGTTCGGCCTGTGTGCTACGGCCCTGGTGACAGACGTCATCCAGCTGGCCACGGGCTACCATGCACCCTTCTTCCTGACCGTCTGCAAGCCCAATTACACACTGCTGGGCACCTCATGCGAGGCCAACCCCTACATCACGCAGGATATCTGCTCTGGCCAGGACACCCATGCCATCCTGTCTGCAAGGTGAGCAGGCCCAGCTCCTGTGCCATTCAGTAGGGAGAAACTGAGGCACAGAGGGATTTCAGATACAGCGGGGCTCACATGGATGACTCTTACAGGAAGACCTTCCCATCCCAGCATGCCACGCTGTCGGCCTTTGCTGCGGTCTATGTGTCTGTGAGTCCCCAGGCCCAGGATCGACTCATCCTACC
>NW_006291485.1:1185275-1193281 GCF_000327345.1 Myotis davidii | reverse complement strand
CCCACCTCTGCCCCAGCTTCCCTGGACCCAGCCCCGCCTCCACTCCTGCCCCACCGCCCTGACTGCTGCCCCGCCCCCAGATGTACTTCAACTCTGTCATCTCCGACACGACCAAGCTGCTCAAGCCCAGCCTGGTGTTCGCTTTCGCCATCGCAGCGGGTGTCTGCGGTCTCACCCAGATCACACAGTATCGAAGCCACCCCGTGGACGTGTATGCGGGCTTCCTCATCGGTGCTGGCATCGCCGCCTACCTGGTGAGAGTCCGACCAGGGAGGCTGGCAGCCATTGGGCAGGTCTGAGAGGGGAGGTCTGAAGGAGCAGGCTAGCCCCCAAGGGGGAGGTCAGAGGAGGGGAGGAACAGGTGCCAAGGCCTAGCTCTGTTCTGGGGAGACTGATAAGACCTTTGCCTCCCTCCAAAACCCCCAAGTCTTTGCCCTGTGGGGACCCTGACGTGGCCTCACAGCCATCCTGAATCTCACCCCCAGGCCTGCCATGCAGTTGGCAACTTCCAGGCCCCACCCACAGAGAAGCCCACAGCCCCAACACCTGCCAAAGACGCACTGCGGGTGCTGACCCAGCGGGGCCACGACTCGGTGTACCAGCAGAACAAGTCTGTGAGCACTGACGAGTTGGGCCCTCCAGGGCGGCTGGAGAGTGTGCCTGGGCCCGTGGCCCGAGAGAAGACCTCACTGGGCAGCCTGAAGCGGGCCAGCGTGGACGTGGACCTGCTGGCCCCACGCAGCCCCATGGGCAAGGAGAACATGGTGACTTTCAGCCACACACTGCCCCGCGTCAGCACGCCCTCACTTGATGACCCTGCCCGCCGCCACATGACCATCCACGTGCCACTTGACGCCTCGCGCTCTAAACAGCTCATTAGCGAGTGGAAACAGAAGTCACTGGAAGGCCGTGGCCTGGGGCTGCCTGATGAGGCCAGCCTGGGGCATATGCTGGTCCCCGCAGAGCCCATGGCAGAGGAGGAAGAAGAGGAGGAGGAGGAGGAGGAGGAGGGAGAGGAAGAGGGCCCAGCTCCACCCTCACTCTACCCCACAGTCCAGGCGCGGCCAGGCCTCGGGCCTCGGGTCATTCTCCCCCCGAGGGCCGGGCCACAGCCACTGGTGCACATCCCCGAGGAGGGGGCACAGGCAGCAGCAGGCCTGTCACCTAAGGGCAGCGTGGCTGTGCGGGCCAAGTGGCTCATGATGGCTGAGAAGAGCGGGGCCCCTGTGGCCACAGCCTCGACCCAGCCCCGCATGGCCAACCCGCCCCGACTGCTGCAGGTGATTGCGATGTCCAAGGCACCTGGTGGATCTGGCCCCAAGGCGGCTGAGACAGCCTTGTCCTCCAGCTCCAGCTCCGACTCCTCACAGTACAGGTCGCCATCAGACCGTGACTCAGCAAGCATTGTCACCATTGACGCACACGCGCCTCACCACCCCGTGGTCCACCTGTCTGCTGGTAATGGGCCCTGGGAGTGGAAGGCTGCTGGCAGTGGGACCAAGGGGCTGGAGGGCGAGGGCACTTATGAGCTAGGGGACCTGGCTCATGGCTTTCGGGGTGGGCCCAAGCCACTGGGTGTGTCTCCTGGCTCATCTGTCAGTGATGTGGACCAGGAGGAGCCAAGGTTTGGTGGTGTGGCCACAGTCAACCTGGCCACAGGGGAGGGGCTGCCCCCACTGGGCACGGCCGACAGTACTCTCGGGCCAGCCAGCCGGGAATCAACGCTGAGGCGCAAAGCGGTTGGCCTGGCACTGGGTGAGCGAGATTCCACCTCTTGTGAGTCAGAGGCTGAAAGCTACTACCATAAGATGCAGGCAGCCCGCAGGTTCAAGGACTGAGTGCCCAGGGACCGGCAGGCTGGGGTGAGGGTGGGGGTGCAACAGCATGGGGATACTGGGGAAAGAGGAGTAGAGGCATTTTGCAATCAGACAATAAAAGGTTGAATCGGAGTCCTGGCTGCAGTCATCCTGGTCTGAGGTTCCCCCACATAGGCAGCCCTGGCCATGCACACAGGCCCCAGGGTCCTGGGCTGGCTGTAGGCTCTCAGGGGCCATGTGACCAGGGCCCAGAGCACAAAGGACAGGGCACTAGGAGCAAGGCATTGAGTTCTGTCCAGTGCCCAAAGACTGCAGCAGGGTTCTAACTGCAACACGGAAAAGGTTTTAGTGTGGTTTGCAGCATCTGGGGAGTTGCCCCTTTTCAGATTCATGCTTACTTCCCAGGGAAGGCCGCCCGCACTGGGACAGGACAGGTGGGACTCCCAAGCAGGGCTCACTGGCCCATAAAACTTCCCCCTGAAATCCTAACGTCACTAGGGGGGCAAACAAATGTCTGAATTCACAAAGAAAACAGCAGTGAAGACAAGCAAGCCCAATAAAGAGGGAAATGAGTGCAGGATACAGAAGAGTTTATTCAAAGTCCAGTACAGACTAGCCAAACTGCCTTCTACAATGTGAACAGAAAGCCTGCGGAAAAGGCAAGAGTTGTTATAAAATTGCTTTAATTCAGTTTTCTCAACATTACAAGCCGTAAGGCAGGCAGTGGAATGTGCCACGCTCCACGTTACAATACTGAGCCTGTAATTGCTGGTATCAAAATATACATCTGTGTCACCATAAAAAACTGCATTTGCTGCCCCTCATGTCTTACAACAGGTATAAAAAATTATAAATATTTAATCCCTCGTCCCCACCCCAACATGAACACTTGGGGTCCAGGCCCCAGGAAGAGGGGCCAGCCAGCACAAGGTCTGTGCACAGGGAAGCCCCTTGGACCCATGAGTGTAGGACTATACAAGGTAAAGGAGACAGTTAAGACTCGAGGGCTATTGTCCCACCTTAATGGGTCCCAGCGTTAGAGGCAGACAAAAAAAACAAAAAACTTTGGTCCATGATTTGCAGGAAAAAAGAAACCCTGAAAGTTTAAGAGAGCCCTTGTCCTCCCAGACAGAGAACAGGCTATGTGTAAGGCATCTGAAGGTCTCAGGCCTGGGGCTTTCTAGGAAGAACCCAGGCTCCGCAGTGGCCCCACCACTGCGTCTGCCCTGGAAACTAGATCCTGCCCTGCAACTTAATTACAAGGAATAAAATAAAAAGTACAGTATACAAGGTCATATAAGGAAGAAATTTAGATTACACTCATACCATTTTTATCATCTTGCTATATAAAAGGTTACTTAAAACTATTTCTTTTGCATATAAATGAAGATTAGAATATTTGGTCAACTGGAAATATTGCTAGGCACAGATGTCTGCAACTGCATAAAAGCACAATACAAAGACTTATGATAAAACAAAGCTCCAAGCTGAAGAAGTGCCAGGGATGCACCCTAGAGGGTCTTGGCCCAGGAGGGGCACCTCAAGCCAGGGGCAGGGAGAGGGGAGAATCAAGACACTTGATTAAATGGAGGATTAGGATGTCCGCAGAGCCTGCAGCTGGCAGCCTCCTGCCATGCCAGGCACATGATCCCCGTGGGGAAGCAGTCCCCTGTCCCCAAACCCCTATGCATTTGCTACTGCAAAAAAAGGCCCTGCCAGAGCAGTGGGTTTTAAGGCACAAGAAAGCTGAGTGGAGGCTTGGGAACACCCACCCTGCAGAAGGGGTAGGCATATCGTCCACGGGTCACCAAGAGCCTGAGGCTGGCACCCTATCTCCCAAAGGTGAGCAAGGTGAATTAGATTTAATTTTTTTAAAAACAGGTAAACTGATTTTCTCTTTAAAAAAATAAAATCTCTGGTCTTTTTAAGGTCACTTCAGCTGCTTTTTAAAGTGGCTATTTTCTGGAATGATGGAAGTTGTTGCCGGGATTACCCGGCAGGCTGGTCCTTGGTGGGGAGTCTAGATAGTGGACTTGGAGAAGGACACCCGCAGGTGGTGGTTCTCTCCCAGGTCGTGGTTGTGCAGGTCAATGAGCGCCTGGATGGCCTCCTCCACGGAACCCATCTGAATCAGCGCCATCTTGCGATCCTTCCTGCAGGACAAGGGGTATAGAGACAGCATGAGGTGGAGGGGGGAGGAGAGTAAGGGGGGAGGGAGGGCAGGTGGGGAGAGTGTTTCATGCTCACTGGAAGAACTTGAACCCTTTGACAATTCCGCCGTTGCTGGAGAAGAGTATCTTGAGGTCGTCCTCAGATATGGAGGGCCTGTCGGGAGAGGGAAGACCTGAGCAGACCATCTGGCTACTCGCTTGAGGACAGTAATTCTGAGGTGAGGGAGGGGCCTGGGGGCTGTTCACTGTTTTAGGCACCCATAGACACATGCAGAACAACCATATCTTAAAGGTCTATCAAGAGTCACAAAAAATGCCACCAAACAGGTTTGCAAACAGTGCCACCCCCTCCTTCCTTGTTTGATCTGGGAGTGTTTCAGGAAGGACAGAGGCAGCTTACAGCAGGGCCACCTGTCAAAAGCCTGGTGGTTCAGGGAGGCCCTCCTCCCCCATTGCTCCCCACCACGTGCCACCTACGGGATGTTGGAAAGGTGCAGGGTGGCCGAGGGTGGGAAGATGTTCTGGAAGTTCTTAGAGCCAGGCTTCTTGAAGCGGTGCAGGGGTGAGTTCCCGTAGTCTTTGGTGAGGCCCTGGTCCTCCTGGCCCTCCCGGGGCAGCTGTACATTTTGGTGCTTGGAGAGGGTGATGCGCACAGGCTTTCCATGCAGCTTATGTCCGTTAAGGTGGCTCATGGCTAGAAAGGTAGGACCCATATGACCTAGAGGCCCCAGGCACAGGTCTGGTTCCTCACCCCATCTCTAGCCATCCCCACTTACCCAGCTGGGCCTGGCTCCCATCTGCCATCTGTACCAAGGCATTCTCCTTCTTATTGAACAAAATCTTCACCCGTTGCACATCGCCATACACGCCTTCAAAAGTTTGGGGACAGAGCTCTGAGCCTAGGATCTGACGCCGCCTCCCACACCAGCCCCCATGACCCGCACACCCTCACAGGACTGGCTCTTCCTGAAGGTTTGCTATTCTGCCTCTGGGAACCTGCGTCTAGTCACAGGGACGTTACCAGGAGGACTCCCTTCAGCAAAGATGTCATAAAATCCAGGAAAGGTCAATTGCCAAAGAGCCATCACTTTACATGCTACCAACACGCTTAACTCTGCGAGAGCATGCAGGGCAATAAACCATGCGTGTCTAAAAAAATCCAAATAAATACACAAACCGAAGGCAAACCAAGTAACGAGGCAGAACTGCAAACTCATAGTACATCTTAGGGCATAAAAATAACCTCAATTAAATGAAAACAAGATAATAAAAGTGTGAATGATAACATACCGAAAAGAATAAAGAGGCTTTGGGGTGTGACTCTCTTTAGAGGACAGCAGAGCAAGGCAGCGGAGGGACAGGGAAAGGGAGAGGTCAAGGGGCGAGTTGCCATCGTCCACCACGAGGAGGCAGCCCCGCAGGCGTGCAGGTTGATGGATGATGAAGTTGTCAGGATGTTAATATTCAAGGGCAGGTTGGTTTCCGGAGAGCAGGGTTTGAGGGGGAATTTTGTTTTTATTTATTTATGGTTTTGTTTTGTTTCAAGCAACAACAGGAAGCAGAAGTACCGTGCAGTCAGTTGGCAAAGAAATTCCGGATCAGAAAAAAAAATTGGGAAAGGGGAAGGGGAGAAAAGAAAAAAAGTAGCAAAAAACACAGGTCAGTAAATACATAAGAAAATCCGCAGTGTTCCATCAGTCAGATCTACACACATTCCTAGTCACAGGTCCACCTCGTGGAGCAGGCAGGAAAGCCCGTCCGCACAGTGAGCAGGAGACGCTGCTGCCCCTCGGCCTTGCCCTGCTCCTGCCAAGCCCCTTGCTGGGCTCAGCTCCCCCGGAACTGTCTCCTGCTGACTGCTGCGGCAGAGTGTAAACGCTCACACAAGCACGAGGGGTGGAGTCTGTTAGTGAGGCTTCTAGAGCATCTAATAACTCAGTCAGACAAGGCACCGGCCGCCCCAGGCCAAGAGATGATAGGAGTGGTCAGACAGATGAGAAAACAGTCTGAAACGCTAATTGAACATTAATCCCATCTCTCGAGAGTTAAATATTTTGAGCCTTGATCTCACCCATGCTCTCTGAGCCAAACTTGGCCTTGAGACAAGTGTAGGTTGGCTATAGTAGGACTATGACTCAAAGTTGTGGGGGCAGCGCAGACCATGGCCCTCCTGAGCAGAGGTGCCCAGAGGCCTCCTCAAACAGAGATGTTTTTAGCTCGAAATTTTTATTGCTTTCATGAAAGTATCAAAAAATATTTTAACTCTAAACACTATGAAATTGGAAATGTAAACTAGGATGTTCAGGGACAAAGCTTCCAGCACAGTGGGAAGGGAGGGGAGGATGCGAGCACAGAGTGGAACTGCATAAGGACTGGCCTGCGGATTACAGGAGCGTGGCCTGCTGATAGTTTGCACTAAGACCTAGATGCACAACTCCCCTGCCTGAGCCTCCAGGAAAAACAGCCTCAAAGAGCCACCTACCTCAGGGTTGAGGTTGCTGACCAGCAGCACAGAATTTCCAGCCCCTCCTAGGCCTGGGATGGCGATCCGGCCAGCTGCCGCCGCCGCTGCCGCTGCTGATGGGATGGCCAGAGGGGCCAGGGCCCCGTGCACATTGGGAACTGAGAGGCCTGCAGGAAGAGGCAGGAAGGAGATGAGCAGTACAGCCTGCTTTCCACCAAAAGGGGAGCGAAGTCCTGCCCATCCTCATGCAAAAGGAGACACACAGAAGGTGTCTGCACTCGGCCTATCCTGGCCATATGGCCCCGCTGGCTCCTTCCTCCTCCTCACAGCAGATTGTACTGGGTTTGGACCAGGCTACATGCGCCCATACAGCACAAAAGCTCCAGCTCCATGAATGCAGAATCGAGCCTCGGTCTCGTGTGCATGCAGGTACCCATCACCATGCAGATGGCACACTGGGCAGGACACAGCAGGCTCATGACTGTCACATGGTAGTCGTTACATTGTGGGGCGCCCAGCCCTCAGGAGGGACGCTCAGGTGTGCCCACCCAGCTCATGCTGATCTTACCAGGACACTTAATTCACCTACTAGGGACACAGCCCTCCAACCACTGTGTGTACACGTCCTTGCCCGGGAGGTGCTTGAAGGAATCAGACCAGAGACTGTGGGGTTAGAGTATTCTCTGCGTGGCCCTGTCCTAAGACTACCCTGTCCAGGCTCCTCAGGGAACCCAGAAGCCCGCGCCCAGGAAGATGGGCTCCCCCCGTGACTGCGCCCGTCAGCTCGCATGTCGGCAGAGCTACTGAAAGGTGTGTGGGCATGCACAGTCAGTTATGGGGACCAAGACCAAGTGTTTGAGTACCTGCAGCTTGAGGAATGGCAAAGGTGGGAGGGAAACCAGCTCCTGCATATGGAGAGGCTGACATTATACCAGGTGCACCTAGAAACAAATGAGACACTAATCATTGCACCCACAACCTCCGCCACCAGAGCCGAGTGAGCCAAGCCGGCGCACCCCACACCCAGCAGGCAGGTCCAATGTCCACCCAAGCTGGGTGCTATGGCCATGGAAGGAGTGATGGGCGCCAACCTCCCTGGGCGCAGGGCGGGCATCCTGGGACTCCTGGGGCCTGGTCACTTAAGACTGAGCTGCGCGTCCTTGACTATGGCACACGGCAGTAGCAGGCACCTTCCCAGGAATCTTACCAAAGGCTGCAGCCATGGTCTGGTCCAGTGAGGGTTGGCTGTCACCAGAGGGCAGGTCAGGACGGGTATAGTCTCGGCTCTTGTCATTGTTGTACTTGACGTTGAGGCTGGTGAGCTTAGAAAAGTCGATGCGGAGTGTACAGCAAGCGTTATAGATGTTCTGTCCATCCAGCGACTGCCGGGGAGGAGGAGAAAGTTGTAAGTGGCTGGGGCCCTGGGGCTGAAGAAGGCAGGCAGGCGTCCCTGGGTACCCACTCACCAGCTTAGCATGCTGGGCGCTCACGGGTTCGGCATACTGCAGCAGTGCCTGGAACTGTTTGTTCTTGGTGAAAGTGATAATCTTCAGA
>NW_006291485.1:1178603-1183950 GCF_000327345.1 Myotis davidii | reverse complement strand
TCCCAAAGGCTGCAGCCATGGTCTGGTCCAGTGAGGGTTGGCTGTCACCAGAGGGCAGGTCAGGACGGGTATAGTCTCGGCTCTTGTCATTGTTGTACTTGACGTTGAGGCTGGTGAGCTTAGAAAAGTCGATGCGGAGTGTACAGCAAGCGTTATAGATGTTCTGTCCATCCAGCGACTGCCGGGGAGGAGGAGAAAGTTGTAAGTGGCTGGGGCCCTGGGGCTGAAGAAGGCAGGCAGGCGTCCCTGGGTACCCACTCACCAGCTTAGCATGCTGGGCGCTCACGGGTTCGGCATACTGCAGCAGTGCCTGGAACTGGTTGTTCTTGGTGAAAGTGATAATCTTCAGAACTGTGCCAAACTTGGAGAAGATCTGTCAGAAAAGCAAGAACAGTCAACCTCTGCCCAGGGTCTGGGTGGAAAATGGGGGCACATGGACTCCACCTCACCTGGTGAAGCACATCCAAGGTGACTGGGTAGAAGAGGTTTTCCACGATGATCCTGAGCACTGGACTCTGGCCAGCCATCGCCATCCCGGCATCCACGGCAGCAGCTGAGGCAGCCAGTGACAGGTTCCCCGACTGAACTGAGTTCACTGCCTGCAAGGCCGCCTGGGCCCGCTGTTGGGGGGACAGCATGAGTCCCACTGCCCCAGGCTCACACCAAGAGCCCTGTCCCACCCCAGACCTGGGAGGGGATGAGGGGATGACGCACTGCCTGGTTGGGTGAGCTGTCGGTCTTAAGTTCCTTATGGTTGGAGAACTGGATGTAGATGGGCTGGCCACGAAGCACAGGTGTCACGGAGGTGTAGTAGTTCACCATAGTGTTGGCTGCCTCCTCTGTGTTCATCTCAATGAAGGCCTGGTGGGGGTGGGGGCGTAAGCCAGACCCAGACCCCTGGAAGAAGCCTGGCACCACACTCCTAAAGCAGGCCTAGGGCCCTTCCTGGGATGTGCTCACATACCTGGTTTTTCCCTTTCAGCATCAAGAGGTTGGTGACCTTCCCAAAAGGCAGTCCCAGGGAAATGACCTCGCCCTCGGTGACATCGCTGGGAAGCTTCCGGATATGGATCACTCTGGAGGGCACACCTGTACTTCTGTTGTCACCTTTGAACTTTTTGCTGTCATTTCCGTTTGCTGAGAAGAAATGTATCAACGTCTAACACAGAGCACCTGCTAGGCTCTCACACAGCAGTATTCCCCCCACCTCCTCAGAATCAGCTTCCTCCCTGACAGGATCCAAGCAGAGTGATCTCCACAGCTGGTGCACCCTCACACACACAGCTCCCATAATAAGTGCCCATGTATGAACCAGGGCTAAGGTCACAGCCCAAATCATTTCACCCCAGTGTTCTCAAAGAAGAGCCTACTTGGGCACAGAGAGGGCGCCCCCATGGCAGGGACGAAGGGCTATGGTCAGCAGTTACCTGCAGAGGCCGAGTTGCTGCTCATGATAAAGGGTCCGTTAGTGACACAGGCAGAGAAGAGCTCGTCCGATCCCCGCTGGAAGAGAGGGGGTGCTGAAGTGGGGCTGGAGGTGGCCTGGCACATAGCTGCAGACACCATCCTCCCAGAATACCTTGCTGTTCAGATGTGAAGACACTGCCCTGTACTGTGTCTGTCCCACCTCAAGATGGCCTCACAGTCCCAGATGTGGCTGCTTGGGGGGGGTGGGGGGGCTGACAAGGGATTAAAATGTCACTCCCATCTCCAGGTTCTGGGGAACGCTTACAGGGTCTGTGGACAGGCCTCAGGTCAGGTGCCTCAAGGGCAGGCCTAGCCGGCCACCTTGAGACTGTTAGGCTGTCTTTATTCTTACAAAGCTGCTTGCAAACTTGAGAACAAAGCCCCCTTGTCACACTGCAGCTATTCCCTTGGTCTCCGGAGCTCGGCCTATTTTCCAGCTGTGTGAGGACACCTGAGCCGCAGCCTCATCACTCACTGACTAGAAACACTACCTCTCTGTGAGCCAGCAACACTATCTAGTGACAGAAAACAGGGTCTGAGGGCAGCTCTAGAACTGCTCATCCGTAGGCGGGCTCCTATGACTTCTGACCTGCCTGTTTTCTTTCCAGAAACAACCTATTTACTCCCGAGTCTCGATCTAATTAAATCAACTCCCCGATCACGTTAGTCTGACTCTGGGCTTAGAAAGCAGGCAGACAGGCATCCCTCCTGTGGACCGAGGCCCAAGGACCGGACTACTTTTACTCAGGGGGTGAGCTGTATGAGGCTGCAGTGCAGTCATGCAAGTGGAGACTCAGGATGCAGCCCCCACCCAGGACAGACTCTGCTAGGAACAAGAGCGTGAGCACCAGGAACTTGCAGGCTCTAGGACCTGTTGGGTGTTGGGGCAGAGCTGGGACAGGACTCCCATCAACATGAACTAGGACCAAGGTTGGAAATCAGGGGAGGGTGTCTCCCCCACCCCCACTTCAGTGCCCCCTCAGGCCTGTAGCAGGAACAGGAAAGACCAGCTCAACTGGGCCTTGGCTCTCAGGGTTACGAGCCTCGCCCCTTCTCCCTCAAACTGCCTTTTTCTCAAGGACACCTTATCTTTGCCCTTCCTCCAAACTGCCAACTTAGTTGTTACTCAAACAAGCGCAACCATCACCCAGGGCTGCCATCTACCACAGGCAGAGCGGAGGTGCTCTAAAAGCCCTCAGAATCCCCTCCCTGCCACAGGCAGGTGTCAGGACCTACTGAAGGGAGACGAGGTTTACAAACTGCTCTTCAAGAGGATCAGGAATGGCCACATCACCACTGGTCCCTGCTATGTAGGCATATCCCCACATCCCAGACCCCTGGCTAGGCAAGCACCCAGAAGCCTCCCACCCCTACTTCCCATAGCCCAAGGCTGTGAGGGCTGCTCAAACCCAATGGTGCTTAGAGCCAAGGAACAGAAAGTTAAAATTGCTGGTCTCTGAGGACTGGGGTCTAATATAAAATGAAACATTCTGGGCGTGTCATGACTGAGCTTTTCCTGAGTGGACACCCAGGCCTCAGTGGGGACAAAGCCACCAGGCAGAGTGCACCTCAGCCCCAGAACCCCTGGTGACACCAAGGGTAGGTGAGTCTCACCTGTGTAAGCCTCAAGAAGGTTCCTGCCTCTGGACTGGGAGTTCTGGCCCATATCCCTGCCCCCTTTAGGCTCACAAAGGTGACTCCCCCAAAGCTGGACAAGAACCAGGACTATGTGGCTCCCACATGCTGACTGCACAACCTTAAAAAGGGCATCTGAACTGCTGTCTCTGACCAGTGCCAGGTGGGCCATCATTTGAGTGGCAACACTCCTGACTCTCGTGTTCCCATGGCAGATGGCCTGGTGCTCCCACATTTGTAGGCAAATTGTGACCACTTGTCTGTCTACATTCCCCTAGGCCCCCCTTCCCCAGGACACAGGTCAGATCTCCTAAACGGCAACTCCCCCATCCCCAGAGCACAGGGACACTGAGACCACAACCAGGGCATTTGGGGAGACCCTATGGTACCTTACCCAAAGTCAATTAAGCATCTATTGGAAAAGCCCCCAAGCTGTGTGCTTCCTGCTGGGAACAAGGCACACCTGCTCCCAACAGTATGTTAAGGGGAACCTTTGCTTTTTAATCAGTAGCTAAGCATTGTTAATCTCTGGACACTTCTAACTTATGGCACAGCTTGTTCTAAAGCTGGGGTGATGGTCAGTGGTGACCAGAACCCAACCGTGCTGCCCTCCTGAGGGCAAGTAGCCCCCCACCACCCACCCACTAGAACCTCGAGTTTGACCTGCACAGGTCTGATTCTGAAAGCAGCGGTCGCCTGGGACTGGCCAGGAAGGACTACTCTAAGGACAACCCCAGACAGAGCTGCTCCAGCTGGAAACAGGCAAAGCCAGGAGGATTACAGGAAGCCAGACATTTTCTGTGATGGTTACAAATGCTTCAGATCAAAGTCCCTCTCGCCTCCTCCTACCACTGAACAAACAGGTTTTATCTGCAGGAAGATCAGGATAGGCAGCCTGTGAAGACAAGACTCCACCTGGGAAACCCCCCCCCGCCCCCCAGCAGCATGGCTCACTGACCAACACACCTGCAGTGGACTCCCCAGCCCCCAATTGCTGCCAGCACGCGGTACCAAATCTGTAGAAGTATTCAGTTGGCACCAGGCATCCCTGGATGCCACTTACTGCAGTGTACCCAGGCTTGGTCCTCACCTGAGGGGAGAACTGAAAACCATCGTGGCCCCATTTCCTGTGGAGACAGCCACTGCCAGCTCTGTCCTTTCTACAGCTTAAATGTCCCAAGTACCAAGGATGGCATATAAAGGGGACACACCTTCATTTTCTTTCATCTCAAAAGAAGCAATCAGATGTGCAGACCAAAAAGTACCCAAATCACAATGGCATCAAAAGTAGCACCTCTGGCCCTAGCCGGTTTGGCTTAGTGGATAGTGTTGGCCTGCGGACTGAAGGGTCCCAGGTTTGATTCCAGTCAAGGGCACACACCCAGGTTGTGGGCTCAAACCCCAGTGCGGGGTATGCAGGAGGCAGCCGATCAATGATTCTCGTCACTCATGCTTCCTTATCTCTCTCCCATCCTCTTTAAAATCAAGAAAAATATATTTAAAAGTAAAAAGAAGAGTAGCGCCTCTGTACCCTCCTATCCCACCAGCCACCTCATAAACTACTTGGGGTACAACCAAGTTTCAACTTTTTCTGCATCAAACCAACGGTACTTAGAACACTTGGCAAATATCCTCAGTCCCAATCACAGGACTCTCGCCTGGGCAGGGAGGAGGGGTCCCAAATTAGGGTCAAAGGTGCATTTACCACCAAGAGGTCACTGAACTCACTCTGTTGGAAGCAGTGCCTGGAATTAGCTGGATGCAGGCAGGGCAAAGGAAAGGTGTCTGAGAGCCCAATCTGCAAACTGCCTGCCCTATACACACTGTAGACCAGGGGTCCTCAAACTTTTTAAACAGGGGGCCAGTTCACTGTCCCTCAGACCGCTGGAGGGCCGGACTATAGTTTTAAAAAAAAAACTATGAACAAATTCCTATGCACACTGCACATATCTTATTTTGAAGTAAAAAAACAAAATGGGAACAAATACAATATTTGCATTTGCATGTGGCCCGCGGGCCATAGTTTGAGGACCCCTGTCCTAAACTCTAAGGAACCCCCACAAGACTTGCAACCATGGGAGCAATGGGCAGCAGCAGCGTGTCCCGGGCTAACCCCCTAAACCTGTCTGCAAGGCCCCTTTTACTCTGACTTCCCAGTGAGCCAAAGCAGCCCAGCCTAAGCTATCTGGCTGCTGCTTCTCTGCTAAGCCCTTCTTTGTTTCACTGTCCCAGCTTTAATAAACGT
>NW_006291485.1:1168014-1169391 GCF_000327345.1 Myotis davidii | reverse complement strand
CCCACCATCTGGGGGAAGGAAAGCCCGAATAGTCCCTGATCACCAGCCAGGCGTAGGGACCCTACCTGAGGGGTTCCGGATTGCGAGAGGGCGCAGGCTAGACTAAGGGACACCCTCCCCACCCCCTACCCCGGGAACGAATTTCATACACCGGGCCTCTAGTCTATAATAATAATAGTGTAATATGCTAATTAGACCAAACATCCTACCGGATATCCTTCCAGATGACTATCCAGAGAAAGGCAGGGCTGCAAGGGAAGCCCAGGTCTTGGGTGCCAGAGGTAAGCCAGTGCCAGCAACTGGGAGAAGGAAGGCCTACTCTTGCACAAATTTCATGCATTGAGCTTCTAGCACAAGGATCCTCAAACTTTTTAAACAGGGGGCCAGTTCACTGTCCCTCAGACCGCTGGAGGGCCGGACTATAGTTTTTAAAAAAAAACTATGAACAAATTCCTATGCACACTGCACATATCTTATTTTGAAGTAAAAAAACAAAATGGGAACAAATACAATATTTGCATTTGCATGTGGCCCGCGGGCCATAGTTTGAGGACCCCTGCTGTAGACCACAGGAGCGCTGCTGTCAGAAGAAGCCCCAGTGCTCAGCAGGAGGGAAGGGGCCTACAAGGGCAGCACCAGATCAGAGGCCATGCCAGCACCAGGGTAGCAGAGTCAGCAATGCCTACCTTTGTACCAACTGCTATGTCTGGGACAATGCTGTAGAGAGAGAGAGAAAAAAGAATGTTAGCAGGTGTACTACAGCAGCTACTGCCGGGACTTTCAGGATAGGCCGGCCAGCGAAGGGCTTCTGTGGCTGCACAGTCCCCCCAATGAGGTCCTCAGAGAACTAGTAAGCTTAGGGCAGGAGCTGCCGTGCCTTTAATCTCAACTTGAAAAGGGAGCCATCATTGTGCTCTAGCTCCCCTCCCTCCCAGCAGGCCCCCAGACAAAAACACCCCCTCCAAAAGCCCCAGGAGGGACACTTGATGCTTGTTGTTAAAAGCTGAAGTGCTGTTGTTTGCTTTCTAAAAACTGGAAATGCTTGGAAAATGTTTCAAGCAGGGAAGACTAGTGACAAGGTAGCTGACAAGGCCTTGAGGTCACAGCTCCAGGGGGATGAGAAAGGCACTCAACAAGGGAACTGTTCAAAGAATGGCATCCTCCAGAGGAAGGAGGTAGCAAAGATGAAATAATCAGATAAAATTAACACCAGTTACTCATCAACCTGGCTCCCTGTGACTGGACTTTCTCCCTGCTCCAGGCCCAGCTAGGGACGGTGAGAAGAAACCATGGCTGCTGAGGTTCCTGCAGTTCTCAACTGCACACCAGCTCTCTCAGTACAAACATAAAACTCTCCTAGGCCAAAACCGGTTTGGC
>NW_006291485.1:1166162-1167980 GCF_000327345.1 Myotis davidii | reverse complement strand
AAGGGGCCTCACCTGGCAGTCAAACATCCCGCTCACAATCCGGGACCGCTGGCTCCTAACTACTCACCTGCCTGCCTACCTGATAGCCCCTAACACCCCCCCCCCACACACACACACACCAGGTCACCTGGCTTAGTGGCCTGTGACCAGAGCCTCCCATAATGTCACACAAAGATGTCCCCCTCACCAGCCAGGGAAAGGCTGGTCTCAGAATGGGCAGAAGATCCAACACCCGCTACCCAGAACAGCACGACCCCAAGCGCTACACCCTAGTCCTGCCATCCGCTGCACATCTCACTGGCTACTGCCTCCACTGTAGGGCTTCACCTCAACAGTATAAAAAACATCATGGGCTAGTGCAGCCGTGGGCAAACTACGGCCCGCGGGCCGGAAAAAGAATAAAACTAAAAAAAAAAAAAAAAAAGACCATACCCTTTTATGTAATGATGTTTACTTTGAATTTATATTAGTTCACACAAACACTCCATACATGCTTTTGTTCCGGCCCTCCGGTCCAGTTTAAGAACCCATTGTGGCCCTCGAATCAAAAAGTTTGCCCACCCCTGGGCTAGTGTCAACAGGGTTTTTAAAACCTTATAGAGTCAAAGAAAAACGGAAAGAATTAAAAACATGCAGCTTCCCGTCTGCTAACCCAGGGCAACACATTGCTCCCTGGGGGGGCCCCTCAGGCAGTTTTACATGAAATGGCCCTTCTTAAAAGGGTTTCAAACCTTCCAAAGAGAACCTGGCTGCCTGGATAATACACCATTCAAAAGAGGCTGCAGATGGGACTGGGCCACCAAGCCACATCTGGGGGACAAAACACTCCAACTGTCCTTGAGGGAAGAAAAACAGAACTGGACCAGACAGTCCCCACTTTTCATCAAGAGTTCCCTGCAGGACCCCTTAAATTCCCACTCATGTGCACCCACAGCCCAGGCCAACTGGATTGGGGATTCCATGGGAGGTCCACCCAAAAAGGAAGGTGGAACCCAGATCACATTCCTCATGCCCCAGAGGTTTTTCTAAAAGGCTGAATTTAATTAAGCCTGAAACGTATCATTTAAAACCAGAGGCACAGAGATAGTGACCGTCCAGGCATTTTAACTACACTCTCACCCCCCCAGGTCAGTCTAGGGAAGGAGGGCTTTCAAAGCTCCAGATCTAAAGATAAGAACTACCTTTGGAATCTTCTGGCTCACTTTTAAAAAAATCAGAACCTAACCCTCCCAAGGGGAAATGAAAACAATTAGACTAGCACGAAAGAAGAAAAGGCCCTGTTTAAAGTTAGTTTCATTTTTAACAAGTTCTATCATTTCCCCCAGACCAGAACATCCGGCCGGGGGCGGGGGGGGGATCCCTAAACTGCCAGACTCATGTCTCGGGCTCACAGAATACAGCTTTGTGCGTTGGCCCTAAATCTCCACCGTAAAGTGCATATAGCCTGTGCAGCGTCAGATCTGCTTAAGGCTATGATAACCCACAATGTAAAACCTAGATCGTCCCACCGCCCTCCCCATTTCTCTCGTCCCTGGCGCACACACAAGCCCCGGAGCGGCCCCTTCCCTTTCCCAAGGCGGCCGAATGGCCGGCCAGCCGGCTACACTGCCCGAAAGCTCGGGGTCCGGTCATGCCGGCCCACGTGGGTCGTTCCGCGGGCTCTGGGGCCTGGAACTCCACGGCCGGGGTGAGCCAACTCGTGCTTTAAGAACTCCCGTATAAGGAGACCCGGGATGGCGGGAACAAAGGGAACGCGAGGGCCCCTCCCCGACACCCCCGGCCCTGGAGCTGAACCCGGAGCGCGGCCGTTCTTTGTGG
>NW_006291485.1:1164265-1165973 GCF_000327345.1 Myotis davidii | reverse complement strand
GGGCCTGAGAAGAGTTCGAATAACTGCGCACGCGCGCGTGGGGGGCCGGACGGGGAGCGGGAAGAACAGGACGGGGACCGGGAAGGGCCGGACGGATAGCAGGAAGGGGCACGTGGAAAGCGCAAGGGAAGCGCGGGGGGGAGGGGAGGAGACCAGCGGAAAGGGTCGCGCGGCCGCCGCGTGTGTTCGAGACTAGTCGCGAAGAGACCGGAAACGAGCACGACGGTGGGAAGGTCTGGGCCGGCCGACCCCCGGCTCGGGAGATGTGGGGACACCTCTCGCTCCTGGCAGCCTCCCTCCGCGCCCGTGGCCGGGAGTAGGGGAAGGATCCCGGAGACGCTGTGGCCCCGGCAGGCGAGCCGTTGCTTCGAGGAGGCCCAGGCGGCCGCAAGAGGAAGGCTGGAGCGCGAGAAGGGGAGCGGGAAGCGCGGATAGACATGACTCACCCGTCCATTGCACACAGAAG
Organism: Myotis davidii; assembly: GCF_000327345.1. Lineage (NCBI taxonomy): Eukaryota > Metazoa > Chordata > Mammalia > Chiroptera > Vespertilionidae > Myotis > Myotis davidii. The sequence continues at coordinate 1,165,507 of NW_006291485.1, read as the reverse complement.
AGACCCGCAAGGGACGGAGTGGAGGCGCCGGAATAGCAGGAACCGACCCAACGGCTCCGAGTTATAGACTCACAAAATGGCGGAGACGCCTGAACACGTCCCTTGCGCGCTCTGCCCATTGGCTCCCGCTGCTCAGAGAGGCGGGGAGAGCTCTGCGGGCCCCCACCAGCGCCTCCCAGTGGCTAGGAGGCCGCTTGAGGGGTGGAGCTAAGAGGAATGGCAGGCGACCGTTGGAGAATGTGGCCGTCCGTCAGGGCTCAAGGCGGAAACGGCCCATGGACTCGGGGGAGGGGAGAAAAGGTGGAAGCACGTGACAAAGCCGGACCCAATGAGCCAGCAGCCCTCCTGCCTAGGGCTTTGCGGGAGAAGCCATCTTGAGAGTGGGTACGTGGCGAGTCCGGCGGCGGGAAGCGTGCTCACCCTAGGTTGCCACCATCTTGCAAACGGGCAGGTGTTGTCCCCCTCACGCGTGAGAGCAAAGGGAGGCGCGTGGCCATCTTGGAGTCGGGCGGGACACCTATTAGGCTCCATCTTGCTTGTGGGCACGTGGCAGAAAAGTCTGATTCAAATTGAGACATTACTCCTAGGTTAGTAGGCGGGGAGGCAGAGGCCGCTTAACGCATCCCAGGCGCCAGGCCTCAGTCCTCACTGCTGGCCACCGAGCCTGCAGGCGCAATGTGGTCAGGAACCGCCCCGACCGGCCTGTTGGTTTCGGAGCAGCGAGGGCCGAGGGCAGTCCTGCACACGGGGCTTCTGAGCCGGGGTGGCAGAAAGCAGAATCCTGCCATCATGGGAAATTCAGAACCGGGTGCGGCTCCGTCCCAGCAGCAGGAAAAACACCCTAAACGTATTCCCAGGAGTGCTGCTTCCGAGTTTCACGGTTGTCTGTGACGGGGTTGCCCCTTCGGAGAGAAGAGGGGAAACCGAGGCCAGCGAGGTGGGCAGCGGGAGTTCCACCTGAGATCAGCGGCCAGAGCCGGGGAGGCTGCTGAGGGTCGGCTCCCTGGCGCTGCTGGTGGCGCCGGCCTCCGAGCCAACGGGCATCGTGGGCTTGGCGAGGTTCTCGTGCGAAGTAGAAGCAGCGGAAGCTGTTGTGATGATAGTTTGCTTGACGTCCCTGCCGAAAGGGGGATGTTTCAATGGCACCAGCCCAGAGGGAGCAGCAATGGCATTTCTCTCTTCTCTGCCTCGAGGGTTGGTTTCGTTTCACCCGCAAGCGCCCGTAGTCCTGGCAACAGCACT
>NW_006291485.1:1161976-1164253 GCF_000327345.1 Myotis davidii | reverse complement strand
AGGAGCCGGCGGCTGCCCGGGTCACGGGAAGCCGCCTGCCCTGCGCTTTGGGCCCCCCTCCCGTCCCAGGAGATCTGAAGCCCCGGAATCAGGAGGAATGCTCCAGTGGATTCGTGGATTTGCTCCACTCCCGTCCAAGCTCGGGTTTGGGCACCACCAGGGCCAGTTGCTCATCCTTTGGTGACCAGTGCCAGGGCTGCCTCCCCACCGCCAACCCTTCATGGCAGGGGCTGGGGGAGAGAAGAGGGGCAGCTGGCATGGGGGGAGGGCGGTCTGAGCCATCAGACTGTGTTAGAACCCACTTCTGAGCTTGGCCCTCCCAGGACGCCTCTCTTGCTCAGAGTTCAAGCCCAAGGCAGCCTGGAGCCGGGAGGCCCACACCATTGGCCACCTTTCTGGTTTCTGACCTCACCAGCCGGCCTCCTTGGTGCAGCAGTTCCCTCTGGAAGATTCTTCCCTAAACCTACACAACTCCCTCCTTTATTCTCCCTCTCTCTGAAGGCCAGAAGTCTGAAATCAAGGTGTCAACAGGTCCACGCCCCCTCTAGAGCAGCGGTTCTCAACCTGTGGGTTCACAGGGGTCGCCTAAGACCATCGGAAAACACATATATAATTACATATTGTTTTTGTGATTAATCACTATGCTTTAATTGCGTTCAATTTGTAACAATGAAAATACATCCTGCGTATCAGATATTTACATTACGATTCATAACAGTAGCAAAATTACAGTTATGAAGTAGCAACGAAAATAATTTTATGATTGGGGGTCACCACAACATGAGGAACTGTATTAAAGGGTCGCGGCATTAGGAGGGTTGAGAACCACTGTTCTAGAGGTTCCAGGGGAGGAGCCTAATGCCTCTCTCAGATTGGGGGCTACAGGCTCTTGACTTGTAGGCACATCACTCTGGTCTCTGACTGTGATCACGTGGCTGTTTTTCTCCCTTATTCTCTCTGTGTCTCTAAAATAGACATTTCTCATTGGATTTAGGGCCTATCGGGATAATCCAGGAAGATCTCACCTCAAGACTGTGGACGAAAGGGGCCACATGCTGACCTGACAAGCTCAGGGAAGACCTGCATGACGGTCTTGCAAACTCAGAGACCTAAAGTAACCACAAAGGATGGTCTGAAATTAAACTTTAACTAAAAGCAGTTATGGCCCTAGCCAGCTTGGCTCAGTGGATAGAGCATCAGCCTTCGGACTGAAGGGTCTCGGGTTCAATTCCGGTTAAGGGCACATGCCTGGGTTTCTGGCTTGGTTCCCAGTGGGGGCCGTGCAGGAAGCAGTCAATCAATGATTCTCATCATTGATGTTTCTATCTCTCTCTCCCTCTCCCTTCCTCTCGGAAATCAATAAAAATATATATTTTATAAATAAATAAATATAAGCAGTTATGGTGGATAGTCCCGTCCTAGGCCGCTATCTTCACTGACAAGGTCAACCTTTACCTTAACTGAGCCTATCTGTCTCTTTGCATCTATAATAACATATCCTTGAAATGTCTTGGTAACTTGTAACTTCCCTTTTTCTGGACCCCTTGGGGCATAACCTAATGTGCCTGGGTGCCAGGACAGATACCACACATCCCTTCATTGTTATGTTAATTATTCCTGCACCCACCTAAGTATGTGTCTATCATTTTACTTTTTATCCAATCCCAGAGGTTTCCCTGCTTTGCTTTCTCCCGCCTCTCTAATCTATCACCAATGAATTTCATGTAACCCACATACGTCCCTCCTTTGATTGCAATGTATAAAAACAGGAAAACCCACCTTTCTCACTATCCCAATCCGTTGAGATATTGCTTCCCGGCAATTGTCAACAGTTTGGCTCAAATAAACTCACAAAAATTCTTTACAGGTTTGGATGTTTTTTATGTTAACGAGACCCTTAAGAGCACCTGCAAAGACCCCCTTTCCCAAATAAGGTCATGCTCACAGGTTCAGGGATTAGATGTGAATATCATCTAATAGTGACCCCCAGCCCAACTGGTCAGTCCACAGCACCATCTGAAACTCGGACCAGCAACAAAAGGCTGCTGGTGGGGCCTTCATGATTGCAAAGGCTTAGGGCAGGGCTCTGACAATTAGATCTGTGCCCCTGGTTTATCTAGGGGAGCCAGCCTCCCCTTTGTCTTCCCTTTCCCTTCTCAGTGATTCCATCCTAATCTTGCCAGCCAGCTGCTTCCCTCATGAATATTTCAGGGTGAGCACGGCCACATGCTCACCTTGCAATTGTTTGATAATTTTGAAAACGATCCTGGCAGGAGC
>NW_006291485.1:1158940-1161941 GCF_000327345.1 Myotis davidii | reverse complement strand
GGGGGGGGGGGGGGCAGGTCTCCCAGGGCCTCGGTTCTCTTCTCGAATCAGATGGGAGTGGAGGATGGTGCCTCAGTTTATCTCTTTGTCAAAACAGGCCAGGCCTGTCCCTCTTCACCTCCGTTTGGTTTACCTTCCTGTTGCAAATGAAAATAGCTTAATAGTTCTGGATTTAGTCCCATGTTTGTTTATCCATTGCCTAGATTACAAAGCCATGGGGTGTGGGGGACCTGGGTTTGGGCTTGGGCAAGTCTGCTCACATCTTCCCTCCCCCTAGAAGACCTCCCAGACTTTCTGACCCTTTTTCCACATTTCTGTTGAACTGAACTAGGGCATAGGGGGATTAAAGAGACTACTCCCAGCTCCTCCAAGCTGGAGCTCCTCCCCCGGCCCCAGCTGGGTGGCCTGGACCCTCTCCTGGACCTTCTGGAACTCTTTCAGGCCTAAGAATATTCAAAAGCTGCCTCCAGCCTGGGTCCATCAGGGAACAGCTGACTCCCCAGCTACCAGACCTCAGCTGATCCTCTCCTCCAATTAGGCCCCAGGCCTCTTCCTCCACTATCCCTGCCAGGCCCTGCCCAGCCCCCTGTCTCTGTAAGGTAGGGAGGGGGTCTCCAAGGTGCTTCCCTTGAATTGTCGTGGTCACCTCTCAAGGGTCTTATCATAGATCCCACATCCAGGGCTCAGACTCCCTTCCTCCAGGCCAACGGCTAACTGCCCGTTTGAAATGAATAAAACTAAAAAAAAAAAGAGAGACCGTACCCTTTTATGTAATGATGTTTACTTTGAATTTATATTAGTTCACACAAACACTCCATCCATGCTTTTGTTCCGGCCCTCCGGTCCAGTTTAAGAACCCATTGTGGCCCTCAAATCAGAAAGTTTGCCTACCCCTGGGCTAGGCCTTCCTCGCCCAAACCAGCCTGGCTTGCCCCTTCCCCAGGAACCCCAGGCCCTGCCCTAGAGCTAGAACTTAGTTTCCACCTTCAGCACTATACCACCCCCAGGCTGATCCACACCCACTGGGAGCTCAGCTAGTGCTGGGTGCCTTCCAGTTTTAACTCTTTAATCCTCTGAGTGTGAAATATTATCACTTCCTTTCCCCCAGCCCAGAGACTGTTGAGTCAGCTGCCTGAGCTTCTTAGCCTGTAAGATACCCGAGGCGCTCCGCCTTCCCTGGGGCAAACAGGGCTGTCCAACTAAGAGTCCACATAGAGTGACCACCTGACACAGCAACACTTCTAGGTATGTGCTCAAGAGAAATGAAACTCAAATTCACACAATCACTTGTACAGGAGTGTGCACAGCAGCCAAAAGTGTTCATTGACAGATGAGCGGACAGACAAAAACCTGATGCAGCCACATACACAGTGGAATATTACTCAGCCATGAAAAGGAACAAAACACTGACAAGCCATAAAGTCATCAGAGTCCCTGCTGTCCCCTATGGCTCCTCAGGGCTGACACTGACCCTCATCTCCTGGCCTCTGTGCTGGTCAGACTTCTCCATGGGAAGTCCCTCCCTGAACTGTCCTCCCAGGAGGGGGTCACCATGTGCAGCCCATGAAGAGGGGTGGGCCAGGGGTCTTTCTGTCAAGTGGTCAGGAGCCCAAATGGCTCAAGGTCATTTCGGGGCCCCTGCTGGGCACTGGACTGTGCAGAAAGCCTGGGCCTCGGAAGATGGACGATAAACACAAATCTGAGGGCAGCAAACATAGCAGGCGGCTGCAATGAGCCCTGCAGGAAATGCCAGAGAGAAAGGCAGGAAGGGGCTGGGGCAGGTCAGAGCAGCCTCCCTGAGCAGCCACATTTAATTTGAGGGGGGAGGGCTAGCCACTGGACTGCTGGGCCAAGAGTGTGGAGGACAGAACCACCAGGGCCCTGTCAAGGGTTGAATCATGGTCCCAAAAGATGTGTCCACGTCCTGACGCCCGCACCCATGAATGTGACCTTGCCTGGAAATGGGGTCTGTGCAGATGTAAACAGTTAAGATGAGGCCACACAGGAGTGGTGGCCCGAATGCAATGACTGGTATCCTTAGAGGAAGACCGAAATCTGCATACAATCAGGGGAGAGGCCACAGTGACAATGGAGGCAGAGAGGGGGGGGTCGGTAATGAGATCACCAGCCTGAGATACCAAGGTTGCTGGCCACACCAACATCTGCCCTCACAGCTTCCAGAAAGAACCAGCCTGCTAGCACCTTGTTCTCTGACTTCTGGCCTCCAGAAAAGGGAGAGAGTAAATGTGTGTTGTTTTAAGTCATCCAGCTCATGGCTCTCGGTCACAACAGCCACAGGAAACTCATTATGCCTTTGAGAAGTGTGGCCAGGGGGGTGGATGGTGGCGGTCCTGTCTGGGCTGGCAGCTTCACCTGGTGACAGGAAAGTTGGCTTGCTTCCGTGGCCCTTGCAAAATTTATGAAAAGGAGGATGTCTTGATAGGGAGAGGGAATGTGAGCTGGGCTGTAAGTGATCCTATGGCCATCTGTTCACTCCGATGCCCGCCTGCCCACAGGGTCATGGGGCTATGGGCACCAGCTGGGATGGGCAGATCAGGGGCTCTGGGCTGCCCAGCATATCCTGACCAGGGTAGGGGCACAGACCCAAGCCCTCACTGGGGAAGAGGACCCCAGCCTCATCCTGGTCACGGCAGCAGAGCCTTTCCTACATACAGGAAAGCAGCCTTTCTCACCCAGAAGATTCTTTTTGCTCCCACCTCCCCCTTGGATACTGGACCATGCCTGAGGACATTTGTGGTTGTCACACTGTGGGTGTTCCTGACACCAGGGGGCCAGGGATGCTGCTCTATATCCCACAAGTGCCCAGGATGCCTCCCCCACCCCCGAGTAACTGCCCAATGTCAGCTGAGTTTAAATAAAACCCCAGAGTCCTCTGCAGATGACTCCGGAAGGAGGTCAGGCCGCACAGTGGGGGGACCTGGAATCCTGGTAAAAAGCTAATTCTGGAAGGATCCAGGCGCACTGGAGAGAATGTGCCCCC
>NW_006291485.1:1154255-1158872 GCF_000327345.1 Myotis davidii | reverse complement strand
CATTTCATAACAGGTAACATATGACACCCCAGACAGCCAGCCTTCCAGCGGTGACATTGCCGGCATCAATAGTTTATAGCAGGAACGGACACTTGATCTGGAGTCTCGGGCAGTCTGCTTGGATGGCCTCCGGGCCACCTGCCTGGGGAGGCTCCTGGGGACCCACAGCGGGTCAGGACGGACCCTGTCCCTCATTTCGGGCTGAACACACGCGTGTGGTGCCTGGTTCTACGGAAGCCACCCTTCCCGGAGTGGAGACACTGTCGCCAGCTTGTTTTCATTTGGATGGACTGAAGGGTGGGGTTGCTGACTCGCTAATCCACAGAAGAGGGAGGAGAAGGGGCCAAGGCCGCTGGCCCCAAGTTCCTCTGCAGTTCTGAACAGACGTTTCTGTAGAGAAGATGGACACATGACCACCAAGGCCATGAGAAGACGCTCAACAACATGAGACATGGAGGAAATGCTGCCCAAACGCACTCACAGCGAGACGGCGCCTCACACCCACCGGATGGCCACTGTTCACGTGGTGACCACACGGGTGGACGAGGACTCGGAGAGGTTGGAACCCTAGTGCACAGCTGCTGGGCTGTGAGATGGGCAGCTGCTGTGGAAGACATGGCAGTGCTCCTAAAGCAGCGGTTCTCAACCTGTGGGTCGCGACCCCTTTGGCGGTCGGATGACCCTTTCACAGGGGTCGCCTAAGACCATCCTGCATATCAGATATTTACATTATGATTCGTAACAGTAGCAACTGGGCCTCGGTAGATGGAAAGTTATGAAGTAGCAACGAAAATAATTTTATGGTTGGGTCACAACATGAGGAAGTGTATTTAAAGGGCCAGAAGGTTGAGAACCACTGTCCTAAAGGGTGAGCACGGAGTTACTGTCTGACCTAGCAATTTCTTCCTAGGAATTTCACTCCAAGAGAAACAAAAACACATCCACATAAAACTTTACACGGAAACAAGCAAAACACTGTACACAGCAGCATGATCCACAAAAGCCATCATGTGGGAACAACGGGTGTCCATCAACCGATAAATGTGCCCCATCCACACGCTGGAATATTGCTCGGCCGAGAAAAGGAGTGAAGCACAGATATGTGGATGGGCCTTGAAACCATGATGCTCAGTGAGAGAAGCCAGACACGGAAAGTCACAGTGTATGATTCCATTTATGTGAAATGCCCAGAGCAGGCAGATTCACAGAGACAGGAAGTGTGTTAGTAGTTGTCAGGGGCTAGGAAGGGGGATGGGGAGTGACTGCTGATGGGGGTGGGATTTCTCTTTTTGTTCCTGAGGCTTTTCTGCATTATTTTTCCTACTGAGTTTAAAATGTGGGCATGTTAAATGCTCGTAGCCCTAGCTGGTTTGGCTCAGTGGATGAAGCACTGGCCTGCAAACTGAAGGGTTCCGGGGTTCGATTTGGGTCAAGGGCAAATGCAGGGGTTGCGGGCTCGATTCCCTGTAGGGGGCGTGCAGGTGACAGCCAATCAATGATTCTCTCTCATCATTGATGTTTCAATCTCTCTCCCTCTCCCTTCCGTTCTGAAATCAATACAAATATTTCTTAAAAATGAAAAGGCAAGTATTTTTTTTTTAAAAAAGCTCACTGTAAACAATTAGGTAACCAAATAGAAGAAAACTAAAAATTACCTGAAACTCCCACTACTCTAGTCAGCAGTAACCACCTTTAACCTGTAGGCCTTCCTTCCAGGTTTCCTATATCTATTTACCTTTTTGTTTGTTTTCTAATCCTCCCCCAAAGATATTGTTTCCATTGATTTTTTGTTTGTTTGTTAATCCTCACCTGAGGACATTTTTCCATTGATTTTTAGAGAGAGTGGAAAGGACCGGGAGAGAGTGAGAAACAGCGATGTGAGAGAGACACATCCATTGGTTGCCTCCCACATACGCCCCAACCAGGGGCTGGATCCAGCCTGCAACCGAGGTGCGTGCCCTTGACCGGAAATTGAACCTGCGACTCTTTGGTGAGCAGACTAAGCCTCCAACTGCTGAGTCATGTCTGCCAAGGCTATATCTATGTATGTGGTCAGGAAAGTAAGTGGATATATAAAGTAGATATGTGTATACGTATAGACACATACATAATGTCTGTATCCACATATATAACCCCAATCATGCTAATACTTTCTAAACATTGGTTAAAAACTAAGTATTATAGTAACCAATTCACACACACCCCCCTCCAAAATAATAGAAAATAAACATGCAGAGCTCCTGTGCCCTGTTCCTTGCATATTCCAGCTGTTCCAAGTTCACACTATTTGCTCCCCAACATTTCCAAGGCCCTATTTTCCACCACAAAATCTGGGTGGACATACAGTCGTTTTTTTGTGTTTTGTAAGATTGGCATCATGCTCCCAACCCCTATGCATCTTCCATCCTTTGAGTTTTATTTTTTTTTAAATATATTTTATTGATTTCTTACAGAGAGGAAGGGAGAGAGATAGTCAGAAACATCGATGAGAGAGAAACATCGACCAGCCGCCTCCTGCACATCCCCCACTGGGGATGTGCCCGCAATCCAGGCACATGCCCTTGACCGGAATCGAACCCGGGACCCCTCAGTCTGCAGGCCGACGCTCCATCCACTGAGCCAAACCGGTTTTGGCCATCCTTTGAGTTTTAAATGGTCCTCAGGCCATTCACTTTATATATATCCCCCCATATACTTTATTGATTTCAGAGAGGAAGGGAGAGGGAGAGAGAGATAGAAACATCAATGATGAGAATCATTGATCAGCTGCCTCCTACATGCCCCCTACTGGGGACCAAGCTCACAACCCCAGGCATGTGCCCTTGACCCGAATCGAACCCGGGACCCTTCAGTCCTCAGGCCAACACTCTATCCACTGAGCCGAATCAGCTAGGGTGCCATTCATTTTTTCATGATGCATTTTGCATTTAACAACCAACTCAGTTTCCCAACTCAGGAAAGTGTAGCAAAAGATTTAAAAATAGAGTAGAAGAGGAAATAAATGTCCCCAGTAATCCAGAGGGAACACTGCTAGTGTGTTTGAGCAGGGGCTTTGAATTTTATTTTGTAGTTTTATTGTGTTCACCAAAGTGAGACTTGCTTCCTTGTTCCTTTCCCCTTATTTTATATCCTGAAACTTTCCAGGTGATATTAACATTTCCTCTGAAACATCATTTTTTTAAAAATTGTAAAATATTTTTTAAAATTAGCAACAAAAAAAAGTACAATATGCCTGCAGGTCGGTGGCGTCAAGTACATTCACATTGTAGTGCAGCCATCCATCCCCACAACTCTTTCATCTTCCCAAACCAAAATTCTGGAAACATCTTCAACGTTGGCAGGGCTGCCGGTGCTGACAGTCTCGCGTCCTCCTCCTGGTCAGCGTTTCTGGGGCTCCCTCCTCACGTGGGCAGCACCTCCTTCCCTGGGCATGTGCCCACAACCAAGGTACATGCCCCCAACCGGAATCGAACCTGGGACCCTTGAGTCCGCAGGCTGACGCTCTATCCACTGAGCCAAACCGGTTCGGCTTCCCTGGGCTTCTTTAAACGCAGGATGTGCTGGGGGCGCGCAGCCACATCCTCTGGGTGCCCCGTCATTGAGGACAGGGGTCAGGCACAACGTTCCTGGCAGCCCCACCCACATTCTAGAGCAACGGGGAGCCCTCCCCAGCACAGCTGACCTCAGAACACTGCCTCTCCTGGGCCTCCCACCAGCCCACGCCCAGGGTCTCCCTATCAGAACAGCAGGGTTCAACAAACAACAACCACAACAAAAACCCAGACAGAGATGATAGCAATTCTATTGTTGCCATTTGGTTTCCCTAGTATCTCACATCTTAAGGTATCTCTTTTGTGGCACCCTTTGACTCTTCATTTTTTAAAATATATTCTTACTGATTTCAGAGAGGAAGAGAGAGGGAGAGAGAGATAGAAACAATGGATAAGAGAGAAGCATCGATCAGCTGCCTCCTGCACACCCCCTACATGGGGATGTGCCCGCAACCAAGGTACATGCCCCTGACCGGAATCGAACCCGGTACCCCCGAGTCCGCAGGCCGACGCTCTATCCACTGAGCCAAACCGGTCAGGGCTTTCCATTACTTTTTCAGAGAGAGTGGAAGGAAGGGAGGGTGGGGAAAAAGAGAAGAGAGAGAGAAAGATGGATGTGAGAGAGCCACATGACCCGGTGCCTCCCGCACCAGCAAACCACAACCCAAGTACGTGCTCTTAACCGGCAATTGAACCCCAGACCCTTCAGTGCTGGGCCCGGCGCTCCAACCACTGGACCACACCGGCCAGGGCTACCTCTTTATTCTTTGAAGAAAGCCACATTTCCCTCCCCTGCCCCAGCTTCTCTGTCCAGCTCGCAGTTTAACCCTCCCCCCTCCCCCAGCATGATCCTGGAGGAAAACTCTAGAATTTGTTGGGCAGGCACAGGCTCCTTCCTTTTTGCTGAAGATAAAACAGATCCAACCATAAAAAACACACACACACACACATACCAAATGCTGCTGTTTATCTCCAAAGTGTGGAATGTTGTGTCATTTCCAGACATTGTATACGGTTCCGGGAGAGGGGCCTCAGCGCACCAGGCCAAGGCTTAAGACACTGCTCC
>NW_006291485.1:1153518-1154169 GCF_000327345.1 Myotis davidii | reverse complement strand
CCTGGGCCCCTTGAGTCCGCAGCCTGACGCTCTATCCACTCAGCCAAACCGGTTCGGCTTCCCTGGGCTTCTTTAAACGCAGGATGTGCTGGGGGCGCGCAGCCACATCCTCTGGGTGCCCCGTCATTGAGGACAGGGGTCAGGCACAACGTTCCTGGCAGCCCCACCCACATTCTAGAGCAACGGGGAGCCCTCCCCAGCACAGCTGACCTCAGAACACTGCCTCTCCTGGGCCTCCCACCAGCCCACGCCCAGGGTCTCCCTATCAGAACAGCAGGGTTCAACAAACAACAACCACAACAAAAACCCAGACAGAGATGATAGCAATTCCTCGTTCCGAGAATCGACATCTCCTTTTGTTGTTGTTTGGTTAATCCTCACCTGAGGGTATTCTTTCCATTACTTTTTTTAAAAAATATATTTTAATGATTTTTGACAGAGAGGAAGGGAGAGGGATAGAGAGAAACATCGATAAGAGAGAAGCATCGATCAGCTGCCTCCTGCACACCCCCTACATGGGGATGTGCCCGCAACCAAGGTACATGCCCCTGACCGGAATCGAACCCGGTACCCCCGAGTCCGCAGGCCGACGCTCTATCCACTGAGCCAAACCGGTTCAGCCTAAGATAGATTTCTTATTGATTTTTTCAC
>NW_006291485.1:1151632-1153371 GCF_000327345.1 Myotis davidii | reverse complement strand
TAGTCTTTTAAAAAAGCCACATTGCCCTCCCCTGCCCCAGCTTCTCTGTCCAGCTCGCAGTTTAACCCTCCCCCCACCCCCAGCATGATCCTGGAGAAAAACTCTAGAATTTGTTGGGCAGGCACAGGCTCCTTCCTTTTTGCTGAAGATAAAACAGATCCAACCATAAAAAACACACACACACACATACCAAATGCTGCTGTTTATCTCCAAAGTGTGGAATGTTGTGTCATTTCCAGACATTGTATACGGTTCCGGGAGAGGGGCCTCAGCGCACCAGGCCAAGGCTTAAGAACACTGCTCCTCAAACACCCGCCCCCTGTTCCTCCAGCAGCCTGCAAAGTTCATGCTTATTCCACCCCGCGAAGCTCTCTGGAAACTTCCACAGGGTTCTTTCACGCCCAAGAATTCAAACTCTGAGGGGTCTCCACTCAGATCCCCAAATGCCCCTTGCAATAAACACGCCGGGAGGGGGCAATCGCAACCCCAGTAAAGACAGCAGAATTCCTTAGTGTTAATAATTTTCTTTGTTCCCTCCCACAGAGAGCACAGGCTAAGGGAGCCTGGGTGGCCTCCGGTCCTGACCGGTCAGCCTCAGCCGCACCCGCACCCGCACCCGCAGCCGGAAGGGGACCTGGCCGCATTCCGGGCATTCCTTCCTTTGTCCCCACTTGTTTGCTTGTTTTAAATGAGATGGCCAGGAACTCCTTTTTCTCCTTGTTCTCTGCTGCCGCCAGCATTTAGGGACTTTGCATGTTCATCCAGGAACCACCCTGGAGCATGCTAGCACCCTTCCATGCTGCACCCCCTCCCCCAGAGACACCGCACTGGGGTTATGGCATCTAAGTGTGTGCAGCGGGCCCTCATGCCCTGGGCCACCGCAGGCTGGTCATCCACGGCTCACTCGCCTCAGGCCACTCCCATCAACACTGTCCACTCTGCAGCCAGGACATTCGTGCCTCCCCACACTTAGCCATTGGGAGGAGGGAGGTGGAAAGAGATTTCAGCCCCTTGCAGACCAGGCTGGGTGGTGGACACACAGGCCTGGACTCAGGGGAGTTTCGGATACTGGTTATAAAACCCTACAACCAATGGGTCCCGGCTGCCTGTCAGTAATTGAACCAACACAGCAGATATAGGGTCGAATTGTACATGAGCGTTTATTCCGATAATGCCAGCAGTATGGGAGAGCAGCAGGGCATCCACAAATATCTGTTCTGCACACCCCGCCCCGCCCCACCCCATAAGCCAACCGCTTATACTGGATAGAAGGGCAAAGATTACATGGGAAAGTAGGAATGGCAGGCATGGGGAAGTGGACGAGGTGTAATGGTCACAGGTCACAGGCCATGTGGGCTGGGGGCGCCCAGGGCAGGTGCCTCCGGGACCACGTTGTTTCAGCAGCAAGGTTGTTAATCTTTCCATGATGACAGGCAGTTCTTGGAAAAGGAGAACGGACTGCATTCCTGTCCCCGGGCATACAGCTCTCTGCCCAGCTAGAATGTGCTTTCTCTAATCAGAACAGAATAATCCTGGTTAACAGGGCATGATTAATATTTCTTATAATTGTAGCTAGTTCCCACTATTCTATTTCTGCCCCTAACACTTCTGCATAGTGCCCAACTCCATTCCAGCTTCCCCTCTGGGTTCCAGCCCCATTAGTTCTCTTCCAGTTCCTGTGCCAGGTCATATTTTTCCCAGGTCAGTGTCCTTTTGCTTCCTGCCCCCCTATCCCTGCC
>NW_006291485.1:1151033-1151327 GCF_000327345.1 Myotis davidii | reverse complement strand
TATTCGATTTCTGCCCCTAACAGTTAGACCAGCCGTGGACAAACTACGGCCCATTTGAAATGAATAAAACTAAAAAAAAAAAAAGAAAAAAAAGACCGTACCCTTATATGTAATGATGTTTACTTTGAATTTATATTAGTTCACACAAACACTCCATCCATGCTTTTGTTCCAGCCTCCGGTCTAGTTTAAGAATCCATTGTGACCCTGAGTCAAAAAGTTTGCCCACCCCTGAATTAGACAGTGGCCAGCCTTGGAGGCCAACCAGATTCCCGGTGGGGAAACTGAGGCAGGG
>NW_006291485.1:1146383-1150779 GCF_000327345.1 Myotis davidii | reverse complement strand
TCACAGGGGTCGCCTAAGACCATCCTGCATATCAGATATTTACATGACGATTCATAACAGTAGCAACATTACAGTGATGAAGTAGCAACGAAAATAATTTTATGGTTGGATCACAACATGAGGAACTGTATTTAAAGGGCCAGAAGGTTGAGAACCACTGCTCTATCCACTGAGCCAAACCGGCCAGGGCAATAAAGAGAAATTAAAACAAAACAAAATCATTCTCCCAGGTCCTCAGCTGGATCCACACCGATGTGTGTGTATTTATGTCCCCCATGCCTGGTGCCCAGTGGGCTCGCACTTGGAGGCAGACTGACCTGGGTGGGGTCCTGGGGGCGGGGGGAGCGGATTTCAGGAGCTGTTCACCACCCTGAGCCTCCATGTGTCTCTAAAGGAGGGACCAGGGTTGCCCCGTGTGGAGCTGAGGCACTGGTCTGTGGAGAGCCTTCGACCCTTAGAGAGGAAACCTCCCTCGGTGTGACTGTGACCTCCTCCAGGAAGGAAGCAGGACAGACCAGCGAGCACCAGCCAGGCCTCCGCATGGTCCCCGCACCAGGGGGCTGCAGCTGCTCCAATGAGACTGTTCTCAGGGTACTGGGGCATTGGGACCTGGGCCAGTCCTCACAGGGGCTATCCTAGGGCCTTTACTGTTACACAGGCCCATCACTGCGGCCAGCACAGGGTGTGAACAATCCGGGAGCAAAGCTACTTTGAGCACGAATCCTTTTTATAAAAAACATGCTTTCATTGATTTTTCAGGGAGAGGAAGGGAGGGAGATAGAAACAGCGATCAGCTGCCTCCTGCACACCTCGAACTGGGGATCAAGTCCACCACCCGGGCATGTGCCCTGACCTCCTGTGCATGAGATGACATTCAACCACCTGAGCTACACAGGCCAGGCTCCTTTTTAAGAAATTGAAGTGACTGGGGGGTAGGGGAGGCCAGGGGATTGTCAAGGGCAGGGGGGGAAAAAAGGACACATCTGTAATACCCTTTGTAATACTTTAAGCCATAAAACAATAAAAAAAATTGAAGTGAAATTCACATAACATAGAATTAATCATTTTAAGTGACATTTACTATATTTTCAATCACCTCTATCTAGTTCCAGAACATTCCACCACTCTAACAAGAAGCCCTATCCCTATTAGTAGCCGCTCCCCCATCGCCTCCCCAGCCCCTGGCATTAACCCACTGCCTGTCTGTGGATGTGCCTGCGCTGATATTTCACATAAATGGAATCACATTGCATGGCCTTTTGTCTGGCTTCCCTCACTGAGCGCCGTATGTTCAAAGTCCGTCCACGTTGTAGCGAGTGTCAGCGCTTCACTCCCTTTTAAAAAATTTTTCATTGAATTTATTGGGGTGACACTAGTTAATAAAATGATATAGGTTTCAGGTGTACAATTCTATAATACAGCATCTGTGTATTGTATTGGCTTCGCTCCTTTTTATGGCCGAATAACACTTCAGTGCGTGGCTGAACCACGTAGTGTTGGTCTGTTCACTGCTGTTTTGCTCTGTGGCTGTTGTGAATTGTGCTGCTGCAAACAGTCATACACATATTTTGTTTGAATAGCTGATTTTGTTTATCTGGGGTAGAGACCTAGCAGTGGCATTGCTGGGACAGAGGTAACTAAGTTTGGCTTTTTAAAAAAAGGTATGTTTTCATTGATATTTTTAGAGAGAGAGGAAGGGAGAGGGATAGAGAGATGAAAACACTGACGGCAAAGAAACATCGATTGGCCGCCTCCTGCATGCACTGAGCCTGGGTCTGTGCCCTGACGGGGAATCAAACTGGGCAGCTCTTGGTTCATGGGTCGATGCTCAACCACTGAGCCATACCAGCTGTACCGGCCTTTTTATTATTATTATTATGTTTTAATCCTGAGGATATGATTTTTAAAAAATGTATTTTATTGATTTTAGAGAGGAAGGGAGAGGGAGAGAGAGATAGAAACACGAATGATGAGAGAGAATCATTGATTGGCTGCCTCCTGCACACCCTCTACTGGAGATCGAGCCTGCAACCCAGGCATGTGCCCTTGGCTGGAATCGAACCGGGGACCCTTCAGCCCATAGGCCAATGCTCTAGCCATTGAGCCAAAGCAGCTAGGACCTGAGGATATGATTTTATTGATTTTAGACAGAGAGGAAGAGAGGAGGAGGGGGAGAGGAACATTGATGTAAGAGAGATATATCGATAGGTTGCCTCCTGCACGCACGCCAACTGGGATCAAACCCACAACCCGGGTATGTGCCCTGACCAGGAATCAAACTCGTGACCCTTTGGCGTACAGGACGATGCTCCAACCAACTTAGCCACACCTGCCAGGGCTCCAGGTTTGGCTTTTTGAAGAACTACTGCCCTTCCTGCAGTGGCTGGCTGGTCTTCCTTCATTCCCACCGGTGAGCAGGCTGCTTCGTGGTGTGGTGCACACAGAGCCCGGGTCCGAGCTCCTGCTTTGGGCCCCTGAGGCTGCCCTGCTGGAGAACCTCGCTTGGTGAGGCTGTGGGTTACACCCAGTTTGCGTTGTTGTCATTTGAGAGCTACGTGCACGGGGGGAGGGAACTGGAATGAAGCCCCCTGCATCCCTCTCCCGGTGCTCAGGTGTAGGGTGGATCCAGATGAGGTTGCTGTTGCCCAGCAGACCCGAGGCCCCACAAGGCAAGTCATGGAAGCGAGTCTTCTGCCGTTTTACTAGGGAGGGGGAAACCTGGGCCAAAACACCCCGACCTAGTTTTTCAAACATTAGGCCCCTCGTGTGCAGAGAGACAGCTCATCAGACAGCACCGCCTGGCCCTCGGCACTAAGGTCCCCTTTCTGTGAAAACCCCCGCGCTGCCCGCTCATCTTCTGCAGAGCGGCTCCCCAGCTCTCCCAGGGGAAGGCTCATGGACGACAGAATCACGGCTGAGTCCAGCCTGGAGCTGGTCTCCACCCCCCATCTCTTCTGCTGAGCCTCTGTGCTTCTCCCACCACGATGACGTCACCCACTCCACCATTGCATGTGGTTTTCAAAGCTTTCACACACGTCACCTTGTTTGCTCCCTCCACAGAGCTAGCCAGCGATGCAACGGGCTTCTCTTCCCCCATGTGAGCTCCGTGGCCCACAGGAAGCCCGTGTCTGTGGTGAGTGTGTCCTCCGCCGCCGCCGCCGCCGGGTGGTGCTTAGTCTTGCGGCTCAGGCCCCGCCCAGAGGCTTGCCAGCAGCCGGAAGCCTCAGCTCCATCAGCTTGGTGCCAATGAATACATACAACTGCTATAGGTCGATCATCCTCAGTAACGCTGGGGAAAGGACTGTGGGAAGGGTCTGCTCCTAGAACGATGAACTGGTGGGATAAGTGAAATGGTGAGTTAGAACAGACTCTTTGTTTTGTTTTTTAAATATATCTTTATAGATTTCAGAGAGGAAGGGAGAGCCAGAGCGAGATAGAAACATCAACGAGGAGAGAGATTCATTGTCCGGCTGCCTCCTGCACGCCCCTCACTGGGGATCGAGCCCGCAACCCGGGCATGTGCCCTGCCTGGGAATTGAACTGTGACCTCCTGGTTCCTAGGTCGACGCTCAATCAATGAGCCTCGCCAGGCGGGCTGGAACAGACTTTTTTAGTAAACCCACCGGCGTTGTATAAATTGTACCGGGAAAATATAGATTTTAAAACGACGCAGAGCCCTGGGCCAGGTCCGTTGGCTGGAGCATCGTCCCTACACCAGAAGGTTGTGGGTTCGGCCCCTGGTCAGGGCACTTACCTAGGCTGCAGGTTCGATCTTCGGTAGGGGCTGGGAGGCAACCAATCAATGCTTCTCTATCACATCGATGTTTCTGCCTCTCTTTCTCCCTTCCCCTCTCTCCAAAATCAATTAAAAAACGTATCCTCAGGTGAGGATTTAAAAAACCCCACAACTATGCAGAAGAAATAAATTATAAAATTCAATGGTTTCTAGTATATTCATAGAATTGCCCAACCATCAATACTATTAATTCCAGAACATCCTCATCATCTCCCCCCCAAAAAAATCCTTCCCATTACTAGTCACCCTCATCTCCCTCCCCAGCCTCTGATCCACTTCCTGTCTTTATGGATGTGCCTGTTCTGGGCATTTCACAGAAATGGGATCACACTCTGTGTGGCCTTTTGGGTCTGGCTTCTCTCACGGAGCGTCATGTGTTCAAGAGGGGCCTCCGGCGTAACGGGGAATCCCCCCCACAGACTTTCCAACCAAACCCCATGCTTCCCCACACTTATCAACTGCGTTTAATATATTTCTATTGCCTGGCTGGTGTGGTTCAGTGGTTGAGCATCAACCTATGAACCAGTAGGTCATGGTTCAGTTCCCAGTCAGGGCACATGCCCAGGTTGTGGGTTCTATGCTGGTCTGAGCCAGTGCTCA
>NW_006291485.1:1140494-1142300 GCF_000327345.1 Myotis davidii | reverse complement strand
TGAATGAATTTTTTCCCTTTGTTTTTTTAAAACATAGTTTTATTGATTTTAGAGAGGAAGAGAGAAGGAGAGAGAGATAGAAATATCAATGATGAGAGAGAATCATTGATTGGCTGCCTTCTGCACAGCCCACACTGGGCATCATACGCCCCACACTGGGGATTGAGCTGGCAACCTAGGCATGTGCCCTGACCAGGAATCGAACCGTGACCTTCTGGTTCATAAGTCAACGCTCAACCACTGAGCTATGCCGGCCAGGCTAGGAGGATATAGTTTTAAAGAAACTGTTCTCGCAAGGCCATCGCTGGTTTTTATCCATTATAGTTCCTTCATTCCTCTTGTAAAAGAGGAAATGTGGTGAAAGAGACAGGTGTTCTCCCTCATGGGTCCACTCAGAGCCCACCTGGAGCGAGGTCAGGCAGGACCTCGGGGGCCGGGGGCCTGCCTGAAGCGTGGACGCTGCTCTCCTCTGGCCCAGCGCAGCTCCATAAAGCCCGGCCAGCCTGGCCAGAGAGTGGGGGCTTCTCGAGAGAAGTGAGACATCCAGATTTTAAAATATGTCCTGCTTTTTCACTGTTGGCAACTTCTTTTCTTTTTTTGGTTAATCCTCACTTGAGGATTTTTTTCCCCCTATTTTGAGCGTCATGTGTTCAAGGTCCATCCACGTTGTAACGAGTGTCAGCACTTCGCTCCTTTTCAGAGCTGAGTATTATTCCAGTGTGTGGAGGTCCACACTGTGTTTGTCCATTCACCCATCGACGGACACTTGGGTTGTGTCACCTTTGGCTGTTGTGAATTGTGCTGCCGTGAATGGCGAGTTTTGAACATGGGTGTACAGGTCGTGGTGTGTTCATATGTTTTCAGTCCCTATCTTCATTTCCACCGAGGAGGGGAATGGCTAGGTCACACAGTGATTCCCTGTTTGAACTTTTGAGGAATGGCCTGGCCAGCAGTTTCAGCATCTGACGTGTTTCATCCAGGGCATGGAAAGGGTGAGGCGGCCGCCTCTCTGCTGCTCCCTGGGGAGGAATCATTCATCCTGCCAATGACTTATTGATGAGAGCAGCTCAGTGGGACCAGGAGAACTTTCCATGGGTTCCTGTTATCAATAGGGCTGGTGTAAGGGCGCAAGGCGGGAGGGTCCTGGCCCCACTTCAGACCCTGCCTGTGCCACCTTCTAGCCACCTGGAATCAAGAGAGACGTGTGGTCAGGGCTGACTTGCCCCTCAGGCACCAGCCAATTTTCAATTCTTTTGTGAAAAATTGCAAGACCCCAGCCCAGCCGGCGTGGTTCAGTGGTTGAGCGTCTTACTATGAACCAGGAGGTCACGGTTGGATTCCCCATCAGGGCACATGCCCGGTGTGGCCTTGATCCCCATTGGGGGGCGTGCGGGAGGCAGCCGATTAGCGATTCTCTCTCATCAATGATTCTATCTCTTTCTCCCTCTCCCTTCCTCTCTGAAATCAATAAAAATACTAGAGGCCCAGTGCACATTGATTTGTGCACCCAGGGGGGAGGGAGGGTCCCTCAGTCTGGCCTGTGCCCTCTCGCAGTCTGGGATCCCTCTGGAGATAACGACCTACTGGCTTAGGCTTGCCCCTAGGTGGCAGAGGTCAGGCCCAATCCCTAGGTGCAGCCCCTGGTCGGGCTCAGAGCAGGGCTGATTGGGGAGTTGGGGCACTGCCCCCTGACATGCACAGAGCAGGGCAGATCTGGAGGTTGCGATGCCACCCTCAGTCACGTTCAGGGTAGGGCCAATTGGGGGGTTGGAGAACCGCCCCCTGTCACACTCAAGGCAGGTGCGT
>NW_006291485.1:1135938-1136349 GCF_000327345.1 Myotis davidii | reverse complement strand
GTTCCTTCAACCAAGGTACATACCCTTGACCAGCATCGACCCCGGGACCCTTTAGTCCACAGGCCGACACTCTATCCACTGAGCCAAACCGGTTAGGGCCCCTCTATTTTATTTTTAAGGAGAGTGGAAAGGAGGGAGGGAGAGGGAGAGAGAAACATTTATGTGAGAGAGACATATCGATTGGTTGCCTCCTGCACGCACCCCAACTGAGGCCGGGACCAGAGAGGAGCCTGCAACGAGGGACTTGCCCTTGACTGGAATCAAACCCAGGACCCTTCAGTTCACAGGCCAATGCTCTATCCACTCAGCCAAATCAATAAGGGCTTATGCAGTATTTATTTATTTATTTTTTATTGTTTAAAGTATTACATATGTCTCCTTTTTCCCCCGACTGATCCCCGCCCCACTCCT
>NW_006291485.1:1135365-1135834 GCF_000327345.1 Myotis davidii | reverse complement strand
CCACCTGGAATCAAGAGAGACGTGTGGTCAGGGCTGACTTGCCCCTCAGGCACCAGCCAATTTTCAATTCTTTTGTGAAAAATTGCAAGACCCCAGCCCAGCCGGCGTGGTTCAGTGGTTGAGCGTCTTACTATGAACCAGGAGGTCACGGTTGGATTCCCCATCAGGGCACATGCCCGGTGTGGCCTTGATCCCCATTGGGGGGCGTGCGGGAGGCAGCCGATTAGCGATTCTCTCTCATCAATGATTCTATCTCTTTCTCCCTCTCCCTTCCTCTCTGAAATCAATAAAAATACTAGAGGCCCAGTGCACATTGAAAGAAAATTAATTAGAAAGTGGCCGGCGGGGTGGGACTGGGCGAGAGGACCAGACACGCCCTGGAGCCAACCTCCCGCGGGTCCCTCCCCGGCCAGCTCGAAGGGCGTCTGCAGAGTGAGCGAGGTCCCTCTGGCAGATGGGGTCACTTGGC
>NW_006291485.1:1127105-1131252 GCF_000327345.1 Myotis davidii | reverse complement strand
GTTCCTTCAACCAAGGTACATACCCTTGACCAGCATCGACCCCGGGACCCTTTAGTCCACAGGCCGACACTCTATCCACTGAGCCAAACCGGTTAGGGCCCCTCTATTTTATTTTTAAGGAGAGTGGAAAGGAGGGAGGGAGAGGGAGAGAGAAACATTTATGTGAGAGAGACATATCGATTGGTTGCCTCCTGCACGCACCCCAACTGAGGCCGGGATTGAACCTGCAACCCAGGTACCTGTCCTTGACCAGCAATCGAACCCATGACCCTTTGGTACGTGGGCCAATGCTCCAACCACCGATCCACACCAGCCAGGGCTGTTGGCAAAATCTTTAAAACAAACAAAAGTAAAACACTGATGGCCGAGGAAGAGAAGTTTGTGTTCTGAATGTCAAGGGCAAGTAACTATCATTCACCTCATTTCATGGACCCATCAGTTCTGTGGGCTAAGGGGTCATCTCCCCTTTGCTGATAGGGAAACTGGGGCTCTGAAGGGGAACATAGCTGGTTAACTTAAGCCAACCCAATGATTAAGCGCTAGGGATGCGGTTGGAACCCCATTCACCCCACCAGAGCCCATGCCCCAGCCCCACTTTAGGTACTCCCAAAATGGCCAGAATTCTGAGGTGGCCCCAAGAATCTTGACCCCGTGTACACACCCCATGTAACCCCCTTGAGTGTGTGTAGGACCTTATTTGGTAAAAAGTGGGGAGGGCTTTTTCAGATGAAATGAATGTTCCCAAATCAGTTGACTCTGAGTTGATCCAAAAGGAGATTATGGCGGGTGGGCCTGACCAAATCAAACAGGCCCTTTGTAACGGCCTGGGGAGCAGCAAACAGCCCTGAGTGAACTGCTCATGGAGGGTGCCATGTGGCCAGGACCTGGGGAGGCAGCAAAAAAACCGGGAGCCACAGGGCCCTTTGACCAGGAGGGGTCAACCTTGGGGCTATTTATTCCCTGCCTTCTCTCCACAAACATTTCTCATCCACCTGCACTGGCAAAGCGTAGGGACTCCACCAGGGACCTCCAGGTCTGTCCCCCTGTCTAGCTCTGCCCTGTCCTCCACGGTCTGTCCTCCCAAAGTCACCAGAGGGCGCCTGTGAGCACCCACTCTGTTCTGCCCATGGCCTTCATGGCTCCCACAGCCCTGGGGTGAAAGCCCAAGTCCTGCCCTATCCATCATCTCAGCTCCTGCATTGAGCATTTGCCCCCTGGTGGTCGGTGTGTGTCATACCTACCGGCTGGTTGGATGGTTGGTCAGATGGTCGGTCGGTCGAACGGTTGGTCGGTCAGACAGTCGCTTAGCCTTTTATATAGAGAGATATTTTTTTAAAAAGAAAGAAAAGAATTGCAAGACCCCAGACATTTAATGCCCAGAAAGGCTGGGCACTGATGACCCAGGGTGAACACACAAGCTTTCAGCTGCCCGCTCTGGCACCTCCCAGCACCCATGGCCCCTTGGGGGACCTAGAAGTGGACAGGGATGGGGCACATCCTCAGGGAGCCCCTGTGGGTGGCCATGTCCTCATTCCACACCACATAGTTACACAAATGATTGACCTACGAGGCAGCCAGCCAGAGCGGACAAGACATAAATAGTGGCCTTCCGTCTCCAGCCCCTTCCATTACATTTGGCAGGAAATGAGGTTTTGTAACTTGAAACTGGGGGTTTCATGCCAAACCTGCAGATTTGCTAGAAATATACTAATGTGGGCGGCAGCGGCGGGGAGGGGGGCGCCTCTTCCAGAAACATCCCTCCCAGGCTTCTACTCAGATCAGGGGCTGCTGCCTCCAGGGATCCAGGTTAAGTCAGGGTGCTTCTGAGAACCTTGGGCTCTTTGTGAATGAAGCCAACCTCATTTTCTCTGCCCTTCACATGGAAAAGCTGATGCTGCAGTTGGCAGACTATGTCCTCAATGACTCATCTGCTGAGCCTCCTTGCCTGTAGAATGTATTTCTAATTAAAATATTTACTATTTTATTTTAAACAATTTGGTTTATCCAAATACACCATTAGGGGAGTCAACAGGCAAAGCACAGGCTGGGAGAAGGTATTTACAGTGCATAATGCAACCAAGAACTCAGGTCTAACACATGTAAAGAACTCTCACAAATCAATGACCTGAAATCAGACAACCCAAGTTAAGAAAATGGACCAAGGACTTGAAAAGGCGGGTTCTGGGGAAGGACCCCCAAAGGCCATGAGCGTGTACTTGACAGCACCAGTCCACAGGGAAGCGCAGATGAAAACGCCAGGGAGGGACCACGGCCATAGGAGAACGGCTAAAACCAAGGTCAGTAGTGCCAAGTGCTGGCCAGCA
Source organism: Myotis davidii (assembly GCF_000327345.1). NCBI lineage: Eukaryota > Metazoa > Chordata > Mammalia > Chiroptera > Vespertilionidae > Myotis > Myotis davidii. The sequence continues at coordinate 1,128,928 of NW_006291485.1, read as the reverse complement.
CCTGCCAATGGGAACCTCTGATATCACAGCAGACACGAATGCAAAGGAGGCAGCCACCTTCAGAAAGTTCTAGAGAGTCTTCTTTCAGTTGAGATGTAATTGCATCCCATACAAATCCACTATTTTAGAGTGGACCATCCAGTGGTTTTTAGTACGTTCACAGACTTGTGCGACCCTCACTACTGTCTAATTCCAGAACATTCTCATCACCTCACAAAGGACACTCCATGCCCACAAGTTGTCACTCCTCGCTCAGCAGGTCCCAGGCAGGAAACCAACACAGGAAACCTGGTTTGCAGGAGCAGGACTGGGAGAAATGTACGCATTCTGTTTGGACTATAAATACAAAAATATACATTTAAACTTAAAATAGTGCCATGATGCCCTAGCCGGTTTGGCTCAGTGGATAGAGCATCAGCCTGCGGATTCAAGGGTCCCGGGTTCGATTTTGGTCAAGGGCATGTACTGTTGTTGTGGGCACATCCCCAGTGGGGAGTGTGCAGGAGGCAACTGATCGATGTTTCTCTCTTATCAATGTTTCTGGCTCTCTAACCAACATTGATCAGCTGCCTCCTGCGTACCCCCCACAGGGGATGTGCCCACAACGGGGGTACATGCCCTTGACAGGAATCGAACCTGGGACCCTTCAGTCTGCAGGCTGATGCTCTATCCACTGAGCCAAACTGGTTAGGGCTGCCATGAGTTTTAATACACCCTCACTCGAGGATGCTTTATTGATATCGAGAAAGAGAGAGAGAGAGGAACATTGATTGATGTGAGAGAAATATCAATTGGTTGCCTCTCGCATGCATCCCAACTGGGGATTGAACCTGTAACCTAGGTATGCGCCCTGACTGAGAATCAAATCTGCAGCCTTCTGGTGTATGGGACGCCGCTCCAACCAACTGAGCCACCCAGAGAACACATACTCTTTTAATTTTTCAAAAATTCTCAACTACTTTAATGTGCTGGGGAAGAAATCCATTAAAATATGTGTAAATACATTAAAATGTATTAGAGGGCGTGCGTTTTTCTCTGTAATATGGCTTGATGGACCCCATCCACCTCCCCTCCCTCTCTTGTTCCCAGCAGCCCAGGGGCCTTTTGTGGGGCTGGGGCTGCGTTTCCTGCAGCCTGGGCGCTAGGCGGCGCTGGGGAGCCTCGGTCGGGGAGAGGACCTGGAACTTGCAAGATGCAGTGGGCAGGCGTCTCTGGGCGGGTGGGAGCGGAGATCACATTGCTGGTGTTTTGCTGCCCTCTGGTGGCAGCATGCAGTTGCTCCTCTCGGCCTCAAGTCAGAAAGTTGCTTTAAGTCCCTAGTTGTCTGGTGAGGATTGGTTTATTTACTTACCTATAGTAACCAGAACCAACATCTATTCAGCACCGACCGACCGTGCGCCAGGTGCCTGGTAACTCCCATAATGCCCCTGGGGGTCAATGAGGCTGGGAGAGGAATGGGCAGTAATGATGGACAACTGAGCCAGCAAGCCAAGGACCCAGCCAGGGGGTACACGGGCTCCATGTCCAACGTTTGGCCGTTGGCAGCCACTGACAACCCATCGTGTCACAGATAAGCGCACTGAAGGACATAAACCACTATATTCACCTACTCGGTCTGTCCTCAGGCCTGCAAAGGCCCTGTCTCCAGTGACATGACATTCGGAAGTTCCGAGTGGACATGAGTTTGGGGGAACCCTGTTTAACGCAAGACAGCAAATGCCTTTGCAAAGCAGGGCACCGGGGCCCTGCAAATGACCTCCTATTTCAGATCCAGTTTTCACCCCAAGGTAGGTCCTACTGGAAAGACACCTGGAATTTGCTTC
>NW_006291485.1:1118602-1125391 GCF_000327345.1 Myotis davidii | reverse complement strand
TTCCACTCCAACCACACAGTTCTCCCTGCTGTTCCCCGAACGTGCCGGTCATGGCCCAGCATGAGCTGTGCGTTTGCATGTGCTTTTGCATGGCCTTTGCATGTGCTGTGCCCGCTTCCTAGTTATGTTCCTCTGGCTCATTCTTCCACCCAATTCTGGCCTTTGCTCCAAGGTCATGTCTTCCGAGAGGCCTCGCCCGACCGCCCTGATCCAGGAAGCCACCTCATCACTCCCTGCTTACGGTTCTGTTCCTGCTTACGGTTCTCATTACCTTGTTTTATGTCACCAGCCATTACATCACACATCTAAGTGTCATTGTTGAATCCCTGTGAGCTCTGCGGCATGGACACCAGGCCCCTTGGTCCCGGCTGGGTCGCAGTGATTTGAACAGCACCAGCCACTTAGTAACTGATGAGAGACTGCGATATTTATTGAGCACCTATGGTTTGCTAGGCGGTGGCCTGGGCACTGGGTACATGACAGGGACGAGGCAGACACTCCCTCCCCCACCCATCAGGTGGCCAGGCTGGTGGGACAATAGATATGAACCAAATGATCACACAACGGTTAATCAGCCAACACTGATTTGGCGTTTGTTGTCTGTATACCAGGTAGTAGTACTCAGTTAGTCAGTTAGTCCTCACCACTGCCCTGTGAAGGTAATACTATACCATTGATATCCTGTAGTACAAATGGGGAAACTGAGGCACAGGGAGGGTAAGGGTCTCCCCAGGCCCCGCAGTCTGACAGATTATTCCAGGAATAGTCCTCGTGCCCGGCCTCCCATGCTCCTATGTAACCCTCTTGTCCTGACTCAAGCCTGGTCATGTGCCGCATGCGGCTGGAGGGACAGCAGCACGTGTGACACATGCGTTTGAAGTGCTCATGTGTCAGGACCTGCCTGCCTGCTGCTCCTGGATGCCCACAGGTCCCTCAGGGGGAGGAGCCGGCCAGTCTGGCAGTCGCCCCGTCAAGGGCAGCCAGATTTAGTAACTACACATACAGGATGGCCAGTTACATTTGAACTTCAGAGAAACAATGAGTGATTTTTTCAAGCATCCATATGTCCCAAATATTGCATGGGACATGCTTATACTAAAAAAGTTATTTGTGCCCTAGCTAGTTTGGCTCAGTGGACAGAGCATTGGCCTGTGGACTGAAGGGTCCCGGGTTCGATTCCGGCCAAGGGCACATGCCCGGGTTGTGGGCTCGAACCCCAGTGGGGAGCGTGCAGGAGGCAGCCAATCAATGACTCTTTCGCATCATTGATGTTTCTATCTTTCTCTCCTTCTCCCTGCCTCTCTGAAATCAATTAAAAAATTATATATATATAAAATATATATATATAATATATTTATGTCATGTGTTGCCCAGCCAGCATAGCTTAGTGTCTGAATGTCAACCCATGAACCAGGAGGTCATGATTCAATTCACCGTCAGGGCACATGCTCAGGTTGCTGGCTCAATCTCCAGTGTGGGAGTGTGATCCCCAGTGTGGGGTGTGAAGAAGGCCGCCAATCAATGATTCTCTCTCGTCATTGATGTTTTTATCTCTCTCTCCCACTCCTTTCCTCTCCGAAATCAATAAAAATGTGTATTTTTAAAAATCTGCTATTATAAAAAAAATCATTTGTTATTGGCCTAAAATTTGCATTTAACTGGTGTCCTGGGTTTTACCTCACAACCCTGTCCCCTAATCAGATGGCAGCCCTGACTCCACATGCATGAGAGGGGTTCCCTCGAGGCATGGCCTCCTGAATACCCCACGAGCCTGCAGGAGTCAGTTAAACAAGAATGATGCTCAGAGGGAAAGAAGGGGGTGCTGCAAAAAGTGCTGAGAAGCAGGCCCGGGAGGGAGGGAGGCAGGGTTCTGGCATTTTAGTCAGAAGCTCGGTTTGTATTTCAGCCTTTCTAATGGCCTGGGAGAAAACGCTCCTCCCTTCTCGGATCATAATACAGGGAGCCGGGGAAGCCAGGGAAAAGCATCTACAGCTCCCAGGAATGAGCGAGGGGCAGCCGGGCCCGCAGATACAAGATCTGAGAAGTGCCTCCCAGTGGGCTGCCCGGTTTCGATTCACCCTGAGAGTCCCTCCACTTTGCAGACAGACCCGCCCTCCTGTGGGAATTCCACTAAGAATTTATTTAAACCTTTCACCAAATACCTCCTGGGCAGCCAGCCGGGCAGGTGGATAGAATCCTTTCCCTGTTTTCCAAGGGGACTGCCTCATGAAAAGAATTAAAATGAAAAATACATTTGAAAAACAGGACAATTCCAAGGGTTGAACTTCTGGCCTCCTCAGGACATGCCAGTCGGGACAAGTCAAGAGGACATTGCATTTTTAGGGCACTTCAAGTTTGTGGGGGTTTTTTTAATCCTCACCTGAGGACATTCTTCCATGGCTTTTAGAGAGAGTGGGAGGGAAGTGTGTGTGTGTGTGTGTGTGTGTAGAGAGAGAAAGAGAGAGAGAGAAACATCGATGCCAGAGAAACACATCTATTGGTTGCCTCCTGCACGAGCCCCTACCGGGCCAGGGATCAAACCTGCAACCAACGTACGTGCCCTTGACTGGGAATCGAACCTGCGATCCTTTGGTGTGCAGGCTGACACTCTAACGACTAAGCAAACCGGCCAGGGCCCCTTCTAATTTTTTAAACCCTCCCTGATGGTTCCCAACAGCCTTCTCATGCCTTCAAGAGAGCCAATACGCCCCCACCATTTATAGCGTTAAGATACACATAACAGAATTTCCTGTCTTAACCATTGCTAAGTGTACGGCTCAGTGGCATTAAGCACATTCACACCGCCGTGCAGCCAACCCCACCATCCGTCTCCAGAACTTTCTCATCTTCCCAAACTGACACTTTGACCCCATTAAACACTGACCCCTCCTCCCCAGCCCATCACCGCCATCGACTTTCCGGCTCTGTGACTCTCACTCCTCTAGGCGCCGCCTGTGAGTGGAATCACACAGCTCTTGCTTGGATCAGCACGGACTGACTGCAGAGCAATGCCTGACTCAGGGATGGGGCGGCGTCAAAGTCTGGGCCTGGCGTTACTGAAGACGGTCACCCCACAAGCACTGATGGGGCACCTCCTGCGCACCAGGTGCTGGGGACGCTGTGTGACCCCGACAGCCCTGTGCGGTGGGGTGAAGGCCAGAGGTCCCGGTGGGAGCAGTGAGTGTCACCCAGAGGAATGAACCAGAAGGAGGAGGGTTTATTTCACGGTGGATGTGGACCAGCAGTTTGGGGGGGACAGAAGAACCCTTTTAGCCCACAGATCAAGCCCTTGTTGTGAGGTCATGTGCTATCCCCAGGGCTTTGCTGCGTGCTGCAGCGGGGCCGAGGGCAGGGCGGGGGCCCTCAGACCGGGCGCTCAGGTTTCCTTCCTCAGACTGGACGGTTTCCCAGGGGTGGAGTGGGGGCGCGTCCCCCTTCTCAGATTGGGACTTAGAGGGGGGCCGAGTGTGCCTCTCCGCAGACCGGCAGCTCCTCAAGGTGCCAGGACCCATGCCTCCCCCCACCCAGCCTCTCCGCCCCCAGACTAGTGGGAGCAATGACAACTGGAGTGGGGGAGGGGAGCGGGTCTCCTTTCTTCTCGGACCAAGAGCGTTTGGCAAAGTCCTAGAAGCAGGAAGAATTGACAGAGGTCCCGTTTCATCCCCAGCTTTAGACCCAGAAAAAGCAGAACAATTTCTCTAGGAAAATAAAATCAGAACAGAAAGCCCTGGGGTCAGGGCGCACACCCACACTTGGGACTGTGGGCGTGTCATTGTGGTCCTCGGGTTGTGGGTTTAAATGGGGACCTGTTTCCTAAAGCAGGGGGGCTAGGGGATGGTCTTGGCAGTTCCCATAGGGTCAAGGTTCCCCCGTCTGCAGGCTCAGTCCTCATCCTCACTGGCATAGAGACCGGCTTCCCAGCGTTCAGCCATCGCGTTCTTGTGGCGGGTCACCCGCGTGGCTTCCAGGACCTGCAAGAGGAGGTACAGAGTCCCCATGAGAGTCCTACCCGCCCCCCCACTGCCAACTCAGGCTAGGCTTAGAACAGGGGCAAAGCAGGGCCACCCCCTCCTCTGTTTCGACCTTCAACTCCTACTAATAGCACCAAGGGATGTGCTGACCCATGGGAGCTCCATGGCAGGGGAAATATCTGGGTCTGGCTTTGCAGGCTCAGCTCCAAGATGGCCCCAAATATGTTCCACAAACCCACTGAGGTAGCGGGCCTTCTCCACACTCTCAGATGAACCCCTCCCTCAAAGGAAACGCCCTTGCCTTGGGCCCAATCTGTTCCAAAACCTTCATCATTTGACAAAGAAGCTGCAAGTGCACCCATTTTGCACAATCTGTGCCCATGCAGGCATCACAAGCAGATCCAAGCAAAATCCACCGCGGGAAGACACTGCCAATCAAGGAGCTACCCAGTGACGTTTTCACATCCCAAAGAAAAGCTTTTGATGGCCCAGGTGTCATGGGGCAGGGGGCTCAGACAGGGGAGGAGAAGACAGTCCTGGCCCCCAGGAGCACACTCACCTCCGAGTTGACGCGGTCCAAGGGGTTGATGCCGGCATACTACAGGAAAGGAATATGCGTCAGCCCTGGCCTTCTGGCCCTGCCCCACCCCAGAGCCCGCCTGGAACTCAATGCAAAGTCCACTTGGTCACCCCTTGAGGCAGGAGGGAAGGTGTTCCATGCCCACATGGTCCTCCTGAGTGCCCCTCGATTACCACAGATGCAGCCATCCACCATGCTGTTCCCTCATGCTGTTCCCCCCAGTGCAGCCTCAGGCTACCCCTTGCAGTTTTTTTTTCTCTTTCTGTCAACTTCAGCATAATAAAGACAGTCACTATTGATGGAACCCATCCCATGGCCAGGCCCTGCTGTCAGGCTCGGAGATGGCTCGTCTCATGGTAATTTCACAAAGGAGGAGATTGAGGATCAGAGAGGGGCAGGGACTTGTCCAACATCACACAGCAGCCAAGTGGCAGAGCTGAGAGTTGAACCCAGTTCACGGTGCCCAAACCCACGAGGCCAGGCTGTGAGTTCCAGGTGGGTGAGGCTGGAGTTGGTATTATTCTCCATGGTGTCCCCGGTCCTCCACTCAGGGAGGAGATGGCCTCATAGTTACAAATGTGTGGCATGGATTCAGGCCTGGGTGCAAGTCCCAGCTCAGGAACTCAGGGGCCACGTGACCTTTGACAAGTCGCACTCCACCTTCCTGTGGGAGGTGTCAGAACTCATCCAGGCCTCCGAGGGGGGTGGCCAGGGCTCTAGACTCACCCATTGCTCCTTCTTCTTTCTCTGCCCAGGAGCAGCCTCAGCAGGGGCCTCTGCCGTCCACACCAGGCCCGAGTGCAGGCGGATGGGGGAGAAGAAGTGTGACTCGGACACTGAGTAGCTGCCTGTGGTGCCTGCGGGGTCAGGGGGAAGGACGGAGCATCAGGGAGCGTGCCATAGTCCCTTGAGGGCAGGACATCTATCAGACCAAGGCCTGGGAGACACAGACTATGGGGACCACGTAAGGAGGCAGGGGAGTGAACAGACGTGCAGAGCAGGGAGCTTGCAGGCAAACTGACAGAACGACCAAAACAGCCGTAGCCGGTTTGGCTCAGTGGGTGGAGTGTTGGCCTGCGAACTGAAGGGTCCCAGGTTCGATTCCGGTCAAGGGCACATGCCCCGGTTGTGGGCTCGATCCCCAGTGGGGGCCTTGCAGAAGGTAGCCAACCCATGATTCACTCTCATCGTGGATGTTTCTATCTCTCTCTCCCTCTTCCTTCCTCTCTGAAATCAATAAAAAAATATATATTAAAAAAAAGAAAAAGAATGACCAAAACAGCGAGTCAGGAAGAACTGGGCAGATGGATGGGTGAGATCTCACGCCAGGTGAAAACATTAAAAGTGACACAGGAGATCTTTCATAACAAAGAGGAACAATTGACCAAGAGGATGCAGCGTCTGTAAACCTTTTATGCGCCTAATAACAAAACCTTCAAATCCATAAAGCAAACGCCACAGTGCCAAGTGGACATCTCTCTCCAAAATCTACCGTTTCCGGGAACATACAGGCAGAGAGACCAGCCAACTGGGGGAGTGGACAAAGTCCTCCAGACGTCCCTCCACGCTCAGTCCCTCTCGATCCCCCCAACTCCCCCTCCCCACCCTTCTCTGCTCCAGTCTCCGGGACCAGACCAAGCAGCCGTCCCGCCCGGCCCTTCCTCACCCGAAGCCCGGGAGGAGCTCCTGGAGTCGGGGTCACAGTCCAGCGGCGGGGAGAAGACCTCCGGGAAGAGGGCATTGCGTCGCTCCTCCGCCACCTCTTGCTCCCGCCTCAGGACGCTCTCCACCTCCCGCTCCAGCAGCTCAGAGGACTGGGACCTTTGGAGCCGCAGAGGGGGGGCCCCAGCCACTTCCCAGCCCCAGGATCGGGGCGTCTCGGCCTTCTGGGGCACGTCTGGGACCCTGAACCGCAGGGGACGCAGGCGGAAGTACCCCCATCGCACGACACCCCTGTTGGCTGGTGGGGGTGCCCCTGAGGGCTTCCAGGACTCCTGCTTTGTGCCTGAGGGTTTTCTAGAGGATTCCGAGAGATGCCTCGGAGACCCCGCGGCCTTTGCCACCGCCTTGGCCTCGTCTGCAGCGAGACCGCCAGGCTGGCCCCGTGCGTGGAAAGCTGGGAACCTTGGCTGGGGGGTCCCCGGGCTCAGGTACGGCTGGTAGGCGTCAGGGTGGATGCGGTTCACCTTCCTCAGCTCTGGAGCGGGGGCGGCCGCCCTGGTGTCGGGGGCCAGGCCC
>NW_006291485.1:1117704-1118285 GCF_000327345.1 Myotis davidii | reverse complement strand
CTCGCCCTGCTTCTCCTGGGCAATGTCACGCTGCACATAGAGCGAAGGGCGCCCCCTCTCCCGCCGAGGGGCCGCCTGCAGGCTCAGCTTGGTTAGCAGGGGCCGCGTGGGTATCTCCACCAACTCCTGGGGGCCCGCTGCCCCCCGCAGCCCCCTCTGCTCGCGCAGAGCTGCCTCGCGCTCCTGGGCCACTCGGATCTCCCGCTCGATGGGTGTCTCCTTGGGGGCCTCCGGTGACTCCGCTGGGGACCAGGCACCAGGGTCTCCCATAGCCTGGGCACTAGGGTCTCCCATAGCCTGGACACCAGGGTCTCCCATAGCCTGGACACCAGGGTCTCCCATAGCCTGGACACCAAGGTCTCCCATAGCCTGGACACCAAGGTCTCCCATAGCCTGGACACCAGGCCCTGTGGGCAGACCGCGGACCCTCTTCTCTTCCATGACCACCTCCGTCACCCGGGGCTTGACCAAGACGGCATAGCCATTGGCAAGGGGCGGCGTGTTCGGGGCCTGGGGGGCCTGGCTGATCCGGGGTGGGGCACACTCCAGGGCCGCCCGGGCTGGCGGGGGCGGAGGGGCCC
>NW_006291485.1:1112842-1114725 GCF_000327345.1 Myotis davidii | reverse complement strand
AAAACAAAAATCATCAAACTAGGAATAGAGGGGAACTTCTTCAACTTGATAAAGAACATATGGTACACAAAAACATACAGCAACATCATACTGGTCAGAAAATAGATTCTTTCCCCCTAAGATCAGGAATAAGAAATAAAATATCCTCTCTCACCACTCCTATTCAACAATACACCAAAATTTCTAGCCAATGCAATAGGACAAGTAAAGGAAATAAAAGGTATACAGATTTGAGAAGGAAGAAATGAAAATGTCTTTGTTTGCAGGTAAGATGATTATGTATGTGGAAAACCTCAAAGAAGAGAAAAAACAACAAGACTGGAACTCAAACAATATAGAAAACTATCAGGATACAAGACCAATCTACAAAAGTCAACTGCTGTCATACGATCCAGCAAGTCTACTTCTGGAGATATAGCAGTCAGCAATTGGAGTTTGAAATTTAAAATACAACACTATTTTGGGGATTTGAGAGCTGGGTTAACGGAGGAGTGGAAGGAGTACCAAGAAGAGAAGGAATAATGGTGATACCAAAAAAGGCCATGGCCATGTAGAGCCTATTTGTTGCACCAACTGCACCCAATGTGTGCCCAAGGACAAGGCCATTAAGAAGTTTGTCATTCAAAGTCCTGGCCAGTTTGGCTCAGTGGATAGAGTGTTGGCCTGCGAACTGAAGGGTCCCAGGTTCGATTCCGGTCAAGGGCACATGCCCCGGTTGTGGGCTCGATCCCCAGTGGGGGCCTTGCAGAAGGTAGCCAACCCATGATTCACTCTCATCGTGGATGTTTCTATCTCTCTCTCCCTCTTCCTTCCTCTCTGAAATCAATAAAAAAATATATATTAAAAAAAAGAAAAAGAATGACCAAAACAGCGAGTCAGGAAGAACTGGGCAGATGGATGGGTGAGATCTCACGCCAGGTGAAAACATTAAAAGTGACACAGGAGATCTTTCATAACAAAGAGGAACAATTGACCAAGAGGATGCAGCGTCTGTAAACCTTTTATGCGCCTAATAACAAAACCTTCAAATCCATAAAGCAAACGCCACAGTGCCAAGTGGACATCTCTCTCCAAAATCTACCGTTTCCGGGAACATACAGGCAGAGAGACCAGCCAACTGGGGGAGTGGACAAAGTCCTCCAGACGTCCCTCCACGCTCAGTCCCTCTCGATCCCCCCAACTCCCCCTCCCCACCCTTCTCTGCTCCAGTCTCCGGGACCAGACCAAGCAGCCGTCCCGCCCGGCCCTTCCTCACCCGAAGCCCGGGAGGAGCTCCTGGAGTCGGGGTCACAGTCCAGCGGCGGGGAGAAGACCTCCGGGAAGAGGGCATTGCGTCGCTCCTCCGCCACCTCTTGCTCCCGCCTCAGGACGCTCTCCACCTCCCGCTCCAGCAGCTCAGAGGACTGGGACCTTTGGAGCCGCAGAGGGGGGGCCCCAGCCACTTCCCAGCCCCAGGATCGGGGCGTCTCGGCCTTCTGGGGCACGTCTGGGACCCTGAACCGCAGGGGACGCAGGCGGAAGTACCCCCATCGCACGACACCCCTGTTGGCTGGTGGGGGTGCCCCTGAGGGCTTCCAGGACTCCTGCTTTGTGCCTGAGGGTTTTCTAGAGGATTCCGAGAGATGCCTCGGAGACCCCGCGGCCTTTGCCACCGCCTTGGCCTCGTCTGCAGCGAGACCGCCAGGCTGGCCCCGTGCGTGGAAAGCTGGGAACCTTGGCTGGGGGGTCCCCGGGCTCAGGTACGGCTGGTAGGCGTCAGGGTGGATGCGGTTCACCTTCCTCAGCTCTGGAGCGGGGGCGGCCGCCCTGGTGTCGGGGGCCAGGCCAAGGATGGAGTCTGAGCTCAGTGCTCTCCTGAGTCCCGGCTGGGGGCCCCCGGAGAG
>NW_006291485.1:1112121-1112800 GCF_000327345.1 Myotis davidii | reverse complement strand
GAGAGGGAAGGGCGCCCCCCCTCCCGCCGAGGGGCCGCCTGCAGGCTCAGCTTGGTTAGCAGGGGCCGCGTGGGTATCTCCACCAACTCCTGGGGGCCCGCTGCCCCCCGCAGCCCCCTCTGCTCGCGCAGAGCTGCCTCGCGCTCCTGGGCCACTCGGATCTCCCGCTCGATGGGTGTCTCCTTGGGGGCCTCCGGTGACTCCGCTGGGGACCAGGCACCAGGGTCTCCCATAGCCTGGGCACTAGGGTCTCCCATAGCCTGGACACCAGGGTCTCCCATAGCCTGGACACCAGGGTCTCCCATAGCCTGGACACCAGGGTCTCCCATAGCCTGGACACCAAGGTCTCCCATAGCCTGGACACCAAGGTCTCCCATAGCCTGGACACCAGGCCCTGTGGGCAGACCGCGGACCCTCTTCTCTTCCATGACCACCTCCGTCACCCGGGGCTTGACCAAGACGGCATAGCCATTGGCAAGGGGCGGCGTGTTCGGGGCCTGGGGGGCCTGGCTGATCCGGGGTGGGGCACACTCCAGGGCCGCCCGGGCTGGCGGGGTCGGAGGGACCCTGGCATTTGCCTGCTCCAGGCTCAGGAACTGCTGTCTCGCTGCCAGGAAGTTGATCTGCTCCCTGTCGACCACGTTTTCCTCCAGGGGGATGAGCTGAGGCCGTCCGGGGG
>NW_006291485.1:1109204-1111960 GCF_000327345.1 Myotis davidii | reverse complement strand
CTCACCGCTTGGCCCTGGATGACTGCCCAGCGCTCTCGCTCCAGGTCAGGTGGCCGCCTGAGCAGGGTGTCCCTGGGGTCCAGGTGGTAGGCCTGCATCACCTCATCCTCATCATCCTCCAAATGCAGGGAAGGCTGGCTGAGGAAGGTGCGCAGGCCGCGAGTCGCCCCTGTCCTCAGCACGTCCGGCGGGGCCTGGCGGTCACCCACCCACACTACAGTCTGGTCCTGGCCCCAGTTGCTGTCCGAGGGCTCCACATTCACCAGCTGGTATGTGTAACTGGTGTCCCCATTGAGAGCCAGGCCGGCCATGCCCGGGGAGTGGGGGATGCTGAAGATGGGGTATCTGGTCACTCGGTCCATGTTCTGGGGTTTCAGCCACCACAAGTTCTGGGGTGGAGACGCTCCCAGCTCCCTGAGGATGAGAAGGAAGCACACCACCAGGTAAGAGCACTTGGGGAGGGGCACAAAGTCCAGTTCCTCCAAGGGCAAAGTCCTGCCCAAGCGGCCTCTGTGATTGGTTCAGAGGTAGAGAAGTGACCCCGCCTGGCCAATCAGAGCACCCCCTCCCCCTGGCCTCTGTGATTGGTCTCGGGATGGACATAGGACTCAACCTGGTCAATGACATGAAATCCTGGCACTTGACTGTGGAAATTGTACCCTCTTCCTGTGAGGCTTGTTAGGTTGGGGGAATGAAACTGATCAATTCTGGGGGCCACACATGCCCCCTTGTGGACACAGCCTGCTCAAGAGCAACCCCAACCCCAACACAACATCCTAAAGATGTTGTTTGAACTCCTGGATCCAGCCACACGTGAATCTCACCCCGGCACTGATCCAACGGCTTGCCTCATGTATACCTGCCATTTGCAGGCACCCCTGCTCATCATCTCCCAGACACTGCACATCCAGTCTTGGGGATCCCCTCCTGCCCTAACCCTCCCCCTCCCCTCTTTCACTCAGTTCACCTTGTCTGGACCCAAAGCCATCCCTGGGCAGCCTCTCTGGGCCCCACCAGGCCCCCTGCCAGTACCTGTATCTACCTCTCTCCCAGGGCACACACATTCTGAACTTCCCTCTGTGGTAGTTGTTGTTTTTAAAATATATATTTTATTGATTTCAGAGAGGAAGGGAGAAGGAGAGGGAGAGATAGAAACATTAATGATGAGAGAGAATCATTGATCAGCTGCTTCCTGCACACTCCACACAGGGGACTGAGCCCACAACCTGGGCATGTGCCCTGACCAGGGCTCGAAACCACAACCTTGGAGTATAAGGATGATGCTCTAATCAACTGAGCTACCTGGCCAGGGCCCTGGGATTGTTGTTGTGTTTTTTTTTTAAATAAATTGGCATTTATTTTATTTTTTTATTATTATTTTTTGTTAGTCCTCATCTGAGGATATTTCCCCCCCTCCCCCATTGATTTTTAGAGAGAGTGGAAGGAAGGGGGAGAGACAGAAAGAGAAATACACCGATGTGAGAGAGACACATCGATTGGTTGCCTCCCACATGAGACAGGGATCGAGCTTGCAAGCGAGGTATGTGCTCTTGACCTGAATCGAACCCGGGGCCCTTCAGTCCGCAGGCCGATGCTCTATCCGCTGAGCCAAGCCGGCCAGGGCTCTGTGATTGTTTTCATCTGACATTTACAGGTGGTTCCAGCAGGCCTGCCTCTCGCGGAAGGATGTCCAGTGGGAAAACCGAGGCCCAGAGGGGGCAGCACCTGGCAGAGACTTCAGCTTCCCAGACGCCACATCCTGGTCTCTCCTGCACTGTCCCATCCCAGACAACCCAACCCCACCGCACCTCAGCCACATAAAGCCAGGATAGGCTAGGAATGCCTGGACCTTATCCTGCTAGGCCAGGCCACACCCTAACCCAGTGCCCCAGGGAGGCCCAGAGCCGCCTCCCCGTCCCCCAGTGTCCAGGAGCTTTCTACAAGGTCACACACCAATCTCACATCTCTGTGGTTCCTGGGATCTCCATGGTCCAGTTCTCACTGCTTTCCCCGCGTGCTTGAGGCCTCCATCTGCCCTCAACACAAATTCCCAAACTCTGTAAGTGCCTCCACCTCAAATCTGAACCGCCTCATCCCCCTGAAGTTCCCTTTGCCCGAAGGTCCATCATTTCTGCACCTCCACAGCCTCCTTAGCAGCAGCCCACAGGACACCTCCTCCAGGGAGCCCTCCAGATTGCCCCATTGTTGGCGCTATCATCTAAACCTGGCCCAGCACCTAATATTAGGCATCACCTTTTTACAGCTGAGAAAAGGAAGACAGGCTGTTCCCAACTCCTCAAGCCGCTCTTATTCCCTGCCCTGGACCCTGGTTCCACCAGAGCTGCTATGCACGTCCGCTACCTTTTGATACCAACTTGCTGGTAACGCTAAATGTGGTTCTGAAGGGAAAAACACAGCATGTCCTTGAACTGGGGAAGTGTTACCAAGCAACATAAAATCGATCATGGGAACAGTGTTACAACTAACAAGGTTATCGATAATGCAATTTTTGTATCTATCAATTGTTGAAACTATAATTAGAAAAACAATGTTTAAAACAGCGGCTTGGACAGTAAATCCCAAGACACTGGGCTGAGCCACTGTTCCAATGACGGAGCAGTCGCCCACAGAGATTTTCTCTTCGGAAGTTGTTGGGGGTAAACGTGTCTTTGAAAGGGGAATGAGTTTACTTAAGGCCTGTCTTCTCCCACCTCTTGGTCCAGGACCCTCTCTCTCAGGGCCCCCGGTGGGCGAGC
>NW_006291485.1:1100078-1109087 GCF_000327345.1 Myotis davidii | reverse complement strand
AATAATGGCTGGCTGACAGGGTGTGGTCTCTGCAAACAGTACTCACACCAGGTTCTCAGGATGTGGGGTTGGGTTATTTTAGCTGCAGACCTGGCTGCCCCTCTGGGGCTCCCCTGTAGACCTCAGCTTGTCCTCTGGGTCAGCTCTGTCCCCATGCCCTGGGGCTCCCTGGGAAGGACAGGTGTGGCAGGGGTGACTCAGGAGTGTTTGCTGAGTGAGTAGCTGGATGTTCATTCACCAGGATTTATAACCCACAGGGCACATTCATTCTTGGAAAAGAGAGCTGGGTCCCTCCTCCAGGTGAGGGGAGGGTGGGGGGAGGGTGGGGCACCCATCCTCCTAGGCCCACTTCTCCCAGGCGATTCACCGAGGACAACAAGGGGTGAGACTCAATCTGGGTCTTGGGTTCAAGCCCCAGGGCCCCTCTCACCTATGACCTTGGGCAAATCTCAGCTCACCCCTCATCGTATTTGCTCCTCACAAGATCCTGTGATGAGGGGACCATTCTTGTCCCCAATTTGCAGCAGAGGGAACCAAGGCCCAGAGAGGAGAAGTGGCTCACCTCAGGTCACACAGGAGTGACAGGGAAACAGGTCCTGAAGTTCAAACCCTCACTCCCAGTGAGTCGCTCTCCTTCAGGAAGCCCTCCTGGATTGCTCCTTCCCAGCCCCACCTCCACACCCATGTCAATACAAAACCAAAACAGGGTTTATGGCCCCTGGGGCCACACATTTGCTTGCTCATCACCGAAACTGGCCTCCTGCCATCAGGGCAAAGGCCTGCTGGAGAGGCTGTGACTCAGACAGGGAAGGTCACATAGCAGAAAGAGTCTCCTCTTCCATCACTCAAGGCTGCAGCCTCCCAGGCCCTGGCTGGGCAGCGCCTCCATCCCTTTGATACACAACTGAGTCTCTGTGTCTCCTGCTGGGCAGAGCCTCTATGCCGACAGGAACACACTGCCCCCACCCCCCCAGAGCCCACCTTCCCCTCCCCCTGCCCCGCAAGCCCGGACCCCGTGGAGTTGTTATATGCTGCACCCCAAGCGAGGCTCTGGCTGGTGCTCAGTGCCTCCCCATCAGCCTCCAGGATTCTCAGAACCCACAGGCGGATGGGGACGGGGGCCTCTCTGGCCTCTGGCCATGGTGCCAGGCAGGCCCCTCTCTTGGAGGGTCAGGGCTCAAGGTTCTCAGATTTGAGGCCAGAAGCCCAGAGTGGACCTGGGGCAGGGGAAGCCGGGGGGGGGCGGGGGCAGGAAGGATACAGATCTCAATATTTCAGAGCAATGGGATTGAAGAACAATGGGAGAACCCCACCAGCCCCTGGGACCCCAGCTGGGTCCAGAGGGGTATGGGGTGAGAATGGAGTGCCTCTCCCCCTGCTTCCCCAGGGCCCCACCAGTGAGCGGATGATGCCAACTGACACAGGAATCCCCGTTCCAAAAACTGACCCACCCCATGCGGGACCCACCCCGCCATCGCTTTGGGTGCATCCTGCCCCCACGCCCCCTGTCTCACCTGCCAGCTCCAGGCCCCCAGCAGCCTCCCAGCCTCGGCTCCACTCTGGCGGCACCGCCCTCCCCTCAGGTTGCCAGGGGAAGGCCCCACCCAAGGGAGGCAGGTGCACTCCCTCCTCCCCGGCCCCACCCGGGATCAGGAAACAAAGGTCGGAGGAGGAGGGAGAAAGCGGACACCCAGGCACCATGCCCACTGCACTCTGCCCCCAGCCCCAGCCCCGGCCCCCAGGGCCTCCAGCCCCTGGAGCTGGAATTCACCCGAAACCGCCCTCTAGCTGCCACCTGGCTTTCCCACACCCTCAGTGCCACGCAGAGAGGGGACATTGTGCCCGGGGCCACACAGCAGGTACAGGAACCAGCAGCCCATTTGTGGGTTGTGGGGGTCTGAGTCCTATACATCCATGGTGCCACCTGGCTCCACCCACCTTTGGGGCTACTCCCCCAGAGTCCTTTTCTGGGACAAGCTCGGCCGGCCGGCGTCTGGGGGAGTCAGCGGTCCGGGTTCAAATCCCCGCAGCCTCTCTGAGCCTGTTTCCTTCTCGTGAAACAGGCCATCACGCGGGGAGGATGCCCCGGGCCACTCGGATCGGATATAAAGAGCCGACTGAAGACCCAAAGTGGCAGACATGGTGGTGGGTGGGCACGGCCCGGGTCCCACTGCCACACGGAGCACAGAGGCCCCAACTGGGCGGCGGGTCCTCCCAGGTGCTCAGCTGTCCCACCCGATTCTTGGTTGAGGTGCAGAAGCTGGCCAGGGCGGCAGGAGCCCCGTGTTCACAGCAAAGTCAGGGCACTGGGACCAGTGGCCAGTCTCCGGGGCCGGGGACACAGTAGGTTGGGCTGAGGCTGTGTCCTGCCCTTGGCTGGCTGCAGGGTCCCTCTCAACCTCAGTCTCTTCTTCCATCGAGTGGGCCTGAGCCCCAAACCGGGCCGGTCTGCCTGGGATGAGGGTTTGAGGCAGGTCCAGACACAGGGCTCAGCCCAGAGGGACAGCTTGAGCGTTCCACATGGGCCAGTTCTGGCAAAACCTGGGGCGGACAGCCTTGCTGTCGTCCCTCCACACCACTCACTGCGTGTCCTCCTGTCTGTTTTGCAGCCACAGAAACTGAAGCCCAGCAGCTCCCAGGCCGAAGGGCCCACAGTGCTGGTGGGGGGCTGGGATTGGAACCTGCCCACCATCCTTACCGCCCGATTGGGGAAACCAAGGCCCCAAACGGCAGAGACTGTCACCCGGTGTGCTGGGAGCACTGTGGAGACAAGCACCCAATGTCCTGCTCCCAGACGGGGGGCCCACTCAGGGTCCAAAGCACTGAACAGGTGGGCAAACTGAGGCCCAGGGGACAGCGACTTTCCCAGCCACAGTGAGGTCAAATGGGGTGGCAGCCCCCATAAACGCGTCCTCCCCCAAGGCCCCATCTATTTTTTCAGGAGCCGGTTCCCTCTAGAACTCGGGGGTGTCTGTGGGATCCTTTCGGTTTCTTGGGGTGCTGCGAGCCAGCAAGGGGCAGCCTCCCTGCCAAGGGATGAGAGGGGCAGGGCGGGTCTGGAATGTGGCCTCCAGAGGAAACAGAAAGCAAGTCCTGCCACTGGCTGCTGCCCCTGTACCTCCAGGTCTTACCTGCCCAGGTGCTGCTCAGATGTGTTCAGGCGTAGGTGTGGCCTCCACCAATGTCCCCACCTCAGTACCAGGTGAGCTGGAGGAATGCAGGGCCCCACGCAGCTCCCTTTAAGGCCACCCAGGCGGGCCCCACCCACCCCCTGCCTGGCCACATCCTCCCGGCCCCAGAGAAATCAAGAACTCCAGGACCCAGGGCGTTCACGGGGTTTATTTGCTTCTCTGGGAAAGTCAGGAACACAGGCCTGTCACACATCGAAAGCAGAGGGGGCAGCAAGGGCACTTCAGCGTAGGCTCTCGGCTCTCGGACTTGGCAGCTTGAGGAGGGAGGGGGTCCATGCCACTGCTGGGGGCCGCCTCAGAGAGGGCCTCTCCTCCCACCCCCAAGGGGCAGAGCTGAGACAGGCCGGGCTGGTTTCAGGCAGCCCTTGCATGGCTCCTCAGAGGCAGTGGTGAGGGGGCTGCCTCAGCCTGGGCACCAGGAGGGGGGGCCCAGGGGAGGGGCCCAAGATGGGGCCTGGTCATCCTACAGCCTACACAGGAGAGGGTGCGTAAGCGTGGGCATGAATGTGCCTCTGAGGATGAGTGTGGCTGCAACCTGGGAGGGGTGTGTGCACACCTGGGTGTCAGCTACCCAGAAGCGAGTCCCTCACCCCTCACCCCTTCCAACGAGGTGGGGGGAGGCTCACGCTGGGCTGGGTAGCCAATGGGGTCTCCTGCTGCAACCAGGGGATGCTCCCTGCCCCAGGCTGTGGGCCCCTCCACTGCCCAGAATGCCAAACCTAGCAGAGCTGGCAGTCGGCCTGATCTCTGGGGTATGGTTAGGGAGACCCAGGACTCTGGCTCAAGTACGCTGGAGAATGGGCTGGGGCAGCCCTCCCCCCCGTGTCCTCAAATTAGTACCAGGAGGAAGGAGAGCCCAGTGAGGGTGGGAGTTCAGGACAAGAAGTGGCTCACATATCCCTGCCTTGTGCAGGGTGCAACTAGAAGACCCTCACCTGCCCCATCCAGAAGACAGCACAGGAGTCATAGACTCCCGCAAGTGGGGTGTGTGTCTTCTGGGCTCCTCCTTCCTGGGCTCCATCATGCACTGGTCATGCCCATGGAGAGTATCAAGGGAAGGGCACATTGGGCTGGGGTGCCAGAGGGGCCCCTGCTTTATTCTAAGAACAGGAGCCTAGTTTCTGACTTAGGCTCCCCAGTGAGGCACAGCCTCACCCCAACTGCCCAAGATTCCGACACCATTGCCTTTGCCAGGGAACCCCACTTCCAGGGGCTGAGTGGGGACAGAAAAGGCGCTCAGGACCCCGGCTCTCCAGTCCCTCTCTACGATGTCCCCTTGGAGACCTCACTGGAGGCAGAAGAAAGGCACAGGCAGGAGGTCCGGAGGGTAGTGGGCTTGCCTGGGGCGGCACAGAGGCCTGGGTCCCACCAGCCAGGAAGTCTGTGGGCAAAAGCCCATCCATGGAGCTGCCTTGACATGTGGGGGATCTTTGTTTTGGGAAAAGTGGGTCTGTCCCTGTCTCTGTCCTATACTTCCAGGGGCTGAGTGGGGACAGAAAAGGCGCCCAGGACCCCTGGCTCTCCAGTCCCTCTCTGCGATGTCCCCTCGGAGACCTCACCGGAGGCGGCAGAAAGGCACGGGCAGGAGGCCCGGAGGGTAGCGGGCTTGCCTGGGGCGGCACAGAGGCCTGGGTTCCACCAGCCAGGAACTCTGTGGGCAAAAGCCCGTCTGTGGAGCTGCCGTGACACGTGGGGGATCCTCGTCTTGGGAGAAGTGGGTCTGTCCGTGTCTCTGTCCTACCAGGCACACAGCTCAGTGGTTTAGGGTGTGTCGGGGTGGGAATGGGCACGGGACCCCTGACCCTCTCTTTCCTGTTCTCAGAAGGAAGATGTGACAACATAGCATGTCCTGGGGTCCATGACTGTGGGTGGAGGGTGGGCAGGCCCTGGGGCCGGGCTGTGGGTCTCTGTGGTGTGGAGGGTGGGGCCGGGGTCTGGGGCCTGCGGCTCACATGATGGAGCAGCATTTACAACGCTGCTTCTTCATGTCAAGGTCCTGGGTGTCGCTGGCAGGGGCCTCGGGCCCCACCTGGTTCTCCTCCCTGGAGCCTGAGGTGGTCGGGGGCTCGGCCGCACTGCCGTTGGGTGGGGCGGCCTCCTTGGGCTCGGCCTCATCCCCGATGACCACCAGCTCCGCCGTGATGGTGTCCTGCAGCCCCAGCACTTTCTGGCTTTCTGCCTCATCCTCCACATTCTGGTACCCCATGAAGATCATGGTGACCGGGGGCTCCTGGCCAGGCTGGATGCCCGGTGGGCCGGAAGTGGCCTCGCCAGGCTGCGCCTGGACTCCGGTGATCTCCCGCCTGGAGGGTGTGGTGGTCCGGACGGCCTCTTCCGACGTCCCCCCGGTCTCTGCTGCCCCAGCCACGGGCCCTGCCTCACTCAGCGTGACTTCATCTGCCTTGTGGATGAGATCGTCCACCTCGGAGGAGCTCAGTGGCTGGATCCCGTTCACTGCGGTGCCGTCCACGGCATGGACCACTGGCGGGGTGAAGAGAGACAGTGAGACCTGAGACCGGAGGGAAGGCCTGGCAGGCCTGCGAGCCACACTCCAGGCTAAAGAGAAAATCATAGCCCGGCCGGTGTGGCTCAGTGGTTGGGCATTGACCTCTGAGCCAGGAGGTCACGGTTCGATTCCTGTCAGGGCACATGCCCAGGTTGCAGGCTCGATCTCCAGTAGGGGGCGTGCAGGAGGCAGCGGATCAATGATTCTCATCACTGATGTTTCTGTCTCTCTCTCTCCCTCTCCCGTCCTCTCTGAAATCATAAAAATATATATTTTTAAAAGAGAGAAAACCATAAACCAAATTAGACGGACATCTAAGCTCCCTGTTGGGATCTGTGGGCACAGCCAAACTGGAGTACACAGGAAAATTCCTGGCCACAAAAGCACTTGTTATAAACAAAGAAAGACTGGAATTCAATGAACTGGGATGTTATTGTCTGGCATTTTAAACTATTTGTGCTTCTGGTTTTTGTTTTGTTTTCTATTGAGAAGATGGTAGAAACAGAAGCTCAGAGAAGGGAAGTAATTAGGAGGAGGCGACACAGCTGTAAGGTGGACCCTGACCCTGGTCCAGGTCGGTTTCCTGGCCCCGAGGAGTTGCAGGGATCCTTCCTTCCTTCCTTCCTCTGGTGTATGTGGTTGATCCTGAATTAATTTTAGTTCATTCACCCAGTCTTTCTTGTTTTCCTGTAAATGCCCAAAGGCTATTCCTCTCCTCTGAGTTCAGCTTTGGCTGCAGCCCATGTATTAAATTACTCTGTCCTTTTTCAAGTTTAAATATCTTTATAACCTCCATTTTGACTGATTGTCTCTCTAAGCCAAGATTTATTACAAAAGATGTTTTTAACCATTGGGGAGTGAGGGACTGTGGTCTGGGGATACGGAGCATAAGATAGTACAGACACCTTTGCAGTTCAGAACAGGCCACTTTCTGAAAATGCTTTACCTGTATTTGACAAGAACATTCATTCTCCACGGGGCAGAGTTTTACTCCTGCAGTCAATCTTTTTCCCCCAACGCCCCGCCATCAATCTGTTAAATGCATTTTCAAAATCTCTCCAACCGTCCTGCTCCGTGTCTCTCTGATCTGTCGCTCACTGAACTGTGTTGCAGTCTCTAAGGATGGGGTTTCAGCACCGAGAGGAGTCTCGGCCACAGCTTGACGCCAGCCCCGGATCACAGCCCTAGAAGCACGGCTGCCTGGCTGCCTGGGGAGGAGGGAGGGGCTTACAGAGCCTGAGGACTCACTCCTCCCTGGCCAAGGGTCAGGGCTCCGATTTCTGGCTTCTGGCCAGAAGGAAAGTGCTCTCAACTTTCAGTTTCGGGGGGTGGTGGTGGTGGGGGGGTGTCTACGCTTCAGGGCCTCAAAGTGACTTTGAGCTGGAGGCCCAGAGGATGGGTATGCCCAGGTAATACAGAATCAGGCTGAGCATTTCCCAATGGCCACTGCCCCAAGATAGGAATCTGAGCCCTCGGCTGCCATGGAAGTGGATCACCTTCCCATTGCTAAGCAACCAGAGTCCAGTCTGGAGGGTCCTGACTCCCCAGGGGCGGGGCCGGGCCGGGCAGAGGGGCCATGGTGAGGACCTTCTGCCAGCACAGAAATCACTGCCACTCAGCCTCAGGCGGTCATTTCTGCCGAGACCACACAGCTGATGAGAACTGGACCAGAATCCTACCTGGGTCTGTGCTCTAAAGCAGTGGTCGCCAACCTTTCGGACCTCACGGACCACCGGATGGCGACCGCTGCAGAAGCACAGCAGAGCTGGGCTACAGCAGGACCCCCATAACAGCACTCTGGGCACCCCAGAGACTCAAATAACAACTAAGAACATGAGGCTTTGGAAATCAAAACCACAGTGGAATGTCACTTCACATCCAACGGGATGGCTATACTAACAAAGAAAAACTCCACATTAACATGTCAAGGATGCGGAGAAATTGGACCCCTCATGCGCTGCTGGTGGGAAAATAACATGGTACAGCCACCGTGGAAAACACCCCGGCAATTCCTCATGCGGTTAAAGAGTCCCCATATGACCCAGCAATTCCACTCCTAGGTATCTGCCCAAGAAAAATGGAACATTCACTCACACAAACTTATAAAACCATAAGGTGGAAATAACCTAAATGCCCATCCACAGATGGCGGGATAAACATAATGTGGTCCATGCAAACAACGGAATACAATCCAGTCATAAGATGCGAACATGGATGGACCCTAAAAACATGACGCTTGGCAAGAGAAGCCACGCAGCGTGCGATCCCATTTGTGTGAAATGTCCAGGACAGGAAGCGGGTCAGTGTCGTTAAGGGCTAGGGGGTAGGGATGGGGGTGGGGGGGAATGATGGGGTTTTATTTGGGGAACAAAAATGTTCTGGAAGTAGCTAGTGAGGGTGTACAACGTGGTGAACACACCCAAACCCACAGAATTGTGCACTGAGCACCTTCTATCATTTCCTTACAAGGAAATGTTTGTGGATGTGCTAATGGGCTCTCAAGCTGAATTGTATTCACCTTATACTTGACTCAGGGGACTGGTCCTGTGAGCTCCCTTCCATCAAGAAAGCTAATGTTTGCCTTGAGATTATATATAAATAAAATATGGAATGCTTCACAAATTTGTGTGTCATCCTTGCACAGGGGCCATAATCTTCTCTGTATGAGTCCAATTTAAAAAAATTTTTTTTTAGTATATGTGCTGCCAAAGTGAGTGCTGCTTGATTTTTTAATGTACCTTTTAACATGTCTTCTTAAAACATATTTTGTTTACTAAAGTGGATTTATTTTATTTTACTAGTATCACAAAAATGTTGTCAGAACTCCCCCTCCCCAGGATCCTTTAGGTATATCCTACCGCTCATGCCAAAAGTGAACAAAGATGTTTATGGCCTGACCGGGTGGCTTACTGGTTGAGCATCAATCTATGAACCAGGAGGCTGCGGTTCAATTCCCAGTAAGGGCACATGCCTGGGTTGCAGGGATCAATCCCCAGAAGGGGGTGTGCAAGAGGCAGCTGATCAATGATTCTCTCTCTCTCTCTCTCCTCTCTTCCTCTCTCTGAAGTCAATAAAATATACTTAAAAAAAAAAAAGAAACTGCTCTGGAAATACTGATGGAGTATACAGTTTAAACAAACATGTTTCTTATTTAAATAAGAGTGAATTTGATGGTATATGAATTATATTCACACACATACACACACACACACACAGACTTAGGCCTTTTGCCCCAGCTCCCCTGCTCCTCCGTATTCTAGTCTTCCTAGTTGGGTGTCTCCCACAGCCTGTTCCCCTCCCAGCACCAGGGGG
>NW_006291485.1:1097253-1098753 GCF_000327345.1 Myotis davidii | reverse complement strand
AATGTGCCTCTGAGGATGAGTGTGGCTGCAACCTGGGAGGGGTGTGTGCACACCTGGGTGTCAGCTACCCAGAAGCGAGTCCCTCACCCCTCACCCCTTCCAACGAGGTGGGGGGAGGCTCACGCTGGGCTGGGTAGCCAATGGGGTCTCCTGCTGCAACCAGGGGATGCTCCCTGCCCCAGGCTGTGGGCCCCTCCACTGCCCAGAATGCCAAACCTAGCAGAGCTGGCAGTCGGCCTGATCTCTGGGGTATGGTTAGGGAGACCCAGGACTCTGGCCCAAGTAGGCTGGAGAATGGGCTGGGCAGCCCCCTAGGGTCCTCAAATTAGCACCAGGAGGAAGGAGGCCCAGTGAGGGTGGGAGCTCAGGACAAGAAGTGGCTCACATGGCCCTGCCCTGTGCAGGGTACAACTCGAAGACCCTCACCGGCCCCATCCAGAAGACAGCACAGGGGTCAGAGACTCCCCCAGGTGGGGTGTGCGTCCTCTGGGCTCCCCCTTCCTAGGCCCCATCGTGCACTGGTCACGCCCATGGAGAGCATCAAGGGAAGGGCACATTGGGCTGGGGTGCCGGAGGGGCCCCCGCTTTATTCTAAGAACCGGAGCCTGGCCTCCGACTGAGGCTCCTCAATGAGGCACAGCCTCACCCCAAACGCCCAAGATCCCGACACCAGTGCCTTTGCCGGGGAACCCCACTTCCAGGGGCTGAGTGGGGACAGAAAAGGCGCCCAGGACCCCTGGCTCTCCAGTCCCTCTCTGCGATGTCCCCTCGGAGACCTCACCGGAGGCGGCAGAAAGGCACGGGCAGGAGGCCCGGAGGGTAGCGGGCTTGCCTGGGGCGGCACAGAGGCCTGGGTTCCACCAGCCAGGAACTCTGTGGGCAAAAGCCCGTCTGTGGAGCTGCCGTGACACGTGGGGGATCCTCGTCTTGGGAGAAGTGGGTCTGTCCGTGTCTCTGTCCTACCAGGCACACAGCTCAGTGGTTTAGGGTGTGTCGGGGTGGGAATGGGCACGGGACCCCTGACCCTCTCTTTCCTGTTCTCAGAAGGAAGATGTGACAACATAGCATGTCCTGGGGTCCATGACTGTGGGTGGAGGGTGGGCAGGCCCTGGGGCCGGGCTGTGGGTCTCTGTGGTGTGGAGGGTGGGGCCGGGGTCTGGGTCCTGCGGCTCACATGATGGAGCAGCATTTAAAACGCTGCTTTCTTCATGTCAAAGTCCTGGGTGTCACTGGCAGGGGCCTCGGGCCCCACGTGGTTCTCCTACCTGGAGCCTGAAGTGGTAGGGGGCTCGGCCGCACTGCCATTGGGCGGGGCGGCCTCCTTCGGCTCGGCCTCGTCCTCGATGACCACCAGCTCTGCCGTGATGGTGTCCTGCAGCCCCAGAACTTTCTGGCTTTCTGCCTCATCCTCCACATTCTGGTACCCCATGAAGATCATGGTGACCGGGGGCTCCTGGCCAGGCTGGATGCCTGGTGGGCCTGATGTATTCCTCGCCAGGC
>NW_006291485.1:1087467-1093549 GCF_000327345.1 Myotis davidii | reverse complement strand
AATTCCCAGTAAGGGCACATGCCTGGGGTGCAGGGATCAATCCCCAGAAGGGGGTGTGCAAGAGGCAGCTGATCAATGATTCTCTCTCTCTCTCTCTCCTCTCTTCCTCTCTCTGAAGTCAATAAAATATACTTAAAAAAAAAAAAGAAACTGCTCTGGAAATACTGATGGAGTATACAGTTTAAACAAACATGTTTCTTATTTAAATAAGAGTGAATTTGATGGTATATGAATTATATTCACACACATACACACACACACACACAGACTTAGGCCTTTTGCCCCAGCTCCCCTGCTCCTCCGTATTCTAGTCTTCCTAGTTGGGTGTCTCCCACAGCCTGTTCCCCTCCCAGTCACCAGGGGGACCCTAGAAAACAAATCAGATCTCATTGCCTGCTCACCCCTCCCCAAGTTCTCTAGTTTCCTCCCTCCACTCTGTATCAGTCCACAGGCTCTTCTCAGTTCCTCCAGTCCAGCAAACTCCAGCCCACCTCAGGGCCTTTGCACGTGCTGTGGCCTCTGCCAGGTGCACTGTTCCCCTACAAGGTGCTGTCATCCAATGAGCTCCTGTTTACCTCCCCTGAGGATCCTTCCCTGGCCCCCTCCTGCCTGACCAGCTCGGGGCCCCCTCTATCTTTGGGACTTTTGTAGCCTCTATCACAACGGTAATTATTTCAACAAGTTGTTTGTGAGCTCAGGGTTGAAGAAGGGCGTGGCTCACTGACCAGGGAGTCCCACTGGGGATTTGCTGCCCGGCCCGGTCTGGCACCTGCAGCTTAGCCAGCCTTCAAGGCAAGTGCCTGGAATGTAAGAAGGACTGGGCCACGGGTTCAAGCTCTAAGCAACGATGCGGGCTGAGGCCCTGTCCCTGAAAGGCATCCCTGTCAGGTCAGATGGGGGTCAGGCTCTGGCTCAGGCAGTGAGAGGGGGTTTGGGGCAGGGAGTGGGGGTCTCGTACCTTTGGTCTCGTCCTCGTAGACCTTGACGCCCTGAAGGAGCGGCTCCCGAGGGAGCAAGGTGGTGCTGGACAGCACCCGGGTCTCCCCGGTCACCTTGTCCTTCTCCACCGTGATCTCAACCGAGTACATGGCTAGCACGAGAGGCACGGGTTACGCCATGGCCACCGCCCAGTGCCCCCCGCTGGGCTGCAGCCAAGCCAGGGAGGGGAGCTGGCAGCACAGAGCCAAGCAGCGGGGACACCTTAAGCGCAAACCTCCCCAGCTCAAAATCCTTCTGTGGCTCCCCAGTGCCCTGGCCGCAGGTCTGTATTCCTCTGCTCCACATGAGGCCCCTCCTCGCCACCCACCCCATGTGGGAAGCCTTAAACTATCCCACTTGCTCCGAGAGAGAGTGTGTAGGAGGAGGGCTGCCTTGCCCGTGGTCAGAGCTACCATCGGAACCTGGGTTAACAGGCCAGACCCCCGCATTATCTGTCCACACCTCTCTTTAGTCGACTATGGAGTCTGTCCTCATCTACCTCTATGAAGAATGGATAATTTCCTCTCAAAACAAGTGACTGTCATTACCCCTTAGGGCCACTATTCCATGCCCAGCTTCTCACCCAGGTTCTGTAGAAATCATTACCACAACACTACACGGGGAGACTGAGTCCTGGCACTGACCCCCAAGGACCCCACCCCAAATTCCAGTATCACACTGCCTCCCTCTACCCTACCATGGGAACCCCCACATCACCACGTCCAAAAGCCCCTCCCAATCTGCCCCTCCTGGGTCTTGCTGCCCCAGTAAGAGCAGCTCCCACCTCTCCCTCTCTCACCCTCTACTCTGTCCATCAGAACACCCTGAACCCAGTACACTTCTTATCCCGTCTGCACCCCACGGTCTGTTCTCCCTAAAGCCACTAGAGGGCACCTGCGAGAACCCGCGTCAGGATTGGCCCTGGCCTCCCACCGCTTGTTTTCCCTCGGCCACCAGAGGACGCCAGTGAGCACATCCCTGCTCGGCCCAGGCCCTCCCTGGTTCCCACGCCTAGGGGACCCTGCACGACCATGACTTCAGTTCGTCCCTCTCCCTCACTTATTCTACTGCCACAACACAGCACACCCGTCTCAGAGCCTTTGCATGCGCAGTGCCCTCCACCTGGACCTCATTTAGCCCCGATGTCTGCACGCCTTGCTCCCTCACTTCTTTTGGGTCCTTGCTCGAATGTCACCTCCTAAACTTTGGCCTCTCCTGAACCCTCTTATTAAAATTGTCCCCCTTTCAACTCCTCAGGGTCTGCTTTGTTTTCTCCGTAGGTTAATTTTATGGGCTGTGGGCCCATCAGCATACCAGCTCCCCCAGGCTGTCACTCAGCAGGGGCTCAATAAGCACTTGTTGAAAGAATGACTCGATGTTATTTAATCTCATGTCCCTACACAGCCTAACACGCCCATCTGCAGGCACAGAGTTGGACGGGACGTACACTGCACGAGGTTGCCAACTGAGGGGACAAGTGCTGGCCTCGGGGGTGGTCTAACTGGCACAGGAGCCCTGAAGATGCCCCCCTTCTTCTCTGGAAATAGTACCCCTGCCTCCTGCCCGCCGGGGCAGAACTCCACCTGGACCTTGCAGGAGACCTTGGGCCTCTCTGCTGCCTTTGCCTCCTGAGTGCTGTCACATCCCGGCCACCCTGCCCCTAAGAAGGTCTTCACCCCCTCCTCGCCCCAATAACAGCAGGAGTAGCAGGAAGGTTCTGTGACTTTTATGGCTCTCTGCGAGGCCCTCAGTGTGAGGTCACTGCAATTCCACCCCTCCCACAGCTGGAGACTCAGGTGCCAGGTATTGGGGGCAGAGCAGGGATTTGAACCTGACCTCATAGAATGCTTAGCACTAACCCTGTCTCTTCCTGCTTCCTAGAAGGAATGCCTGAGGCCCAGCTTGGTCACTGCCAGGGACAGGGCACTCACGCCCCCTCCTGAGGCAGCCCGAGTGTAGAGGAGGAGGGTTTACAGTGTGCGTGTGTGTTTGAACATGTGCGCCACCCCCTCGGGCTCCGGGAGTGAGTGGTGTGGTTAAGGGGATGGAAGCTGTGAGAAAGTGATGGGTTAGAGCAGCCATGCAAGGAGGCCCATCTTCTTGAGGAAGCTGGACCGGCGTGTGACCAAGGAGCCAAAGCAGAGGCATCCGCCAGGCCCTACCCCGGGCTTGGAGCTACAGCCTTGGTCCGGCCACCACCCCCATTACCACAGGCTCCCCAGGACCGACACTCGGCCCAGGACAGCAGCTGGACATGGGGGGCCGAGACTGGGGGCTGACCTACCTGCCTTCATCATGGGGGAGCCTTCCACCGTCCTCACGGGGGTGTTGGAGGCTGGCTTCGCTGCTTCGGGAGCAGAGTGAAGAGAGAGATGAGGGTCAGAGGAGAGATGATGAGACAGAATCCCCAGACACCAGGACAACCACCCAGACATCTAGACATCCCCCATCACATGGACACCTCCTAGGCACACTGGCCCAGACACGTGGCCCCTCCCCTAGCATGCGCACGCCCCCATCTCCCAGACACACATGGAACCCCTCCCCTCACAGAACACACATCGGCCCACAGTCCATTTCCTGTCTCTCGGCCCAAGTGATTTTCACAAAATCCCTGAGAAGCCTGCGTAGATTTTTTTCAATTATAAATTTTTAATTCCCCAGTAAGACAAGGAGACTCTCCTTATGAATAATTAATACAAAAGAAATCAGGCCAAGACACTCTGGCCACCACCTTCATTTCTAGCTGGTGACTCTCCCTCCATACTCCCCACTGGAAAGGAGACAAGTTTAAGGTATATTTTAAAAATATAATTTATATTAAATAATTTCAATATAATGAATATATTTAATTAACGATTATATTTATACCTAAGCATATACATTTAAATGTCCTATATACATGCGAAATAGTTGCAAATGTGTATATTATACCTATAATAATTTGGGGGGGAATAAAATGGGTCCCAGAGTTCAAATTTAAATTTTTGTTGTGTTTTTTTTTTTTTTTTTTTAATCTGTTTCCTGGACTCTTATTCTTT
Source organism: Myotis davidii (assembly GCF_000327345.1). Lineage (NCBI taxonomy): Eukaryota > Metazoa > Chordata > Mammalia > Chiroptera > Vespertilionidae > Myotis > Myotis davidii. The sequence goes on along the minus strand of NW_006291485.1, from coordinate 1,089,530 downwards.
TAAATGGTGCCTGATCTCCGGGCAGTGGGGACCTTGTTCTCCCCACCAGCCCCTCTGAACTCTCATCCCCAAAGACCCTGTTTTATAGATGTGAAAACCAAGGCACGCCCTCCGGCCCCCACACACACACCACCTGCCCTGGAGCTCAGAGCAAGTGGACAGAGAGGGTCAGTCAAGTCCAGGCACCCTCAAGTGGACAGAACGGATCCAGAGCCTCAACTCCTCACCCAGTCACACCCATGCAAGGCCTTGGTTTCCTCGTCTATGACGGGGTGCGTGTGGCGAGTACTGCAGCAACCCCACCCCAGGGATGTTGTGAAAACTAAATGCAATGATGATGAGGGCCTGGGGCTGGACTCCAAGTCGGGCTCCTTGGGAATAGTAACAATAACAGTCCTGTTGCCATTATTGTTACTATTAGCAACAAGGCACTCTCCCCATGAACACCATCCCCACTCGGGGCACCGAGTGCGCTGAGGCCCAGCCAGTCCCTTCCAGAAGCATACCTTTGGGTGTGCCCACTGGGGTCTGTAAGAAAGAACAGAGGGGTTAGTGGTGCCCATGTCCCCCTCCCATTAACCACGGCCCTACCCATGGGGGTAGGAGCCTGGGAAGGTCTGACTCAGCCGTGACCCCACCCCTAGCCGTGACAGCCAGGTGTCCCTGCCCGGCTCAGCAGCATCAGTGGCTCCCTGATGCCCCAGAATCCTTTTGGACAATCCCTGGGCTCTGTGTAAGCAGACCCCTGCCCACCAACCTCTCCTTCCTCCACCTCCGCTGGCTTCCTGGCCTCCTCACTGTTCCTTGAACACATTCCTGTTCTAGGGAGGGCCTCTGTGTGCCCCTCTACCTAGGAAGGCTGTTCCCTGGATTTCTCTTGTCTGGCTCCTCTCTCAGGCCCCTGACCACCCAATCCAAAGGCAGCCCCCAAACACACTGCAATCTCTCAAGTTAGTTACTACTGTATATTATCTGTTCAGCCAGTGTTTCTTTTTTTTCTTTTTCCAGCCAGTGTTTCTGTCTCTGCCCCCACTCCCCCCAGAATATGGACATCATGAGGGCAGGGACCATGCCAACAATCTACACTCAATCAGTCTCACTGAAAGCCCTCTCTCATCTTGAGTCTGCACCTGGCGAACTCCTACTCAACCTTCAAAACCCACGTCCTTCCCAGAAGCTTGCCCAGCCCTCCCATGAATCAGATGCCTCCTTGGGCATCTGGGGTGGGGGTGGCAAGGATTGGTAGAGGGAAAGGAAGCGGGTCCCATAGGCCCCTGGAGTCCTAAGCACAAGTGTGGTCGGGAGGCTCCTGGATTTGTGTGAATGTACTGTGGTGACCACAGGCTTGGGGCCCATTGTTCCAGGGTCTGGGATCAATAGAACCTGCTATAGACATCAGGCCCTAAAATCAATAGCTAAGTCCAACAAAGACCACACTTCACTGTATGGCCTTGAACCCCTCTCTCAATCTCTCTGGGCCTCAGTTTTTGTCTTCCGTCAAATGGACCAAGCACGCACAGTGCTCAGTAAAAGTAATGACGAAGACGAGAGGGGGTGGCAGTCGTGGAAAGCTCCTGAAGTGGCAGGTCTTGTATGAAGTGCTGGTCGTCCATGGATTCATTTAACCCTCGTGACATACCCAGCACGTGGGCGCTCTTATGGCTGGGGAAACTGAGGCCCAGAGAGGCGAGGCCAGGTGTCCCAGGTCCCATGGCTGGGAAGTGGCAGGCCGAGATTTGTTTGTGGTTGTTGTTGTTTTTAATCCTCACCCGAGGATCTTTTTCCGTTGATTTTTAGAGAGTGGAAGAGAGAGGGAAAGACAGAGAGAGACATATCCATGTGAGAGAAACACGTCGATTGGTTGCCTCCTGCACATGGTCCGACGAGGGCCAGGCCAGGGAGGAGCAACCGAGGTACTTGCCCTTGACGAGTTTTTGAGGAGGTGGAAGAGAGAGGTAAAGACAGAGAGAGACATATCCATGTGAGAGAAACACGTCGATTGGTTGCCTCCTGCACATGGTCCGACGAGGGCCAGGCCAGGGAGGAGCAACCGAGGTACTTGC
>NW_006291485.1:1084979-1085672 GCF_000327345.1 Myotis davidii | reverse complement strand
ACGTGGCCTCCCTGAGCCACCGTAAGCCCGGTTACACGTCCCCACTAAAGCACTGAGCTGTGGCATCAGAGCCTGTGCACCCCCATTTCCAGGATGTGGAGGTCTCCCTGCTCCCATCACAGACACACACACACACACACACACACACACACACACACGGAGCAAGGCGGCCAAACCCCATCCTACCCCTCAGGACCCACTGCTCGGGTCCCACACCCAGACTTTGTACAGGTCTGTGTGGCTCCCCACCCACCTGGAGATGGATTCCTCCAGGTGCCGGGCCTTCTGCTCATCCTCCTGCATCTGCCTCCTCATGTCTTTGTCGCCCTCTGAGGCTGAGGACGGAGTCCCCTCGAACCCAGGACCCTTCGGTCCACAGGCCGACACCATATCTACTGAGCCAAACTGGCCAGGGCATGAGATGTGAATGCAAGCGCTGAATCTGGCCCCAGCAGGGGTAGGGTTTCACTCTGGGGCCGGCAGGGGTGGCGCCCTTGGGACCCCCTTACCTGCTGAGAATTCAGTACCACTTCTGCCTTCTGGGTCTGTTTGGCCGGGCTGGGGGCGGCCACATTCTCCTTGGCGACGGCTGGCCGTGCGTCCGCGTTCTCCAGCACCTCGATCTCCTGCTCCAGCCTGGGGAGAGGGCGCAGTGACAGCCTCACCAGGCCCTTCCGCACGCCCAGCACCATG
>NW_006291485.1:1081663-1083219 GCF_000327345.1 Myotis davidii | reverse complement strand
ACTCACACACACACACACACACACACACACACACACACACGGAGCAAGGCGGCCAAACCCCATCCTACCCCTCAGGACCCACTGCTCGGGTCCCACACCCAGACTTTGTACAGGTCTGTGTGGCTCCCCACCCACCTGGAGATGGATTCCTCCAGGTGCCGGGCCTTCTGCTCATCCTCCTGCATCTGCCTCCTCATGTCTTTGTCGCCCTCTGAGGCTGAGGACGGAGTCCCCTCCAGCAGCCATCGTTCCCGCAACGCCTTGGACTGGGGGCAGCAGGAGGCAGGGTCAAAATCAGGGTCGGAGTCTGGATCAGGGTCCCCTCAGGCTTCCTGCTCTCCCAGCCCCATACCCGACCGAGACTTGGGGCCTCTGGGCACTGCCGGCCCCTCCCGCCCCTCTGCCAAGGCCGGGCTCTGGAGGGGGAGCCCGACGCCTGGTACCTTCAGATGCTGCAGCTGCCGCCGGTCGTCCTCCAGCTGCCGCCGTTCTCCAGCACCTCGATCTCCTGCTCCAGCCTGGGGAGAGGGCGCAGTGACAGCCTCACCAGGCCCTTCCGCACGCCCAGCACCATTCTGGGCCCTTTCCATTGGGGACCCCTTGACTTTGATGTTCCCTAACACTTTGTGAGGTATTCCTGTCACTTCCCCTCGTGATTGGGGAAACTGAGGCAGAGTGAAGACTGCACGTAGCCAGCAAGTAGCAGAGCTGGAACCTGAACCCAGGCTGCTTGGTCCCTTCACCACCCATGCCATTGCTGACTTCATTTGCTTCCAACTGACTCTCCTTTTTCCCCCACTCAAATACTTTTATTTTTACAGGAAGCTTTATCTCTACAGGAAAACTGGAAAAAACATGTCACTTTCCAAGTATCAGAAGATAACTAAACATAAACCTGTGAAAACAAAGCTTGTATATTAAATCCTGCCCAGCTGCCCCTACCCAGAGGGACAGACAAGGATGAGTCTGCAGCCTTCTAACAAAATGAGCCCATGTCAACAGGATGGACACAGCTTGGGTCAGCCTGGAGGGCTTCCTGGAGGAGGTGTCCAGTCAGGGGACACCAAATGGGCAAAATTCGGCTGGTAGAGCCACCGTGGAGCTACTCTTAGAAGGAGAAAGCCCAGGCCTCTCCACAGCACTCAGCATGTGCTTAAACTCACAGTAGGGTTCAAGCGAGCCCCTCCTTACCCCAGGGCCGCACCCAACAAGGTGTGAGATAAAGAAGTTCACCTTGTCCAGCCAGTAATTCGTGGCCAGTAATTTCCACTGACTTTCCACCCCACCCAGCAAGCACTGCTCTGGCTGGTCGGTCAGTCCTGACTGTCTCTATGTAGACCCGTCTCAGCCCTCAGCTTAATGTCTGTTAGACTTAAGATGCACAGCCTGGCTGGCATAGCTCAGTGGTTGAGCACTGACCTATGAAACAGAAGGTCAGGGTTCAATTCCTGGTCAGGGCACATGCCCAGCTTGTGGGCTCAATCCCCAGTTGGGGGTGTGCAGGAGGCAGCCAATCCATGATTCTCTCTCATCACTGATGTTTCTATCTCTCTCTC
>NW_006291485.1:1078442-1080807 GCF_000327345.1 Myotis davidii | reverse complement strand
ACTCACACACACACACACACACACACACACACACACACACGGAGCAAGGCGGCCAAACCCCATCCTACCCCTCAGGACCCACTGCTCGGGTCCCACACCCAGACTTTGTACAGGTCTGTGTGGCTCCCCACCCACCTGGAGATGGATTCCTCCAGGTGCCGGGCCTTCTGCTCATCCTCCTGCATCTGCCTCCTCATGTCTTTGTCGCCCTCTGAGGCTGAGGACGGAGTCCCCTCCAGCAGCCATCGTTCCCGCAACGCCTTGGACTGGGGGCAGCAGGAGGCAGGGTCAAAATCAGGGTCGGAGTCTGGATCAGGGTCCCCTCAGGCTTCCTGCTCTCCCAGCCCCATACCCGACCGAGACTTGGGGCCTCTGGGCACTGCCGGCCCCTCCCGCCCCTCTGCCAAGGCCGGGCTCTGGAGGGGGAGCCCGACGCCTGGTACCTTCAGATGCTGCAGCTGCCGCCGGTCGTCCTCCAGCTGCCGCCGCTTGTTCTCAATCTCTGCCTGCTTCTTCCGTTTCTCCTGATGGACAGACGGACGGGATGGGGCCAGGACCAGGCAGGGGCACCATGAAGACCGCACCCACCTACCCAAGGCTCTGGCCACAGCGAGCCTGCTTTTTTCTGTAAATGGCACCCACTTGGCCCACTGCCCCCCGACCAGCCCATTCCCCCCGCTGGGGCATAAATAAGGGCAGGATTCTACCATGCCTCAGTTTCCCCACCTTTAAGGGGCTCTAAGAGGGCTAGCGGTCTAAGGTTCCACATTCCAAGGATTAAGGAGGATTTTATCTATGGGGAAGCACCAGCAGGCACCACTGAGTCACAGGGTCCCTGTGCTGAGTGAGGAGCCCATGAGACCGAGGTCCCCCCACTGGCCACACCATCCCAGGGGTAGGAAGAACTCACTGCAATGGCCTGCAGCCGCTCCTGCTGGAATGTAGTCTCCCCTGCCAGGACCCTGAGGGGGGGGGGTGTAGACAGACAAGGTCAAGCCAGAGGCCCACCCCACCCCTACTTTCAGCAGATCTGGTTCAAACCCCGGGCTGTCTTCCAGCTGGGTGATGGTGGCCAAGGGTGATGGTGGCCAGAGGCTTGGCCGGCCTTCCCGAGTCTCCCTTCTGTAAAGCGGGACCTGCCCCTTCGGAGGCAGCACCATTCTCCCGATCCAGCCTTATTACCTCATTAATTCTCCCCACAGATCCTCCTGCCTTCCCTTCAGGGCAGTACCAAGAGAGGGGATGGGGGTGGCGAGGCTCTGTCTAAAGCCCCAGGAAGGGTTTGGGGAGACTGGGCTGTAAAGGACAGATCGGGGTCCACCAGGCATCAAAGGCTGAAGGGTGTGTCAAGACAAGCTGTCTCACCTCCTTGCCCAGACGGAGAGACAGATCAGGACAGCCCCTGCTCACCCTCCCACCGAGGGAGCATTCTCCAGCCCTGGGGTGCGGGGGTGGGGGTGGGTCCTGACCTCTGCCCCAAATCCCAAATGATCCCAGGGCCCCTCTAGGAGGCGTGGACAGGAGGCCCAGTCTTGCTGGGCACAGTGGTGGCGGTGGGATCTGTCCCCCTTCCCTGCCCAAAGCCCCTTATCTTCACAGGGACTGAAATTACAGACCGTTCTTTGGTTCTACCGCCACCCCAACACCCCTTGGCCTTGTATCAGAGCCCAGAACCACCCTGTGGTCTCCAAAGACCATCTGCCCCTCTGGGCCTCAGTTTACCCACATGGATAGTTGGAGCAGACACCCAGCTCTACACCCTCCCTGTTAAGCCGCCCCCTCCCCTTGTGGCTCAGCATGAAAACAGGCTCAAATCACACAGTGTACTGGGCTCACCCTGGGCCAACGCCCCGCCCCGGCCCCGCCCAGGTGCCCTTGGGGTGATCTACCCTGGACCACAGCGCCCCAGCCGCCTTCAGTTTCCTGGCCTCACTGAGACCTCTGAAGTCATCTGGCTCCCACGCCCCAGCCAGGTGACCCCACTCAACTCTTCCCTTCCTGGCGGGTGGCACCTGCCCCCCCAGCGCCTCCGAGGGCCCCAGCAGCACCAGCTGCACCCTCTGCGACTTCCCCCTCTCCTTTCTCAGGAAAGCTGCTTCGGCTGAATGGAGTTCAGGAAAAGCTGGATCCACCTACTCAGCTCACAGGCCCTTCCTGCAGGGCCAGGTCAGCTAGGCTTCTGGGTCTGCCCATTGCCCTGTGTGAGGAGTCCGGGTGCCACCCCTGTGTTCCCATCCCCTCACTTCTCACAAACCCCACATCTCCCACCACAGCCCAGGACTCGACCACTACCTGCCAGCTCCCTGGCCCCTGACAGCCTCTCTCCACCCCCCAACCTGCGGCAGCATCTCAAAAGGAGAATCAG
>NW_006291485.1:1070901-1073181 GCF_000327345.1 Myotis davidii | reverse complement strand
GCTCCCATCTCCCCTGGAGAGAAATGATGAGACCAGCATAACCCAACCCCCACCCACTGACCTGCCCTCACCCCCTCCTCTCCTTCCTCACTCTGTTCCAGCCAGCAGGACCTCTTGGCTGTGCCTCGTCTACACCAAGGTCATTCCTACCTCAGGGCCTCTGCACGTGTTGTTCCCTCTGCCTGGTATGCTCTTCCCATGGCTGGGAACTAAGCTCAGAGAGGGCAAGTTCTTTGCCCAAAGTCACATAGCTAGGAAGGGGAAGAGCTCGGATTCTAACCACAGCTGCCCAGCTCTGGACCACACACAGGCCAGCCATCCCCTTCCCAGCTCCAATCAAGCCCCCGGGGGTCCCTCCAGGAAGGAGGCGGAGCGGGGGAGGGGTCATAGAGCAGCTGAGACCCCAGTGCGCGCAGGGCCTGCTGGGCAGAGGGACCAGCCACCTAATGCCATGTTTCTACCATGGTGAGCAGGTGGTCATTCAGACGGGACACGGGGACACAGGGATGGCTCCACGGGCTGCAGACAAGGCGGGGCGGTGTCCTGCCTTAGGCGGCCTGTGCCTGCTGGCCGAGCCAGGGCAGGGGAAGGGCAGGTGGGGCGCAAGAGAATTCTCATCCCTCCCCATTCCAGTCCCTGTCACAGCCCAAGGGGCGCAGGCTGTGCACCCTTCTCATGGCCCCTCCCCAGGCCTGGGGGCGCCTCTGCCTCCTGGTGATGGATGGCAGGCCCGCGGAAGGCGGTTGCCCTGGCAACCGCGCCATCCCCAAGGCAACTCGGAGGCCTGCACGAGGGTGTGGGCCCCGCTACGCATCTCCCGCCCCCAGCCCAGGGCTGGGGGCAGGGGCTTCAGGGGCCTAAAAAGGATGGGAGGCGGAGGTAACTGGGTCTACCCCGCCCCGCACTGCTTGGGGGTGGAGTCCCCTCTGGAGTCCAGGGGCACCCGCCCAGGGTGGGGCTCCTACTCTGGATCCGCCCTGGCGCGAGGTGGCCAAGTTTAAGCCAAGATAACGTTCAGCATCATAAATGAGAATAAAACACAGTAGGGCCGTTGAACCCTCGTGAAACAGCTATAAATAAGAACCCCTTCCCGGGCGCTCCCCACCTTCCAGGCCGGTCCCAGCCTCGTTTAACGGGAGGGGAAACTGAGGCTGGGGAGGAGGGAAGTCTGTAAATGACATATGCTAAGTGTCCATCCTCCTGATGGCCCTTAGGCCCATGTCATCACTGGATGAAAGGAGGCTGCTCAGTGGGGGCGGTGGGACCTGCTCGGACAGGCGCAAGGAGGAGGGGGTGTCCCCAGGTCCGTCAGGGCAGGGGGGTGGGGGGGGGGGGCAGTGGGATGGCTGGAATGCGCTCTGGGGCTCGTGAGGAAAGCAGAGGCCAGATCACAAAAGATCTGACAGGCGGGGTGGAGAAGCTCCGTCAATTCCGGTCAAGGGCATGTACCTTGGTTGTGGGCACATCAACCAAGTAGAGGGTGTGCAGGAGGCAGCTAATTGATGTTTCTCTCTCATTGATGTTCCTAACTCTCTATCCCTCTCCCTTCCTCTCCCGGTTTCGGCAATAAAATATATTTTTAAAAAAGAGATGCACAGAAGGACTTCTGCCTTCTCTGTTCACAGGCAGGAAACTGAGTCCAGGGAGGGAAATTCCAGCCCACTTTCTTCCAAACCAAACACATCAGGACAGGATTCTAAGTCCCCACCACAGGGCCAGCTTCTGTGGGGCGATGGCCCAGTGTGTGATGGGGCCTGAGCAGGTCTCATGCCACTCAGGCCTTTCCTTGGCCAAGTGGACATTTGGAATGTTGGCTGTCATTTCCCTCCACCCTGACCCTGCTACCCTGGAGCTGAGCCTGGGCCTCTCGCCTGCCCGGAAATTCTGGGCCTTTTGTCCCAGCCCAGGGGGATGGTCACATCCCCCAGTCTGCCCCTCCCAGCCTTCCTGCAGGCCCAGCTGCCAGTGCCTCTGTGGCCTCCATTAGGACGTAGCTGGGAAGAGCTCGTCGGCTGGGCTGGCGCCAGGAAGCCCCTGGGGAGGCCACTGCTGGCAACTCCCATCCTCAGGGACTCAGGGATCCGCCCCGACTCCGAGTACCTCCTGCACCTGCTTTGCTGGAGTGTCAACAGAAGGGAGGGGTCAAGCAGGGCAGCCGATGCCCCCGACAGCCCACAGTGCCTCCCTGAGCCACCGTAAGCCCGGTTACACGTCCCCACTAAAGCACTGAGCTGTGGCATCAGAGCCTGTGCACCCCCATTTCCAGGATGTGGAGGTCTC
>NW_006291485.1:1064767-1066546 GCF_000327345.1 Myotis davidii | reverse complement strand
GCGCCTCGCCATGGGCCGCCGCTAGCAACTGCTGCTGGAGGGGCACGCCCGCTCCCGGACGCCCACCCTCCGCGCGGCGAGGCCTCCAGTCCTTGCGCGATTATTTTTATGGCGCTTGGAGCAAATTCTGGGCTCCAGAGGCAATGTGGGCGGCTCAGGACGAGGAGAGGGTGTCGGCCGTGAGCAAGTTGAGATAATCCTGGCCCCAGAGGATGAGCTAATGAGGCCCAAACCCAACGCGCCCGGCGGAGGCCCCAGCTTTGCCGGGCGTTTATTTTTTAAAGACCAGAGAGGTTATGCAACGGGTCCAAGGTCACCCAGCGGGCAGAACAGGCGGGCCGAGGCGGGTGTGGGGATCGCACTCGTTCTTCCAAGAGCCTACGCCTGGGCAGCTCCAGCCAGAATGAGGGGGTCCTGGCCCAGGCAGGCTCGGAGCCCAGCGCTGGAACATTCCTGTGTTAATTGAAAGGAAACAGCTGACAACGACCTTGGCCATGAGGGGAGGGTGGGGCCGAGTCACGCGGGCTGGGAGGTGGGGGGGAGAGAGGGAGTCCCGTGGCCCAGTGGACCCTTTCCCTCTTTGGAGGAGGGGGATGTAGAGGGGGGAGGTCCCCATTCCACTCGCTGGTTCCTAGCTTCCTGGGGGTCCTTTGTCTGCCCAGCGCCTTCCTGTCTCCCAACCCTCCACAGCTCTGTCACCCTGAGAACACCTCCGCCTCCCAGCCCTCCAGTTTCCCGTCACCCTTCACCAGCTCCCTCGGCCTCCCTTTCCCTCCTCCACCTCCAAGCTCTGCTCAAGTGCAGTCCCCTCCTCCAGCAAGCCTTCCTGGCTCGCTCTCCTCCCCTCCCCCGGTGACTCCCAGGACCTCGACTGTCACTAACGAGGTGGACAGCCCATGAGGCATTAGCTGCCTAGGAGGTCCAAGGCAGAGAGACATCACCCGATGGTGGAGACTGAGGTCAGAGCAGGACACAGACCTAGAGGAGCAAACCTGTTGCCTATTAACCTGGGGCAGAGCGCAGGAAGAGCTGGACCCTGCCCTAGGCCCTTCAACAGGAGGGCAGTGGAGCATGAATGGAGGCAATGTAGACAGAGGCCTTCCCCAGGGGCCAAGGCAGATCCAGCTGCAGAGACCCACCCCAAAGACCCAGGGTTCCTGCCCACCCCTCACTCTACCACAGCCACACTCAGACGGCCAAAGCACGTTACGACCCAGGGCTTTGCATTGGCTGTGTCCACGCTGCCTGGCGCATCCGCAGGCCTCACTAGTTCCCATAGGGCAGTGGTTCTCAACCTTCCTAATGCCGCGGCCCTTTAATACAGTTCCTCACGTTGTGGTGACCCCCAATTTCATTGTTACAAATTGAACATAATTAAAGCATAGTGACTAATCACAAAAACAATATGTAATTATATATGTGTTTTCCGATGGTCTTAGGCGACCCCTGTGAAAGGGTCGTTCGACCCCCAAAGGGGTCGCAACCCACAGGTTGAGAACCGCTGCCAGAGGGTTTTCCTCAGTCACCACCTCCTTATGTAGGCTTCCTCTGATCTCCCTACTTAAGTTTCAGCCCCTGCACCCCCCAATGCCCCCGCCAGCTCTCACCCTCATGCAACACCCCGGACCTTTACTTACTGTGTTTCTTATTTCCTCATGAGGACAGTAAGTGTCTCTTTTTGTCCCTGCCATGTACCCAGCCCCCAGGATACAGCAGGTTCTCAATAAATATTCACTGTGCCAGCAAGTCAATTAGGGTATTTCCATTTTTAGAGGAGGC
>NW_006291485.1:1060128-1064561 GCF_000327345.1 Myotis davidii | reverse complement strand
TCCTGCCCCCCCCTGGACTAACCACCTGTCTTATGGCCACCTCCATTTTTTCCTTTTAAAGAAACACTGTTGCCCTGGCCGGTTTGGTTCAGTGGATAGAGCATCAGCCTGTGAACTGTAAGGTCCCAGGTTCGACTCCGGACAAGAGCACATGCTCAGGTTGGGGGCTCGATCCCCAGTGGGGGACTTGCAGGAGGCAGCCGATCCACCATGATTCTCTCTCCTCGTGGGTGTTTCTGTCTCTCCCTCTTCCTTCCTCCCTGAGGTCAATGAAAATATATTTTTTAAAAAAAGAAAAGAAAGAAAGAAACACTGTCACATTGATCTAAAACAGGATCTGGGTTGCCCACATCCAGCAAGGGACAGGCCCCGACTACCTTGGAAGTGACTGTACAAATTAATATATAAAACAACCCAAACGTCCATCAACGATGAATGGATAAACACAATATGGTCCATCCATTCAATGGAATATGACTCAGCCATGAAAAGAAGTGAAGCACTGATTCTTGCTACAATGTGGATGAACCTTGAACACATGACGCTCAGTGCGAGAAGCCAGACACAAAAGGCCACACAGTCTGTGACTCCATTTATGTGAAATGTCCAGGACAGGCACATTCCAGAGACAGAGTGGAGTTAGTGGTTGCCAAGGGCTGGGGGGGTTAGCGGGGGCGGGGATGGGGATGCCTGCAAAAGGGGATGGGGCCTGTTTTAGGGCTGATGGAATGTTCTGGAATTAGAGGTGATGGTTGTACAGCTGTGTGGGTGGATTGTGTGGTGTATGAATGACATCTCAATAAAGCTGGTAAAAATAAATGTATACCTTTATAGAGCAGAAATGCTGACCCCCTCACCAAGGGCCAGGCCAGGGTCAGAGCACGGGTCCTGCCCTGCTGGCCCTGCCCTGAGACTCTCCATGATCAAAAGGATTTGAACACAAACTACTAGCACATCACCTTTTCATTCCCTGCAAGCCCTCTGCAAGCCCCTTCCCTTCACTCAGCCTTCAAGGCCCCCACATCACTGACCCCCACCCCCTCTGCTCACCCAAGCCGGGCTCCGAGGCGTGGCCCCGTCCCACCACTACCCTTGTCCACTCAGTGACCCCCACACAGCCCGGCCTCGCTTTGGTCCTTACCTAATCTGCCCTCCACAAGGCCTGGCTTGGTTTCTACCTCTCAATTTTCAGCCCAATCCATACTGTCCCAGAGACGGGCTTTGACTGTCCCTGAATTCTTGCTTGAAACCCGTGGGCAGGAGACAGGCATCCCAGCCCGATTTCACACTCCTTAGACTCAAGACCTCTGCTTAGCCATCTGATGCTGCACACAGACCCTTTGGTGGCATGGCCAGGGCACCTTCCAGCCTCTCTGTGCGTCCAGGGACTGGGCCACCTCTCTCTGACCAGGACAGCCTGGCCCTGTGCATGGCTCTGGCACCACAAAACTCTGAAATCAGGTCTATGCCCACCCAGACATTGGGTCCTGCTCCCCTGACTTTGGCACTTGTCTCTGAGCTGCCCCCACGTGCCCCGTCTAAGGCTAGACCAGGGGTGGGCAAACTTTTTGACTTGAGGGCACAATGGGTTCTTAAACTGGACCGGAGGGCCAGAACAAAAGCATGGATGGAGTGTTTGTGTGAACTAATATAAATTCAAAGTAAACATCATTACATAAAAGGGTACGGTCTTTTTTTTTTTTTTTTTTAGTTTTATTCATTTCAACCGGGCCGGATCCGGCCCACGGGCGTAGTTTGCCCACGGCTGGGCTAGACCCTGACTAGCTCCTCACCAATCTGGCTCCTCACCTGCAAGAGTCTCTTCTAGCCCTAGCTGGTTTGGGTCAGTGGATAGAGCGTCGGCCTGTGGACTGAAGGGTCCCGGGTTCAATTCCAGTCAAGGGCACATGCCCAGGTTGTGGGCTCAATCCCCAGTGGGGGGTGTGCAGGAGGCATCCGATCAGTGATTCTCTCTCATTGATGTTTCTATCTCTTTCTCCCTCTCCCTTTTCTCTCTGAAATCAATAAAAAAATGTTTGTTTGTTTTTAAAGAGTCTCTTCTTGTGCCTGGCATCAGCTCTCACTGCTCCCCTGCTCAGACGCCACCCATGGCTCCCCATGGCCCCAGCTGGGCACTCGAGGTCTGTAAGGACCTAGCCCCAGGAGCTCAAACCAAAGAGTGCTCCCTCTCCCAGTGCTTTCCCACCTCTCGCAGAAACGCACAGGCCACTCTTTCTACCAGGTGCTCCCTTCTGTCTACCGGGTCACCCCTTAAATATCTTCCACAGAAAAGGTCCATGGTGGACAGGACTAAAAACCTTACTCTCCACCTCGTCCTTTGAGGCCTTCTAACCCAGCATGGGGCTAGGATGGCCAGGAGGGAGTGTTTCTCAAATGCATGGATAAGACACTTCCTTGGTGGAGGAAGGAAGGACGGGAGCAGGGTCCCAGACTTGAAAAGAGGTGATGTGATTTTTTTTTTCAGAGCATCAACCCGTTTCCCAGCATCAAAATCTGAGATGCTTGAGGGTGGGTCTCACTTGGGGTTGGTATTACAAGATCCAAGTCCATATGGCACCCACTCCTCTTCTAACTGTGCCTCACCTGGGAGGGGGCTAGCTAGGTTCATGTCTCCACTCACCGAATGTGAAAAGTGCGGCCCAGGGAGGGGGAGTGACATACCCATTCTCATAAGGAGTCAGAACACTCCCTTTCCAAGCCCTACTCTCAAATCAGCAGTCACAGAAGAGGGGGGGGGGCGCGCAGGGGCAGATGCCCCCAGGGGCCAAGGCTACCAACCAGGTTGGAAAGCTGATGCCAGAATACCTAGGAACCCTGTAGGCCAAAGTCCCTGGGACATAGGAAGGTACAAAGATTCCCTTCCCACCCTGGCCGCTATGAGGAAGCCCAGCAAACCCAAGCCCTCCCCCTAGCAGCTGTGGCCTCCAGCATGTCAGATCATCTCTCCATGCCTCAGTCTCCCCACCTTACAGGGCTGCTGTAACGATCAAGAGAAGTAATTCACAGGGACAAAGCACTCAGAGCAGGTGTACAGCAAGTGCTCACTAAATGATTTTAAAGCAAAGAAATGATGCCAGCACTTCTGGAACCACATTCCCATGTTCCTGCCTCTACCTCTAGTATTATCTGCTTGTTCCTTCCCTTCACATCACTCGCCGTTTGAATCGAACCCCCTGGTTTTAGAAGGAAACATTTCACTGTTACCAAGACTGGGAAAACAAGAAGCCTCGGCCACAGAGTAAAAACACTGAAAAATAGACAATGAAAACGAGAGCTTGTTATTCAATTATCACTGGATATTGCTGCCTTTTAACGGGCTGTGTCTCTCATTAAAAAGGGAGATTAGCAAGTGTGAAAGAAACATTAAGGATCCAGTTAGCACCCAACAGAGACTTCTTAAAGATGTCCAGGCCTGAGGGTGGGAAGAAATCTGGGAAGGTCCTGCCCCAGCTCCACTCTCTATCTAGCTCAGCCGTGGGCAAACTACGGCCAGCAGGCCGGATCCGGGCCATTTGAAATGAATAAAACTAAAAAAAAAAAAAAAAAAAGACCGTACCCTTTTATGTAATGATGTTTGAATTTATATTAGTTCACACAAACACTCCATCCATGCTTTTGTTCCGGCCCTCCGTTCCAGTTTAAGAACCCATTGTGGCCCTCGAGTCAAAAAGTTTGCCCACCCCTGATCTAGCTCCTATCCCAGGGCTGGAGCCCTGCCTTGAGCCAGGATACAGCTTGGGCATTTGAGAATGGCTGCCCTCAGCAAAAATATCATTACTTTACCAGCCAGACCCTGAGGCTCCTAGAGGAGCAGTGCCTCACGGGGGCCAACACCACAAGTCCTCCCAGGGCAGGACTGGCATCCAGCTCTCCCCACCAGGAGAGCGTCCCTGCTCTGCCACCCCGACCCTTGTCCCATCTCTGCAGCATCAGCCATCTATCCCGACAGCGCGGTGATCAGCTGCTGCTTTTCAATAAATCCTTAAAGTCTTAAACTAATGAAAATATGTTTAATCCTTAAATTCTTAAACGAAGGAAAACGTGTTTAATCCTTTAACAACATTTTGTAAAATTCTTAAATTTATTTTTTCAGGTTCTCTTTTTAAAATTTTATTTTTAAAAGAAAGTTCCCAGGACCACCACAAGCCTTACAACCATCTCCTGTGACTATGACAAAATCCACGGAAACAGAACGAGGTGAGTGACTTGTTCTAGGGGCTGTTGCCCTTGTGCCTGGAGCCTGCTCTGCCATCATGGGAAAGGACCATGAGCAAGGAATGAGCGAGGGGCAGGTGTTCCAGTCAGGGCAGCACCAGTGCAGCCCCTCCTCACCATCGTCAACCCAAGCTTTCTCTCATGCCTATTTGAGCCAGGTAATGCTGAGTCCCACCCCACATCTGTACCCAGAAAAG
>NW_006291485.1:1058720-1060100 GCF_000327345.1 Myotis davidii | reverse complement strand
GGGGGGGGGGTGAGGGATGGCACCATATCTGACCTGTGACCAAGAAGGTACAGGACAGGGCACCCTACTTGTGCTCTGTGAGCCCGGGGCAGTATTGCCCGTCCCCCCTCCCCGCCGCCCCCCAGGGCCTCAGTATCCACACTGTGAAAGAAAGGAGTGGTGGGAAAGGAAACAATGAGATCCGATCAAAACATCCCTCATTGCTCTGCTCTGGGTGGGCATTTTCCTAGATTCTCACCTCTCATTCTCCAAGGCAGCCCCCTCCCCAAGGCCACACCCCGCCCAGGGTCTGCTGTCAGGAGGCCTAGCGGCTCCCCTTGGTCCCAGGGAGCAGAGCAGGTAAACAAGTGGGGGATCGTAGTGCAGACAAGTCTGGGCCCTGGCTCCCCTGAGCCCCTGGCTGGGCTCCCAGGGCGGGTTGGGGAGCAGCTAGGCTTTTGTCTGGGTTTTCAAAAGCAGAGGACACTGGGTGTCACATTCCGAGGAGGGCAGGAGGCGGGGGCTCCCACCCCGCTGAGGGTGTGGTGGGTCACGGGTGAATCCCTGGAGGAAAGTTGTATGTTCAGAAAACACACCCAGTGGGAAGGGCAGGGGGAGCTGGACTGGCCAGGCCTACCGAGTCCAGGTCCCCTGCCCCATGGGGACCTGACCCAGAGCAGGATAACTGCTGTACCCCCCCACACACACAGTGAGCAGGCTGCCGGGACCCCAGACACCTGCTTCCCACTCCCTGCCCCGGCAAACACACAGTACAACCTCCCGGCGCCCACCTGTGGGAGTGGGGGCGTGGGGCCACCCCGACGCCAGAAAGCAGGACTCTATGAAATGACCGTGCACACTCACTCAGCACCTGCTTGTGCAAGAACCCTGGCCCAGGAACTCTCCGCCTCACCCTCCACAGACCCAGGCCACCCATTCCATTGCAGGCAGGGGTCAGTGCCCTCTTGGCTACACCATCTGGGGCCCTATGTAGGGGGCACTTTCCCGGAGGGGATCAACTCCATGCTCCCCTGTCGGAAGGCACCTGGACCTCCAGTCTCACACACCCCAGACCGGAAGCCTGGAGAGAAGGCCCCTCCCTCCAGTGGTAACTCGGGACAACATCTGGCTGCCGACCCCCCAACCCCCCAGGCCCCGGCCTTAACAGGGGCTCTAGACAGCACTCGAGGCCGGTGGGGAGGACAGCCAGACGGAGGGAGGATTGACCCGTGGGCGCGTCCAGGGCGCAGCGAGCAGCGAGCTCAGGCTGGGGAGTGAGGGGATGAGGGTGGGGAGGGTGAGCTCAAGGCCTGACCTGTGCAATGGGGAGGGGTCGCTCCATCACCCCAGGGGGCCCACTCAGGAGCCCACAGGTGGCCGAGGCTAGCCCAGGAGGTGCGG
>NW_006291485.1:1054488-1057989 GCF_000327345.1 Myotis davidii | reverse complement strand
CCGGAGGCCGCTCCGAGGAGCTGACGCCTCTGCTGCAGCCTGGCGGTCTGGAAGAGGAGCGTTCAGGTGGAGGGCACTGCAAGTGCAAAGGCGGGGCCGTGGGACCAAGCCAGGCCCGGCTGAGGAGGAATGATAATAACACAGCAATTCCTTAAGCTTCTGAGCACTTGCTGGGCGCTGGTCCTGGAGTTGGAGTTGGAGGAGGGTAAATGATTTAAACCTGCCTCAGCTCTCACAGCACACACTGCAGGCCTCTGTAGCCAGGATGAGTGAGGTGGTTAGAGGAGGGAGCAAGGAGAGCTCAGGCTTTGTCCTGAGGGCACTAGGGAGCCACAGCAGAGTTTAGAGCAGGAGAGGGACCAGCCTGATTTATTTTTGTGATGGCCCCTCTGGCTGCCAGGTGGGGAGTGAATTAACAAGGGCAAAGTGAAGAGGCTTTGAGGCCTGGCAGAGGCTGAACTGGGGCCCCCCTCAGGCTGAATAAGATTGAGAGGCAGGTGGATTGTGGACGGATCTTGAAGGGAGAGCTGACAGGATTGCTACCGACGGGTTGTGGGATGACAGGCATTGGGGTCTCCCCACTTCCAGATTGAGCCACTGGAAGGGACATGTTAACGTGATGGGGTTGGGAGGGACAACAAAGGGTGACATTGGGTGGGCAGCTGGCCGTCCAGGTTTAGGGTGAGTCCCGGGCTGAGCTAGGGGAAGTCTGGACAAGATCATGTGAGAAGCAGGCACAGGCAGAAGACAGAGGCAACCAGTTCCCCTGCCTTCCCCTTGATTCCTTGCAGGCTATCGTGAGTCCTTCATGCTGCATGTGTCACCGTGTGAATCCCACAGACTAGGAGAGAGACAGGACCTGTCACTGCCAACATGTAGACTGCGGCCCTGACTTCCCAGGTTCTTATAAGAACTCTAGTCCCCTGGCCCCAAACACACTTACTTACTGGGGTCTGGCTGGGGGGAGGGCAGGGAAGAGAGATTCTTCTAAAACCCTTCTAAACTATTTTCCTTTAAGTAAAATAGTTCTACTCAGCAGGTGCTTAATAAACGGATGTGTGTGCAAAGGGAAATCGCTTTGGATGGGCCCTAGAGAAACATCAGGCTCACCCCAGAGGGGACAGGGACACTGCCACCTCTTTGTTTACAGGCCTTCTCATCTCCCCCTTTTTACAATAATTGTGCATTCATTTAGCATTAAAATAATGAGATAAATTAGCAAACTTTAAAAAAAAGACCCAGAGAAACATCAGGGGCCTGGGCTTGAGTCCCAGCTCAGAGCCTCATGTGCTGTGTGACCCTGGGTCTGTTTCTTAACCTCTCTGAGCCTCATTTCTCCATCTCCTACGGCAGCTGGGAGGGTTAACAGAGTGAATACACAGGAAGGGCTTGGGACAGGGCCCAGCACACAGTAGCACAGGGTTTGGCAAACTACTCCTATAAAGGGCCAGATAATAAATATTTTCAGCATTGCAGCCGCAGGTCTTCCATTGCAACATGAAAGCAGCCAGAGGCAATATTTAGTACATATATTGCTCAGCAAAAGGAAGCTGTGAGTAATTCCATCGCTGCCCCTCTGTCTCTGTGTTCGTTCAGTCCAAAAGATTTATTGAGCACCTACTGTGCACCCAGCAGTGTTAGGTGCCAGATATGCAGGAATCTTATCCTCAGAGAAATGGCATTTTGTGGTCTACTAAGTAAATGACTCAAGGTTTTAGGGATGCTGGATGCATTTTTTTAAAAAATAGGAAGAAGAGTGCTGGCTTTGGCAACACATATGCTAAAATTGGAAGGATACAGAGAAAAGTAGCATGGCCCCTGTGCAGGGATGACAAGTAAATTCATGAAGTATTTTTTTAAAAAAGAAGCCTGTCCGGTGTGGCTCAGTGGTTGAGCATTGACCTATGAACCAGGAGGTCATGGTTAGGGCACATGCCCGGGTTGCCCAGTAGGGGGCGTGCACGAAGCAGCAGATCAATGATTCTCTCGCATCACTGAGGTTTCTAGCTCTCCCTCTCCCTTCCTCTCTGAAATCAATACAAATATTTAAAAAAGAAAATAGGAGGATGGAGAGGGACTGTTGGCAGCATCTCCCCTCCCACAAAACATATACACCTTTCTCAGCCTTAAACTTTCCAGAGCTCCCACCTCCTTTACGTCAAAAGTCAAATTCTTTCCCACAGCTCTCAAGGCCCTGCCTGGGAGCCCCAAGACCCCAACATCCACACCCCAGACTCAGGCATGCAGGCAGTTGCTTCCTAGAGGTAGTGACACATGAGCTGGGGAAATCAAGTCAGGCAGAGATGGTTGGGAGAAGCACCCCAAGTAGCAGGGACAGCCCCCCAAAAGATGGGACAAGGCAGGGTGTGTCCTGAACTAGTGCACTGGGGTTGAGTTGACCTTTCACCCTCCAGAGAGGCGGCCACATCACCCAGTCCTCAATCCTCTCTGCTCAGTGTGCGGCAGCTCCCATCCTGCTGGGGCCACGCCCCCATCCTGTACCACTTGCAACCACGACTGCCATGATGGTGCCTCTTCTCCTTCCGCCTCCTTAGCCACCTCTGCCCAGCACCCCTGCCCCTGCTTTGAACCCACCTCACATCTTGGCTGCTCCGGGACATCCTCTGGGGCCCTTGGACTCCCAGGGAAGTTTCACACTGGCCTCTGTGCAGGCCCCAAAACCCACTCCTCCTCTATCCCTGAGTCATAGATCCCTTTCCCTCCCTCTAGCCCTGACTTCAGCTCAGGCCTGTGTCTCCCACCCAGAAGGGGCCAAGGAGGTGTAAGCTAAACATGAGAGGGACTGTATCCCAGAAAAAAAGGGGCTCGCGCTTCCCCACCCCAGCTGTATAACCCCAACCCTCGGGCCCAGCTAAGTCAGGCCCTTTACAGAGCAGCATGCCAGAGCCTCGACACCTGCTGTCTTCCTGGCCTGTTCCATGGCCCTGGGATCCTCAGCCTTCACAGGTAAGGGGAATGGGGACCTGATGGGGCTACCCAGCTCTGGCTGGTTCAGCATTGGTCCCTCTATAGATCAGCAGAACCCAAACTCACTCCCCAGGAGGGCTTGTGTCCTCTGCACCTGGGAATTCTCAGAAAAGAAATTAATATGACCATGAGTCAATCTCCTCAACATATAAAGAGCTCTAACAAATAATAAAAGTAGAGCCCTAGCTGGTTTGGCTCAGTGGATAGAGCATTGGCCTGCAGACAGAAGGGTCCTGGGTTCATTCCAGTTAAGTGCACATGCCCAGGTTGCGGGCTGGATCCCCAGTAGGGGGCACACAGGAGGTGGCCAATCAATGATTCTAAAAAATATATTTTATTGATCTTAGAGAGGAAGGGAGAGGGAGAGAGAGATAGAAACATCAATGATGAGAGAGAATCATTGATCGGCTGCCTCCTGCGTGCCCCTTACTGGGGATCGAGCCCACAGCCTAGGCATGTGCCCTTAGCTGGAATCGAACCCGGGACCCTTCAGTCCGCAGGCCAACGCTCTAC
>NW_006291485.1:1052495-1053088 GCF_000327345.1 Myotis davidii | reverse complement strand
CCCGCCAGCCGCCGGCCCTGATTGGCCCCAATTGGGACTGGGTGAGACGGCCATGATTGGCCTGATTGCCAGCCAGGCCAAAGGATCCCACCTGTGCACGAATTCATGCACCAGCCTTCTAGTCTGTATATATAAAAGCCTAAGCAACCAAACAACCTGTCGCCTGGTCGCTATGACATGTACTGACCATCAGGGGGCAGATGCTCAATGCAGGAGCTGCCCCCTGGTGGTCAATGTGCTCCCACAATGGGAGCACCACTCAGCTGACCCATGGGTGCCAGAAGCAGGGCTCACAGATGGGGACTGACTGGGCTTGAGCCGGTGGCAGGCACGTGGGGCCAGGATGAGTGGGAGCGGGCAGGCAGGAGTGGCAGGTGGCATGGGACTACCAGTTTTGGCACAATCCCCACAGCCCACAGCGAGGACCCCACCAGTGCACGAATCTGTGCACCGGACCCCTAGTAATTAATCACATTAACATTGAAATTATTGAAAAAAGAAAATTTCCTCCACCTTTCCAGGTTCTTCCAGATGGCCTGATAATTAAATCTACATGACACAGATTAACAAAGGAAAATAACCAAATTTAATGA
>NW_006291485.1:1025720-1034989 GCF_000327345.1 Myotis davidii | reverse complement strand
AATGGAGCAAAGGGAAGGCCAAATAGTATAGGCATGCCGCTTATGCAGCTTTGCCAGGAAGCTGTAGTTTAACTCTGCCCAGAGAGCTACTGGTCTATTCCCTGCAGACTGCTGGGGGAAAGGATTAAACAGGGGGAAGAACAGATACATGCCCAGTTTAGTCTGGGTGACATAGAGAAGGTACTTGTTTGTCAGTCACACCTGGGAACAGGTCATTGGCCAGAGTAAGCATGGCCGCTCTTTGAGATATTTTTTTAAAATTGATTTTTAGAGAGAGAGGAAGGGAGAGGGAGAGAGAAACATTGATTGGCTGCCTCCTGCGTGCCCCTTACTGGGGATCGAGCCCACAGCCTAGGCATGTGCCCTTAGCTGGAATCGAACCCGGGACCCTTCAGTCCACAGGCCAACGCTCTACCCATTGAGCCAAACCAGCTAGGGCAATAAAAATATTTTTTTATAAAAAAATAATAAAAGTAAGTGTTTGGTAAAGGGAGCTATTATTATCATTATTATTGTTATCATCATTGTCACTGCTGTTGTTGTGTCTGCTCTGACTGGGAAAGCCACCCAAGTCCTCCATGGGAAGAACACTCAAGGACTATAGCCCAAGAGTTCTGGGCTCACGTACACCTTCCATGCAGCCCCAAACAAACCAGACTCCCGTCTCTGCACCTCAGATTGGAAAATGGAAATATCGCCCCCCATCCAGCCCATTTTGCAGGGCTTCTGGGAACTTGGTTAGTGGGGACCATGAAGAACAGTTGTCTGTTTCATAACTGCTCATCAGATGGGAAGGAAATGGGCCTGGCTGTGGGTAGAACTGGCCCCTGGCAGGAGCAATAGGAGCTGTCCTGAGGCTGCAACCCTGGCCTCTCACTCCCTCTCTGTGCCTCAGTTTCTCCATCTGTAGCATGGAGATAGAAACAATACCGACATCCTCGGGTCACTCCAGAACTAAATGAGGTTCCACACACCTGCAGCTTCAGCAATGCTTATGCCAACCCCCTCAAGGGTGTGTGGTTGGGGGAACTGTCCAAGGTCTGGGGACAGACGCTGGATAAACTGAAGCACAGAGAGGGTAAGTGACCTCCAGGGCCCCAGGGACTGGTGGAGCCAGGGTTTGCCTGGGCAGGCAGCCCCCTGCTTCCCCCACTGCTGTTTCCCCCTGTGCAATTATGATCAACGACCCCAAGGCCGTCAAATCATCGGTTTCTCAGTATCACCAGCTCAGATCTGAGCGTTGCTGGTGGGGCCTGAAGGGGCCTCCAACCACAGACCACAGCTGAGTTCCCCCTTTCCAGGCCGTTGGGTGAGGGTAGGTGCCTTGGTCCTCAAAGCTCTCAGGGAGACTTCAGCCTTGAGAAGTCTGGGCCATGGGGCCTGGGGCAGAGGGCTGGGACCAACTTTTGCTGACTGTGGCCACTGCTCTGATGATGTCCATGAGGCTTCCAGGTAAGGACCCCCAGGAGTCCCCATATAGAAGCCCCATCAGGAACTCCCCAGGTACCCCAAGGGCCCCACCCAGGCCCACCCCAGAAAATGCTGAGGTACCCCACACACGGGCCCTGACTTGGTTCAGCTACACAACCCCTGGCTGCTCTCCCTCTAGGGCCTCTCCAGGCAATGGGGCGGGAGGCCCAGTTGGGATCTTGACCAGGCGCAGGTGCAGGCCCAGGCCCAAGTTTTCTGGGGTCCAGTCCTCCTCCTGGCACATTCAAGGGCCTTCTCTGGGCTCCTTGTCACTCACTCTGTGTCCTTCTGGGTCTCTCTTTCTATCTCTGTCTCTCTCTATCTCTGACTCTTTCTCCCTCAACTCGACCCCCATTTTACCCAGTGCCTAAGCTGCCCCCATTAACCCATCTTCTGCCCCTCCCAACATACCCCTCCTCCCCTCTGCAGGCTCCTGGGGGGCTAGGATCATTGGGGGCCGAGAGGTGACCCCACACTCCCGTCCCTACATGGCATCGGTGAGCTTTGAGGGCCAGCATCACTGCGGTGGCTTCCTGCTCCGTGCCCGCTGGGTGGTCTCAGCTGCCCACTGCCTCATCGACAGGTGAGCCCACCTGGGGACCCCAGAATGCTCTGGCTATATTTCAGGGGTGGGAGTGGGGAGGGGTGTTCCTGGTGTGGGCATTGCTACATTCCAGGTGGGGGGAAGGGTTGGGATGGCCAGACCCCACCCCCTTCCCTGGGGGTCTCTTGCAGGAGGGGGCATCTCTGGGGCCAGCTTTATGGGACAACAAAGGGGAAAAGTGGGACTACCCTCACCTTGTCAAGGAGCCTCCATGATAATAAGCAGATGTTATCATCGCTGTGCTTGGTTTATAATCTATCTATATATAAAAGCCTAAGCAACCAAACAACCTGTCGCCTGGTCGCTATGACATGTACTGACCATCAGGGGGCAGATGCTCAATGCAGGAGCTGCCCCCTGGTGGTCAATGTGCTCCCACAATGGGAGCACCACTCAGCTGACCCATGGGTGCCAGAAGCAGGGCTCACAGATGGGGACTGACTGGGCTTGAGCCGGTGGCAGGTTGTACAGCCCCTGAAAAACAAGTCCCGCCAGGGCAGAGGGAGGACTCAGCAGGGCTGTAGACTCTGCCACCCGTTTCTTAAAATCAAAAGAAGACCCCACCAGTGCACGAATCTGTGCACCGGACCCCTAGTAATTAATCACATTAACATTGAAATTATTGAAAAAAGAAAATTTCCTCCACCTTTCCAGGTTCTTCCAGATGGCCTGATAATTAAATCTACATGACACAGATTAACAAAGGAAAATAACCAAATTTAATGCATACATACATGTGGATGACCCACATACATGAGGGAGTCAGAGACCCCACATTCATGAGAGGTTCAGGAACAGAAAAGACAGATGAGGTATCTATGTCACCTGAGCTAGGGATGAGGCATCAGAGGGAAGAATCCTCAAGACCTTCAGTAATTAGAAGCTTGCCCTGCCCTCTAGATAGGTCATAGAATATCATCTTTGGTGGTAACTCTCATTATGGGCCAGGCCCCCAATTTAGACTCATGTAGGTGGTTAAGCAAAAGGTAGAAGTTTCTTGTGAGCCCAAGAGGGTCTTGATGGCCTTCAGCTCAAAATAATCCACATGTCAGCCTGGCCAGTGTGGCTCAGTGGTTGAGCTTCCATCTATGAACCAGGAGGTCATGGTTGGATCCCCAGTCAGGCACATGTCTGGGTTGCAGGCTCGATATCCAGTAGGGGGCGTGCAGGAGGCAGTTGATCAATGATTCTCTCTCATCGTTGATGTTTCTCTCTCTCCCTCTCCCTTCCTCTCTCTGAAATCAATTTAAAAAAAAAAATCCCAATGCCAAAGGGACACATCTGGGGGAGGCATGTTCTGAACCTCCTCAGAGATAATGTTATAATTGAGGTGGGAATTATAATAAATATAAAAATATTCAATTCGTCCTAAATATAGCTTAGTTATTAGAATTAGTATTGCAATATTAGCATTAATACAGTAATTGAGGTGGGAATGAAACAAACATGATTATTATCACAGGGTTGACATCAAGGTTAAGCGGGTCGCTGTGCACCAGTTTTGCCAATGGGGCTACCAAAGCCTGTGCTAGGCAGCCTTACCCCGGTCTCCCTCCCTATACCCCTCCCCCCTGCAGAGACCCACGAACAGTCCGGGTGGTGCTGGGGGCTCACAACATTCGCACCTCGGAGCCCACCCAGCAGGTGTTCAGCGTCTCAGCTGTCGTCAGGCACCCTGACTACCAGCCCACAACCCACGCCAATGACATCTGCCTGCTGCAGGTGAGCGTCATGGGGAGGAACACTGGATGTAAGTCTGACCTGTCCCCGCTACTCCCATGATGACTGAACCTGTTTTAAAATAGCTGAAGGATCCTGAAACACCTGAGTCAGGTGAAGTCTTTGCTCAAATGTCCCCTTCTCAGGAGACCTTCTTTGATGACCCCTTCATCCTGCAACCTGCCCCTGCCCTGCTGTCCCTTCTCCCTGTTCCACCTTTCTTATGTCCAGCACGACTGTCACCTGCTAGCAGCACCTGCACATTTGCTGCTTCACCATTGTTCACTGCCTCCTCTGGACCTGAGGGCAGGGATTTTTGCCTCGTTTATGACTGTTTATGGCACACAGCAGGTGCTCAATGTTCAGGCTGGTAGGGGGAACAAACGGGGCACTAGGGCCACGAAAGACCTCAATTCCCTGCTACTTGGGCCCTTCCTGGGGCTTTCTGGCTAGGAAGTGACTTCACCCATAAATGTGAATTTCCCTCTGCTTCCCCATGAGGTGTGTCCTTTACAACTACCCCCCTGCAGTTCCCAGCCAGGCACCCTAAATTCAACTCCAGGAATCCCCATGGGCCTCTGTTTCAAAGGGAGAATGCCCCAAACTTGCCCTCCAAATGTGTTGAAAAGTTAAAAGGGGGAGATACTCAATATGATTGGATGGGTCCCTGGGGACAGGAAGGTCAGGGGTATGGGGTTCTCTTGGCAAATAAAAAGGGGGCAGTGGATGTCAGCAGCCAACACCTGGATTTTACTCACCTGTGGAACCCCAAAGCTTGGAACCCACTGCTCTGACTCACCCATCCCATTGTGCAAATGGGGAAACTGAGGTTGGGGTGGTCAGCGATGTGCCCAAGGTCAGGGGGTGTGTACCAAAATTAGGGGCCCACGCCATTCATTCCAAAACTGTTGATTGAGTGCCAGCTGTGTGCCCGTCAGCGGGGACATGGCCAGGAACAAGCCATGGGGGTGACCCCTTTAAAGCCTTCAGTCTAACCGGGTGGCAGCTGGGTAAAGTGGCCATGACAGGGGCACATGGCTGCCCAGAGGAGGCTCCGGCCCTAGCCTGGGAGTCTTGGAGAGCTTCCTGGAGAAGGTGGTGTCTAAGCTGAGGCCTGAAAGCTGGATAGGAAAGGTGCTCCGGGTCGGGGTACAGTATGAGCAAAAGTGTGGGGTGGGCCCAGGACATGGCAGTAAATTCATTCTGGCTGGGGGGGGGAAATTAATGGGGGGGGCAAGTATTTTATTCCAAGGGCAATAAAGGAGCAATGGGAGGGGTTGGAGCAGGGAAGGAGATGCTGTTTAGAAAGACCATTTGGGTTGAGTGGGTAAGAGCTGATGGACAGGGAGCATGTGGTGGCAAAAGCAGTGGGCCTTCTGACAGCCATTGCTTTCCATAAGGCCAAGAGATCAGGTGTCACAGGTGGGTAAACTGAGGCAGGAGCAGTGGTGATGGTTTGGGTGGTCCAAAACTCAGTGTTCTCCCCATAGCTGAACAGCTCTGCCATCCTGGGTCCTGCAGTGGGGCTGCTGAGGCTTCCCCAAAGGGGCACCAGGCCACCCAGGGCCGGGACGAGGTGCCATGTGGCCGGCTGGGGCTCGGTGTCCAACTTTGAGGACTTGCCACCTGGGCTGATGGAGGCCGAGGTCCGCGTGCTGGGCCTGGACGTCTGCAATAGCTCCTGGAAGGGCCAGCTCAGCCCTGCCATGGTCTGCACCCAGAGTGGGGACCGACGGCGGCGAGGCTTCTGCTCGGTAAGATATTCATTGCCCGTCCCTCCCACTTACCACATGGGGGGACCAAGGCTCACAGAGAAGGGTCAGAGCTGGGCAGAGCCTTGGCAACCAAGTCCAGCTTCCTCTAGACCAGACCATGTATGGCTGTGCTGTGCACAAAGAGCTACACATTTGTGTATTTATAAACAGGACCCAGTACAGGCGGTAACCGATCTCCAGGAAGGAGCTCCTGCTCCTAATACCCTGGCCCTGATGCAGAGGAAGAAACTCAGCCTGGAGGGTCTTTTGTTTTAGGCAAGAGAGTCCAATGGTTCAGAACACAGGTTCTGGAGCCCAACTGCCTGGGCCCAAGTCCACACTGTGCCACTTTCCAGGCCTTGGAAAAGTTGCCTCACTTCTCTGGACCTCACTCCATCTTCTCCATCTATATAGAAATGCCACTCAGAGGAGCAGAGCTAATTCCGGATGACAATTAGGATGCTAGGACCAGGAGGGGAGGGGATGGGAGGAAACAGGAGTTTTAGGGTGAATATTCAGAAGGCTTCTCTGAGGAGAGCACCTTTGAGCTGAGACTTGAAGGAGCCTTAAGATCTGAGGGAAGGCATGACAGGCAGAGAGACAGTCACAGGGCTGCCATGCACAGCTGTTCGGGTCTGTACTGCACAAACAGCTGCAGAATTCTATGTTTGTGCAGTACAGACCCGATGTTTATACAAGCAGTGTCCAGTAGGGGGCAGTAACAGGTCTCAAAGACAAGTGAAAACTTAGCGGCTGATGAAGCTTGGCTTGCTCTAGGAAGAGCCAGGAAGGCTGGTGTGGCTGGAACCAGATGAGTGAGGGAGAGAGATGTGGGCAGGATCCTCAGGGTCTTAAAGGCTGAGGTGAGGGTTTAGCCTTTGCTGTAAGAGCACTCGGGGGTCGTGGAAGGATTTTGAGGGCAGGAAAGGGTCCTCATGGGCGTTACATGTAGAAGCTCCTTCAAGCAAAGTGAGGCTGAGAGAAGAACCCCTGAGCTCACCTTTCCCTTCATCCCCCAGGCGGACTCCGGAGGGCCCCTGGTGTGCAGGAACCTGGCCCATGGCCTCGTTTCCTTCTCTGGCCTCTGGTGTGGCGACCCCAAGACCCCAGATGTATACACACAGGTGTCTGCTTTCGTGACCTGGATCTGGGGTGTGGTTCGGCAGCGACCCCACAGCCCCCAACTCAGCTCCTCACCCCGGACCACTGGGGCCCCCACAGGAGCTTCCTGAACCACAGCAGCACGGTGTACCCAAATGAGATGACAACCAGTGCAAACAGCTCTGGCCTGGAAGATTCTGTGGCTGGGGCAGGGGGTCCACAGAACCTTCCAGGGAGTTTGGAGGGTGGGTGGGCATATATTCCAAACAAAAAGGGCCAAAATAACTGAATAAAATGTTAACTGACAACCAGACATGATGGTCTACCCACATCCCTTGAGTTTCTTCTTGGCCTCAAGGTGGCTGAGGGTCCAGATGAGCCACTTCCTCCCTGAGCCAATTGCTTGGTCGCCTTTCTCTTTCACCCACTCCCACCACCACTCTACCTGTCTCAGACCTCTCCCTGGGTGCTGCCCACTGCCCAGAGCTGGACACTGAGGCCAAGATGGACAGTGGCTGCCCCAAGGACATATGCTCATGCTCTTCCAGATGCATCTAGAGCCCCCACTTACTACCCTAATAGTAACCCAGGCTCCAGACTAGTAACCCTCTACCAAAGTGGGCAGCACAGAGGCTCAGAGAGAGAGTAGACCAGGAATTGACCCCAAGGTGGCTTTTTACAATCTTTATTTCTTTGGTGAGGCAGGACCCCAGGCCGGGGAAAATTGCCTTATTGGGTGGCTTGGGCAAACTCACCTACTCAAGGACACTTTTCTGGGTGACATAGGTAAGGCACTTTCTGGGGGCTGGGAGAGGGTGGGCACACTGCCCCCTGAGCTCCTTGCCCCAAACTTGAGGAGCTGAATTCCCATATCAGGTCTGATCCTCTGGTCTACACAAAGGCACAAGGAGGTGGCATTGAGTGACAGCCCAGGAATGCAGGGAATTGGCCCTAGGCTGGGGTTGAGACCCCTGAGCCGAGCTGGTGGGCAAAGAGGGTTCACCCAAGAACTGGGCCTAGAGACCCAAGGGTGGGCCTCATGATACCAAGGGGTCCTGTGTCTGGACCTCGCCTGTGGACGAGTCAGCAGGCACTAGGGGTGCTGTTCAGACACGCAGCTCCAGGGGGCCGGGTGTGCAGTGGGCCTTGGTGTCTATATCCCACCGGATGAGTAGGGGCTCCCGGGCCCCAGGAGATCTCACCCGAAGTGGATCGGGCCCTGTTCTGAGCTAATGCTGAGCTGAGGCCTATGTCAGGAGGCACAGACAGTGCCTCCCCGACCAGGGGATAAGCTGGGCTTTTCTCAGGGGCCTTTACAGGACCTGCTGGGTACGCGGAGGCAGTGGGGGAAGGAAAGCCCTGAATACTTGGGTTGGTAGGGGACAGACTGCTTCCTTGACCTGTCCGGGGTTCTAAGCATGTCCTGAGGTCCATGTATATGCACCCAGGTTGTGGACCCCTCCCCATCCCTTGTTCTAGAAGGCTAGGGTGCCCTTTCATTAATTGCTGGCAGAGAACTCTCAGTCCTCTCAGTGGCAGTGATAATTAATAGTTATTCCCGAGGGAACAGAAGCAAGGTCCTCTTGAACAGTAGTAGGGTGTTTGGGGTGGAGGGTTCCCCTACCAGCACTGCTCCCAGGCCTCCTCCCACCAATTCTTCCAAGATGTGTATGGTTGGGGGGAAGGGTCCAGGGCTCCCGCAAGTGGTCCGGTCCTGGCTCTGGGGAGTGTCCATGGGACATAAATTAGGCTTTGCTCTGGCAATAAATAAAATGGGGGAGGCCTTGAACGCCAGGCCCAGGCCACCCTGTTAAGTCACACAAAGTTCTCCTCTTCTTCCTCCGACTCAACATCTGCTGGCTCAGGGGTGCCTGCTGAGTGGGAGGGACGAACAGAGAAACGGGGGTACGGAGAGGGGCTGGGGCCTACAGCCCACCACTGTTCCCCGCTCCGCACCGCACCTGCGCAGCTGCCCGGGTGTCGCACGCCAATGGAACGGCCCAGGAAGCAGGTGGCCTGGCGGAGGTGGCACGAAGACAGGTAGGTGACGTTGTTGTTGCCGCAGAGTTCCTGGCCAGGGCTGGAGGGCGCGGGGCAGGGCGCAGCGCGACACATCACGCAATGGGCACTGCCTGTCTGGTCCACCACGCACGACTGTGGCCGCTGGCACACCACGTGCGCGCAGGACTCTGTGGATAGGGCGCCAGGGTGGGTCAGGGGCGCCACCTGGAGGACGAACTCCGCCCACAACACTGAGGGCACCCTCAGGCCCCGCCTCCTCGGTTGTGGCAGAAGCCACACCCCTTCAACGAGACCCCGCCCACATCCCAAGACCACCCTCAAGCCCCGTCCCCTCTTACTGCACCCTCAAGCCCCTGAGTCACGCACCCATACTTCTCACCCCACGTGAGCCCCGGAACCCCTTTCCAAACTTCCACCCTACTCTTCCTTATTCTCGATCCCACAAAAGACCCAATCCACTGACGCTTTCCCAGCAGCATTAAAGACTCCCTTTACTAGACTCCGCCCACGACCTCGCCACCTAGGCCCCGCCCACAATAAGCCCGGCCCCAACCCTCAAGACCTCTACCTACATCGCTAGTCCCGACGCACCGGAGGCC
>NW_006291485.1:1024805-1025620 GCF_000327345.1 Myotis davidii | reverse complement strand
GAATCTGCGGACACAGGACGTGCGCCCGTGGGCTGGGGTTCGTGGCCGTGGCCAGAGGTCTTCTGAGTCCACGGCGCCTCGCCCCCTTTTCTGAGGGCTAGCGGCCGGGCCGGAGTCGGGGGCTGTCCGAAGTCGGGGCACACGGCGAGGATACTGAGTCGGGGTCGGGGTGCGGGTCGGTTGTGGGAGAGATTCAGCCACTGTCCTGGTGGGCGCCTGGGGCTGGGGGCTGTGTCTGGAGGCGGGGCTCAGTGTGGACGGGAAGGGCGTCTCTGCCCCAATCTTGGGGTCCAGCCCGCGCCACTGACGTCTGTTCCCTGACTCGACTCGCGTTTCTGGGCAGGCCGGCGGGAGGCCCTGCTGCGTCAGCCCGGGGGTAGGGTGGGGGGCTCCACCCCATCCAGGCAGTGTCCTTGCCCCATGCCTGCCAGAACCTCCCCAGAGGAGGGGACAGCGAGGGCGGGCGTTGGCGCCTGGCATGAGGCTCACTTCCTGGGGAGCGGGCCTCTGAACTGGGAGTTACCCACCCCTCGCAGCCCCATTTCTCAGGTAGGGAAACAGGTCTGACCAGGGGAAGTCTGCCTCTTGGGTCCCTGCCCCTATTCAGGCCCCGTCCTTTGGAAATGCAAATCAGACCCCACTAATGGCTGCTCCTGCCTCTCAGGCTCTCCCAGGCTCATTGCAGCCTCCCAACCACTGTAGGAGGTCATGCTGCTTGGAAAATTGAGGCCCCTCACTGCTGTGAGTGGAGAAGAGCCAGGAGCACCTCAGCATAGCTCCAGGCCAGATCCTGGATGGACACTCCCCTCCCCCCC
>NW_006291485.1:1021803-1024625 GCF_000327345.1 Myotis davidii | reverse complement strand
CACCCCCACCCCAACAACTCAGTTCTGTTGCTGGTGGGTCTGGAGGACAGACTCCAAGCCAAGATTACACTCTAGCCTCAGTTTCCCTGTGTACAGAGTGGGGCTGATGGGGGAACCCACCTTACAGGATAAAATAAGTGGATGCTACTACTAAGAGAATGCACTGCGCCCCCACATTGGTAACCCATGCCAGGGCATGTGGGCTGCACCTGGGCGCCGACCGCCCACATACACATCTGGAAATGTTCTGCCTGTGTGGCTTCATACAAGAGGGAGAAGTGGGGGCTGAGTTCCTGTCCCCAAGGCCAGAATAGGGGGCGGGGTCCTGGATCATCTCATGTCCAGGCCAGGCATTTTTTTGAAGTCTGTCCTCCTCACAGAAGCCAAAGGGGGTTCTAGAGTGAGCCAGGGTACATGGTGTTGACTTTAGGACCACCCAGCCAGGCCG
Organism: Myotis davidii; assembly: GCF_000327345.1. Lineage (NCBI taxonomy): Eukaryota > Metazoa > Chordata > Mammalia > Chiroptera > Vespertilionidae > Myotis > Myotis davidii. The sequence continues at coordinate 1,024,177 of NW_006291485.1, read as the reverse complement.
ATCTGGGATTAATCACATCTCAGAGCTCAGCCAGGCTCCTCAGCTTGGCCTTCTTCAGGTCTGCAGCCCTCAGCTCCAGCCTCCTCCCTGCTCCCCTGCCCTGACCCCACCCACCAGGACTCCATCCCAGGCTATGGTCTCTGCTGATACTACCCCCCCCGGCCCCCCTACTTTCTACAGCTGTAAACTCCTAATCATTCCCCAACACCCTGTCTCTAATGTCCACCTTCAAGTCATGTCCCTTCTAGGTCCCTGCAGGTTCAGCCCTGACCACAGGGGTGTGGGAGATCCCTTGAAGAACTTGTTGGATAGAGGAGTCAGCATTTCTCAGAACATGGTCCAGAAGGCCCATGATTACTAAACATGCAGCTGGGGTCCACCACAGTTCCCTGGAATCTGTGGGGTTAAGGGCAGATAAGGATAGTTGGGACACTGAGTGTGGGGTCACAAACCAGAAGGGCCCATCAGGAAAATCTACTTTCCCAGGAGTTAGTTGTGAGTTGAGTATACTTCCACCAGGTGGGGTGCAGGTGGGAAAGGCCATCCTGGCAGAGGGCTTGGTATAAGTAAAGGCCCCAAGGATGGAAACTCAGAGCTTCTTCCTGAATCCTCAACTGAGGGGAGCTGAGACCGGGATCCCCTCCACAACTGCTCCTCTCAGCAGCCTTGACTTCCTCCTGCACACCCCCGAGACGGGGAGCTCACTTCCAGCAGGTCCACCTTTGACTGTAGTGACCCTGGATTGTGGCTGACGCCCGAGGTCTCACCTTTGCAGGGGAGGCAGTGGACAAGGCCCAGGAAGCCCAGGAGGCTGATCTTGTTCCCTGGGTGGGTGAAGTTGGACCAGGCGGTGTCAATGTTGCCAGAGGCACAACACTCAGCCTGGCTCACATCGGTCTTCAACACCAGGCTGCAGGTGGCCTCTTTGCCCTGCTGGAGCCAGCAGACACCACCTGTGGACCAGGAGGGCAGTTCCTATGGGACCAGAGGTGCCCTCCTGTACCATTCCTGACACCCAAGCCTGTACCTTCCACCCAGCTCCCAGCCCTGGGGATGCATACAGTTGGTACTCAGTAATTCCTAAGAGGGTGATCTACTCCCAACCTGGGAAGGAGGAGCTCCAGATCCTTTTGAGATCCTCCTCTCTGAGCCTCACCCCCCAACTACTCCACCACGAACCCCTAGCCAACCCCCAACCGTCCTGGAAGCTCTCTTCTATCCACGCACCCCCTTCATCTCCCCCTCTACCCACCCAGGCCTGGCATCCTGCCCAAACTGGATGTGTCAGGGTCAGCAGGCTCTGGAGCTGCCTCTACTGCCTCTGCCCTTTGTCTAAACAGCACCCGAGGGCATGCAGAACCCCCTTCTCCTTGCAGCACTGCACCCGCCCCCCCATCGCCTGGACTGCCTCTTACTCACTCCAAGTTGGGAACATTCCCTTTGCATGAGCTCACTGTCTCCCCGGGGACATGGCCTTCGGGGAGGGGGCTCCACTCTCCCTCCCTTCCCTCCGTGCAGGGCTGGGTGGAGCTGCTGGGTATGGGGGGTCGGGGGTGGGTAGGTGGCCTCAGTTTCTTCACCCTTAAATGGGGGTAGGAATAGCCATGGCCCGCATCCCAGAGAGCTCACTGGTTCCCAGGTGCTGTACTGAGTGCCTCCCAGGGAGCAACTCTGGGAAGTCAGCACCTGGTGCTCATAAAACAGGAAACAGACCAAGAGGTCTCCCAATGAGTGGCAGGTAGGATGTTCCAATGACCCCTCGGCCTAAGCCAGACGCAGGGAAAATCTGAAGCCCCGGCTGGAGGTCCTGGGTCCGACCACCTAGTCCTGCCTCTCTGAGGTGTCAGGACCCAGATAGTATGACTTCCAGTTCTGGCTCTGCCACTTACAAACTGTGCTCCCATACCTCAGTTTCCCCCATCTGGAAAACAGTCATGATGAGTTCCCACACCATTGGACTGTTATATGGATTCAGGGAGGCAAGAGGTAGACACGAAGCGCTCAATAAATATCAGTCCTTGTGACTACTATTAATCATCATTGTGAGAGTCACATCTGTTCTGACCTCCTGATTACCCTCTTTCAGGCCCTTTGGGGCTGGGGGAGGGGGAGCCCCAAGACCTCCCGGATTCAATCTGCAGCGGCCTCTGGTCATCGCCCTCCACCTCCCAGCTGCAGCCGCCGCTACGACCCCCAACATCCCCCCATCCGCATTCCGGGCAGGCCCACGTGGGTGGTCCACCCCACCCGCCTTTTCCGGCCACCCCACTCACCGGGCGAGGGGTCCCCCGAGCCTACGGAGCCCACGAAGCCCACGGCCCAAGCCAGGGCCCCCCAGGGCAGTGGCCACAGTGGCCCGGGCGCCCTGGGACGC
>NW_006291485.1:1016692-1021723 GCF_000327345.1 Myotis davidii | reverse complement strand
TGCGCGATGTGTGCAGGGGCTGGGCCTGGCCACCGGGGGTGGCGGCTAGTGGGTGGTGGCCCGACCTGGGAGCCTTCGTATGGCTGTAGCAAAGGCAAGGGGGCCAAATTGTGATCGTGGTGAGTTCGAGGCGTCACCGTGAGTTTGGGGTTCTTCAGCTGAAGGGTTGTGGCTGAGCTAACCGGTTACTCATGGGGAGTGTGTACCACCTCGTGGAATGCGTGTGGTCACTTGCATGGCTCATATGAGATCCTCCCCTCCCTATTCGGCCCCATACCCACACGGGGGGGACCTCAGCCCCAGACTGGCTGCTCACACCCCAGGCCGCCACCTAGCTCCTGGCTGCTCTAGCCAGTGGGCACAGCTGGGTGTGAGCAAGTGTTTTGGGGAGGGGAGGAGCTGGGCTGCAGGGAGAGACCAGGGACACCAATGGTCCCAACATCACTGACTGCAATAATGATAGCATCAGACTTCCAAATACCGTGTGCCTCTTCTTTGCCCCTCACACCTGGGAGACTCTGCAACCCCTCCCAGACCTCTGCAAAGGTGTGCCTGGGCCACACCCACAATAATTTACTGTCTTAGGGGAATTCCCTCCTCTCTGCTCAGGTTCTGTGCCCTGGAATCTTGGGTGTCCCGCAGTTTATGATGGCAACATCCGTGTGGACCTGGGAAGTAAGTCCACAGGGGCCTGGGTGCAGCCAGATCCTCTTCCTGTTTTGGAACTGATCCCTTCTACCTTGGGGGCCTCCCAAATGGTTCAGGGCGCCCTCAAAGTGCTCATGGGTTCTGTGCAGCTCCTCTGTGTTGGTGCTTCTAAGAAATAAGGAATGACCCCCTCCCGGTGGCAGGGACTGTTGGAGGGTGCTGGGCTACCAGGGCGACCAAGGCAGGCCCCGTCTTGTCTTCACTGAGCTCTTGGTTTGTAGGGGCCATAGCCAATAAAACGCAAAGACAAATAAATTGATATCTAACTTCAAAGAGTGGTCAACGCTTTCAGGAAAAATTTTAAAATGGAGAACAAGTGGGTATCTCCCAGGGCCACATCTGCCTCATCACCCCCCATTCCTGCATCTGCCTCCTCTTCAGGTGTGGACATTGAGGGTCCCTGTGGCCACATAGCATAGCACCTGTTCTGCATGCTGAATACTTTCTGCCATCAGATGCCAAGTCCAGACCTCTTCCTCCACCTTAGCTACCAGCCTGACCCATATCCTCTAGCCAGGGGCCAAGGGCTACGTTACTGCCCGGGGGCACTGAGGGAAGATGCCCATTTGTCTGGACGTGGCCTTGGCCTCTAACAGGCTGAGGAGATTCTCCCTTGGTTGGGAATGGAGCAGGGATAAAACTCTGTGTTCTCACCAAGGATGTGTGGGGGCTGGACAGTGCGGCCTTGGCCACGACCTGATCTCAGACACCCTGGCCTGGGCTGTGCAAATCAAAAGGTCATTGTCAGCCCAGTGTGGATTCCAAACAGAGGCCAGCTGCCAGCGGCCTCCTGCTCCCTAGCCTGGCGTGTCTCCCCACCCCAGAGGCCATGTGCTGGATGACCTCAAGCAAGTCACTGGCCCTCTCTGGGGAGCCTCTGCCTTCCCTTTAAAGTCTTTTCCATTTGTTCTTTCTTCTCTACCCTGACCCAGCCTCAGCCTTACCTGCTACTCCCAGCTCAAACACCCACCATGACTCCCCATGGCCCCTGCTCACCATTCCAGGCTTCTCTCTCCCCCAACCCCACAGGAAAATTGGCAGTAACAATTGATTGTGATCAGAGCTGTGATGAACACCCCAAGGCCATACCTGACCCAGCCTGGGAGAGACCAAGAAAGACTTTTCAGAGAAACAGGACATTTAAATTGAGACTTGGGAGTTGGACTGACCCATGGGGAAGAGGGGGGTGGGAACAAATGCACAGTAATGGGATGTTTATGCTCTAAGTAAGAGAAAGCCCAACTCAACCAGAGACATCTGATCCTAATCCCTGAACCCTGTAACTATGTCACCTTCGATGGCAGAGGCACTTTGCATTTTAAGGACCTTCGGATGGGGAGGCAATCCTGGATTTCCTGGTGAGCCCAGTGTCATCACAGGATCCTTAAACGTTGAGACAAAAAAAAAAAGTGGACACCTTTCCCTCTGTATTCAAAGAGATGCTACATAAGAAGGACATGACCTGCCCTAGCCTGTTTGGCTCAGTGGATAGAGCGTCAGCCTGTGGACTGAATGGTCCCAGGTTCGATTCTGGCCAAGGGCACATACCTAGGTTGTGGGCTCAATCCCCAGTAGGGGGCGTGCAGGAGGCAGCCGATCAATGATTCTCTCTCATCATTAATGTTTCTATCTCTCTCTCCCTCTTCCTTCCTCTCTGAAATCAATACAGAAATGTATTAAAAAAAAAAAAAAAAAGAAGGACATGACCTGCCATTGCTGGCTGTGAAGATAGAGGAAGGGGCCAAGAGCCAAGGAATGTGGGCAAGTTCTAGAAGCTAAAAAAGGTTGGAAACAGATTCTTCCCTGGAGCCTGTGGGAAGGAATGCAACTCTGCTGATACCTTGATTTTAGCTCTGCAAAAACCATGTTGAACTTCTGACCTCCAGAACCGGAAGAGAAAGACTTGTGGTTTTTTATGCCACCAAGTAAGTGGTGGTGATTTGTTACAGCAGCAATAGGCCAATACAGGTGGACCTTTGGGTTCCGTGTGTTGACACAACGATACAGTCCCTGCCAGGCTGGAAACAAACAAGGGAGTGAGCAAGGTGTGAAGACAGGTGGCAATATGGAGACTCTGGGAACAGGAAGGTTGTGGGGTCTCTGAAGAGGTGACCCTGAGGCCTGGAGGTGTCTGTAGAAACCCAATCCAGACTGTGCCACCTTGGCCAGACCCACAACCCTTTGGTGTACGGGACAATGCTCCAACCAACTGAGCCACCCGGCCAGGGCTGAACCCATAGTTTTAGAACATGGAAACCTGTGTTCTTGTTCCCACTGCATGGCCAGAGCTTTGCCTGGGTCTGGCACCCAGCAGGTACTCATTAATGTTCAGTTACTCAAGACTCTTGACCATGCACTGTATGTTGGGTGTTGGCCTCACATATTGGGAGACAACATTGCTAACTCTCGGATTAAGGGATGGCTGTAGTGGAAGAGATCAGGGTGCTGAGCAGCAGGATGCATTGGGGGATGGGGCTCCCCCATGAAGGGGTGGGGACAATCTCCTGAGAAGCAGAAAAAGAGAGGCGACAATGGAAAGGGCACTGCCAGCAGAAGGCATGCCCATGCAAAGGCCTTGAGGTGAGACCCAGCTGGGTGTACCCCAAAGGGGCCAATGAGGCTGAGCTGGAGAGGGGATGGGTGAGAGGCAGATGCCCTCAGGGCAGGCAGCAGGGCCCACTGAAGACCAAGGAGGTGCTGTGGCTACCCACGTGTGTCCTAAGTCTCATCTAAGCTCTGGGAGGCAGTTTCTGCCACCTGCCCAGAGAGGTTAAGCAACTTGTCCAGGGTCACACAGCCAGTGTGGTTTGTGAGATTTGAACATGAGCCTACTGGCTCCAAGGCCTCTTGGGTGGTACTTCATACACTTCTGCAGAATTAAAGAATGAATGTCGGTGGGTGAAGTGAGCCAGTAGCTGGGCATGAGAGGTCTTAGGCAAAGGATCTACTCCTCCCTGGATCTGAGTTCCTGGATTCCCAGTGATGGTGCCAGTGCGCACTCTGGTGGTCAGAACAGGAATCGCCCCTGAGCCTTGCGGGAGACAAGACACTGGCTGGCAAACAAATCCCTCTCCTGAGCCTCTTGACATTCAAGACCTTTTAAAAAAAATTAAATAATTAAATAATTAAATAAATAAATAAATAAATATATTTTATTGATTTTTTTACAGGGAGGAAGGGAGAGAGATAGAGAGTCAGAAACATCGATGAGAGAGAAACATCAATAAGCTGCCTCCTGCACACCTCCCACCGGGGATGTGCCCGCAACCAAGGTACATGCCCTTGACCAGAATCGAACCTGGGACCTCTCAGTCCGCAGGCCAACGTTCCATCTACTGAGCCAAATCGGTCAGGGCCACTCAAGACCTCAAGTGGCGGCACTTTTTATTTCCTCAACACCCTGGCTAATGCCCTCTCCCCTCGGAAGCTCTGACAGTGTCCCCAGGAAGAGCCAGGGCCACCTTAGGGTTCCATCCTCTGGCTCAATTCAAGCAACTAGCGGTGTCTGAACCCTTCTGTGTTTGTTTCAGCCAGAGAGTAGTATTTCAGACCTCCCTTTTCACTGTCGTTTCCCATGCTGTGTCCTTGCAGCCAGGTGCTCAATGGATGTTTGTTGAGTAGAGAAAGAAAGAAATGCATGATTGGGCCGGGACCTCCTTTGATCCAGGAATGGGTCTCTTGTCTGTATTCATTCAACAGTTTAGGGAATGCCAGGCACTGTTATGAGTCTAGCCGGAAACAAAATAAAAAACATCTCATCGCCGAAACCGGTTTGGCTCAGTGGATGGAGCGTCGGCCTATGGACTGAGACGTCCCAGGTTCGATTCCGGTCAAGGGCATGTACCTGGGTTGCGGGCACATCCCCAGTGGGAGATGTGCGGGAGGCGGCTGATCGATGTTTCTCTCTCATCGATGTTTCTGACTCTCTGTCTCTCTCCCTTCCTCTCTGTAAAAAAATCAATAAAATATATTAAAAAAAAATCTCATCTGCTGTGGAGCTGACCCAACAGTTTATTAGGTGAAAATAGTGCTAGTGAGGAGGGCATCTCAATAGATTAGACATTTTGAAAGAATTGAAAGGCTTGAGGGAGAACGCCCCCGTGTCTAGAACGGTGCACCCGGCAGAAGCACAGCCAGTGCAAAGGCCCGGAGGTGAGAGCGCGCCTGTTGCGATCCAGGAGCAATCAGGACGGTGAGGGGAGATAGCGGGACTTGAGGTCGGAAGAATCGTGAGCGGCAGTGGGGAGCCTTTGCAGGTTAGGAGAAGCAGCTCGCCCTCGCCCCGTTCAGGCCCCGCCCCGCTGTCCAACGCCGAGCTCGGGA
>NW_006291485.1:1006477-1015924 GCF_000327345.1 Myotis davidii | reverse complement strand
GGGAGGAGCGGCTGTGGCCCTGCGCCGGTCTGACAGCTGGCCCGCGCCCGCGATCTTGCGCTTCCTTGGGGCTTGAGCCCACCCAGCGTCTGGCTCTTTGAGCCGGGTTTCCCAAGGTGGCCTGGTCGCGCCGTGTGGTCCAGGAGGGGGCTGCTGGATACAGTTTTCCAGGCCCCTCAGCCCGGAGATTCTGAGCCAGTAGGTTCCCCTGCTCTTGGCTGACCCGGTCCCATTTCACAGGTGGAAAAACAGGCCCATGCCGGCCACGGACCTGCCATTCGCTGCTGGGCCAGTTCCCCGGGAGCGGGCGTGGGATCTGGAAGTGGGCAGCGTTTACCGAGCACCTACAGTGTGCGCTCCTTGGGCTTTATCTCCCCACCGTCACCTGGCTGGTGGGTGGAAGAGCCTGTTTTGATTTCAAAGCCACACTTAGTCCTTCCTTTCCAGCTCCGGGGTTCCCTGGGAAGAGGGGTTGCTGCTGGGAGGGGGCCAGGAAGAGCCAGGAGAAGGAGTCTGTTCAGATGATCCCAACCACAGAGAAGACGAGGAACTGGAGCCGGGGTTTGGAGAGTGGTGCCTAGGGTCCAGGAGGAGAGAGGGGGTAGGGGTGGTGTGGCTTCCAGAAGCAAGGGCCTTCCTAGGGAAAGGGGAAAATAGAATGAAACCGAAACCTCGGGTGGGTGAGCACAGACTTGGGGAGCTGAACTCCAGTCTTCTGTTTCTTCTGGCCTCCTGCGCCCCAGCTCTTGGTTCTTTCTTTCTCCACTGTGGCAGGAAGGGGCTGGCCGCCTGACAGCCCACCGGCCTGGACGAGTTGGATGCAGTTCCTCACAGTTGGTGTGAGCCCCAGGGTAGGCCCTGGGTGGAGGCTGAGGCTGAGGCTGCAGCTGGGCATCTGCACAGTTAGCTGTCCTCGGTTTTCCCATCCTGGGGCCAGCACAGGGCCTGGGTCCTGGCCTGGCCTGGCCACTTCCTGGCTATATGGCCTTGGACCAGGCAGACTCTGACCTCTTCTGGGCTGATGAGGACCTTCCTAGTCACAGAATCCAGTGGTGTCAAGATAGCCATCACCTTTGCCCTCAGGGTTTATAAACTGGTTGGTCAGGGAGCCAACCTTGAACACTGATTGTCAAGTATTTGGTCAGGAATGTTGGTAAATATCCTAAGAGCAAGTATGGCGGGCAGGGGGTACCTGGGTGGGTGGGAGGGTGCGTGGTGTGGGATGCAATGAGGCTCAGTAGACAGGGGGATGTTTATCACTAAGGGGAACACCTGGTGTTCTTAGGGAGGGGAAGTTGGTTCTTGGTAACAGCAGAAGGTCCCAGCCAGCACTCGCCCTCAGAAACAGGGACTTCTGTTTGTGGCAAACTAGCCCCACTGTGTCTGCTGTAAGACACTTGGGCTGGTTTTTATGCAGCTCCTACTGCAGTAGTGACAGGAAATGGCTGTTGTCACAGTAGCTCTTTCTCAGGTACCCTGGACTCATGGGCTTCTCTCTATCAGCTGGGCTCGAATCTAGGATCCTGCTGAGGCTGCACCAGCTGCACCTCTTCTCCGCTGTGTGTGGGTGAGGTGTTCAACCTCCCTGGGCCTCAGGTCTCCTCTCTGTCCGATGGGTTTGATGAGATAATCCACACTCGCTCGATGAGGTCCACTGGGAGTATCTTTGTACAAAGGAGCCCAGCACCTGACTCCCAGAACGCAAAGGGAAAGGTGGGTCGCCTAGCTGGAGTGTGGCATGTGAGAGCAGGAACCAGACAGGCCAGCTGGCTTGGAGGCCTTGAGGCTGATGCACAGGCCCAGACTCGATCCTTACCTGGAAACGAGTGCTGGGGACATGGTGCATGTGCACGACTGCAGGGTCCTGGATGTGGACCTGCTGCACCTGACATCCTTGGGGCTTGTGCAGAGGTCAGTTCTTCAGTGCAGGTTCCTGCACCCCAGTTGTGTCCGTGGGAGATGGGATTCTCAGTCCCTATGATGGGAAGATTGAGGAAGGTTGGGTTAGGTAGGTGCCCCTGAATTAAACCATCTTCTGAGGTCTGTGTGTCTGTGATGGGTGTGTGGCTGGCGTGAAGTGGGCCTTAGATGATGCCAGGTCCTGGTAGGGCTCACGGAGACAGATGGGGCATGACTGGGGTGTGAGGGACAGGGATGGGGTTGGGACAGTTCTCCCAGTGACATTGAGGCGGTTTACATGGGGTGGAAGAAGCAGCAAGTGCACCCAGGGGTTTGGGCTGTAGAGGTCTCATTTTGTCTGTTTGGGTCTGAGTCCAAGTACCCCTGCTACACCTCTGCACCAGCCCTCTTGGGTCTGTGCTGCACCTGGAGCTCTGCTGATTCCCGAGGGACCCTGGGAGGCCTGGGCCACTGAGGCACTGTCACTAGTGAGTGATCATATGAGACAGGCATCTCTCCAGCTCCTGCCTCAGTTTTCCCAACTTCACTGTGGGCCCTCTGCTTATGTGTGATGTGAAGGAGTCTTGGACAAAGGATGGTGCCTATCCTGAAGCTGGTCCAGGGGACATGGGTCCCCACGTTAAAGCCCCCATGTCCTTCCCGTCACCAACGAGGGGCCAAATAACGTAGTACCTTCTGACCATGTCCTAGGGGCCCAGTGTATGGAGTGAGTGCTCAATGCATTTAGCATCTGTGTGTCATCCTTGGTGCTCTGGCCACTGCTATTGCTATGGTGATGATGCTGGGGTGGTCCCCTGTTACCCTTCCTCTGAGGGGAAAAGTAACTAATTTATGACGAGTCATTGGCTAAGGATAGGCGCTCACAAGTTAGGTCCCCGCAAGCGGACTGTTGTCCCCACCTAGAAGAGGAGCACTTGCCACCTTGGCCCTGTCACTGGAGATAAGTTCTGCCCTGTGAGAGGGATACTTTCCATCTCACAGTCCCCTTGCTGGGATGTGGGTTTCTACCATTGGCCACTCTGATTTAATAAAAATCTCTGGGATATGCTCTCTGAGGAGGAGAGCATGGAGACTCCTGGTTCTGGTTCCTTCCCACCGCCTGCAAGCAGGCTAGAGCCCTGCCTCAAGTCTGGGGCAGCCTATGGCTCAGAAGGGCCGCTCTCGACTCTGCACAGAGGCAGGGCCTGACCACGACCCAGTGTCAAACCACAGCCCTTGGGTCCTCAGCTGCTGGATTTCAGAGCCCTGGGGTTGAGGCCATCCTCCGTTTACAGGTGAGGAGACCGAGGATTGCAGCCGGGAGGTGACGTTTGAGCAGAGACCCAGCTTCCGTGAGGGGGCCAGCCAGGTAGATATATGGGAAGAGTGCTCCTCCAGAGGGGATGGTGTGTAGGCCTTGAGATGGGCAGGACCAGCATGAGGCTGCCAGGGTGAGAGGGCAAGGGGGAGGGCAGAGGTAGCCTGGACTTGGGTCTGCAGGGGGCGGAGCTGTGGGAGTGGCCTGGCCAGATGGTTCTGGACCTAACCATGTGCTGACTGTGCTTCGTGCTGAGATGGGGCTCCATGGTGACCTGCACAGAGTGGTTGGTTCAGGGGGGTGTTGGGACCTTGGAGGACGAGGACAATGGGACAGGCTGAGAGAAGTGAGTGCTCAGGAGCTGCAATGAGCCTTAAAAGTGGGAAAATAGGTTGCCCATTTCCTGCAGGTCAACCTAATGTTCATTCTGAGGCCACATGGCACATCAACAAGTCTGGGGTGAGGGCTGTACTAGGATTTGGACCTTCCTGTGAACCTGGAGCTGAGGGGTTCCCTGGGCAGACTCCTGGTGATGGGCAGGTTTGTCTGACCTTGCCATGTTCATGGGGTGTCTGGTTCCCTGCATCCTAACTGTGGCCAATGCAGACCCCCCCCTGCAGCCACATTTCCCCGTGGGCCTGTTCCCAAAGCCTCCTGCAGCTCATGTGAAACCTTGAAGTAAACAACAGGCTGAGGGCTGGCAGGTGGGTGCTAGGAGGAGCACCTGAGTGACACTCCACTGGCTGGGAACCCCGTGTTGGGGTATGATTGTGGTGGTCACTCACTGTGGTAGAGCTGCCCCTTGCCCTCACACCCCTTCTCAGGAGGGCAGAGGGCTGCTCTCCTCACCATTTCTTACAACAATTTACTGAGATATGACTCATTTAGAATGTACGCTTCAGTGTGGTTAGTATACTTGGAGTCCTGCACCAAACCCCTCCATCCAATTTCTGAATATTCCATCACCCCAAAAGAAACCTGTCCTCATCAACAGTCACCTCATCTCCCTCCCCTGACAACCACCAACCCACTTCCTGTCCCTGTGGACTTGCCTGTTTTGGAGAGATCGCATAGATGGAATCATGCTCTGTGTGTAGCCTCTTGTAGCTTCTCCCACTGAGCTTCCTGTGTTCAGGGTCCCATTTGTGTTACAGCGAGTGTCAGTGCATCGCTCCTTTTCATGGCTGAGTAATGTTCCAGGACGAGGATGACCACATTCAAGCGTTGATGGACACTTGGGTTGTTGTGGCTCTTGTGACTTGAGACATGGACGTGGTTGGATAGGATTCTTTGTAGGTGTGTTTTTATTTCTCTGGTTGGACACCTAGCAGTGGCATTTCAAAGGTCATGTGGTAACTGACCTTCAGAGGAACTGCTCACTGTGTTATAGAGAGACTGTCTGTTGCACATCCCAGCAGCATGTTGGAGGTTCTGATTCCTCCATGTCCTCGCCAGCACTTGTCACTGTCGTCTGTTTGAGTGTAGTCCTCCCATGGGTGTGCAGTTTGTCTCACTGGTTGTGACCTGCATTTCCCTGTTACTGTGGTGTCAAGCGTCTTTTTACGGGTAATGGCCATTTGTGTATCTGAAGAAATGATCCTTTGGTCATTTTTTAACTGGGTTGTTTGTCTTTTTAATGTTGAATTGTAAGGATTCTTTATATATTTTGGACACAAGGCCCAATGCCCTGTGCAGCTCCCACCTGCCCTCCCCACTTGGCTCTGGCAGCTTTGCTTTTGGCAGCCAGGCAGGTGAGGGACCAGGTGTGCGCTGTGGAGTGCCTGCTGCCCGGATGAAGGTGTCCGGCACGCCACCATGGGGCTACTCCTACAGAAGGCGGTGTCCCATGGGACCGTAAACAGCCTCACCTTCTCTCACAGCACATGGGCCGTGCTTCTGAAATGTCACCTTGGGCAGAAGTAGGTCTTGCACACGTCTTGTGTCCTGTCTGTGGCTTTAGGGACACCTGTAATAACCCTGAAATCTGCACACACACAAGCACGATGTAGGCTGGGCTTGTTTGAGGGACATCAGCATGGTTTCCGGACTCATACACATTGTGCCTGAGGTTGGTCCTTGCTCTCCCCTCAGGACATCACAGTCTCTGCCACCTGGCTGCGGGAGGGAGGGATGCAGGGGGCGTGGCCAGTGTGATGGGGTCATACTCCAGCTTAGGGTCACAGATCCTCTGCCAGGGCTGCCAGTATGTTCCAGAAATGCCATGTGGGACATCCACAGGCCGGTCCCTCTGCTGTCAGTGGCCACTTTCCTGGGAGCTGACCTCTTCTGAGGCCTACATAGCCCTGGAGTCCCATACACAGTCCCTTGTGCAGCCATCTAGGAGTATAGGGTCAGGCGCCTGCCCAGGACCACATCTCCTTTATGTGCGTCTAGGGGGGTCACTCGAACATTCTCTTGAACAGCTTTACTGGACCCGCATTAGCTGGCCCGTGGTTGCTACAGGCCTTGTCAGAGCCTTCATCAGCTAATATGCTGAGTGGACTCACTGAAACTCTGTGACTGGGATGTGGGGGTGGGAAGATCACCTGCAGAGGAGCAGGTCAAGATACAGAGGTTGTAGCTCTGGTTGATGTCCATACCCACCACCTGGATCTCTGCTGGGTCTGACCCTGGACTGCAACAGTTTCACAGATGGGTTTCTTGAGATGACACCCATCCTGGGCCTCACTCCTGTCCTCTTCTGCTTGCTGGGGCCTGAGACCAGGGCCCAAGGTGTGACCTGCCCCGGGCAGGGATGTTCAGTGAGCCCACAGAGGCAGATGACATGGGGGCCAGGATCCTGAGATTACACTCATCTGCTCTCTCCTCCCACAGGATTACATCTGCCCACGATGTGAGTCTGGTTTCATCGAGGAGCTTCCGGAAGAAACCAGGTAATGCAGCCCCTTGGTCACAGAGGTCTCGGGCCCAGGTGCATGCTGGTAGGATCCAGGCTTCTGGGGTGAAAGGGCAGAGCTGTACCAAGGGGACATGTGGGTGCTGCACCCAGTGCTGGTTCAGAGCCGTTTTGGTGGACAGAGCCTGGGAGGGTGATGATGGGCAGGGGGTGGGCTTGGGGCAGTGCCCTGAAGTCCCTGGGCAGCCAGGGATTAAGATGGTCTTCACTCTCCTGACTTGGGATGAGGGCAGGGGCTGCTGAGGGTGGAGAGTGACCCTGAGGCCCATGGGGGTCAGGCGGGGGTCCTGCCTCTTCTCCAGCGGGTCGCCCCACTGCTGACTTGCACCGTGTCCACCCAGGAGTACAGAGAACGGTTCCGCTCCCTCCACAGCCCCCACAGACCAAAGCAGGCAGCCATTTGAGGTGAGTTGACTGGCCTCCCCTGACAACGGATCATGCCCTGCATGGCTGAGGAAACAGACTCAGCCCCTCGTCCTGCAGGTGGTTGCTCACCCTGCTCCCCAACAGGCAGGGTTGTCCTTCTCCCTGACTCCCGGGGCCTTTTTTTTTTTTAACTTAAAAAATAATTTTTTAAAATTGACTTGAGAGAGAGAAGAAGGGGGATGGATAGAAAGAGAAGCATCAACTTGTTTTTCCTCTTAGTTATGCATTCATTGGTTGATAGTTGTATGTGCTATGACCATGAATTGAACCTGAAACCTTGGTGTATCAGGATGATACTCTAACCAACTGAGTATCTGGCCAGAGCCCTGGGACCTCTTGAACTCCCCATCCTGGACCCCTCCTCCGAGAGCCTCTTGCATCCTGCATGTGCACCAAGATTTCTCTGGTGTCTTCCTGTCCCCTTGAAGCCCTGAGCCTAGAACAGTAGCCACAGTGGGGAGGAACTGTGCACCCATGCAAGGGGCCCACGGTCACGGCCTTCCTCCCGCAGAATGTGGACCAACACCTCTTCACGCTGCCGCAGGGCTACGGGCAGTTTGCTTTCGGCATCTTTGACGACAGCTTTGAGATCCCCACGTTCCCCCCAGGGGCGCTGGCCGACAATGGCAGGGACCCCGAGAGCCGGCGGGAGAGAGAGCAGCAGTCCCGGCACCGGTATGGCGCCCGGCAGCCCCGAGCCCGCCTCACTGCGAGGAGGGCCACCGGCCGGCACGAAGGCGTCCCCACGTTGGAAGGGTGAGGGGGCTGTGGGGGCAGGTGGGTGGGTTGCTCTTGGGGGCTTCCAGCCTGCCCACCCCGCTCAGACCATCTGCCCGTCCAGAAGATGGTGTGGATGTTGCCTCTGGGCAGGGCAGTTCTCCCATGAGTTCTGGCAGAGCCAACCAAGCCCACCATGCAAAATGGGGTGGTGCATGTAGGGGTCGGGCCCTCGCTAGGGGACTGGGGGGGGCTGAAGTGTGGCTCAAGGACCTGGACAGGGCTGGGAGAACCTCATGTCCACTGAGTGTCCCCACTGTCCTTCTGAGCAGGGCTTCATTGGGGGTGGATGATTCACCTTCAGGTCTTTGTCCCAGAGCAGCATTGAGCTGGTAGTTCCTGACATCCCTGCCCTGTAACAGGGCCCCTTGCCCCCTCCTCTGTGCAGGTACCCAAGCGGCTTTTTAGCTTGATGACTGCACAGGAAGGGGAAAGGCACTCAGAAGGACTGAGAATAAAAACATTGTTCCTTGCAGGCCCCATCTCTCCAGAGGAGGCGAGGCTAGGCTTCTCACACATCTCTGAGATAGACTTGATTGTACATGAAGCCCCCGTGTCACTTAAAATGGGTTTAAACCTACATAGAGCCCATCCGTTTCCCTCACTGAGCTGGAGGCATTTCTAGCTCAGCCCAGCCAGTCCCTGATGCCCCTGCTGTCTCATGTCTGAGCAGCACCACACCCCACAGACCTTGAGCTCTGGAGACAGCAGGATCTGGACTGGATGTCTTGGGCCCGCTGCACACAGTAGGGTTGACCCCATGGCTCTCATGACCTCTAGGATGTTCCCCCAGGTTGTATAATGGGGGTTGGATGTGGTGTCACAGCCATAGGTGCCATCCGGGCCTTGGGGAAACCTGGCCTGGAACTCAGTGAGGGAGATGCTTCTCTGGGTCCCTCTCATGTTTCATTCTTCCTCATCAGAAATCTTACTGGTCGAAAGCACAACCTTTCAATGTTGTGGATTTAGAAGCTGGGCTCCAGGGTTCTGTGTCTTCCCCAAGGGGGCCCTGACCCTGGGAAGGCACTGACCACAGGCCTGGCCTTGCTCTGTTCCAGGATCATCCAGCAGCTGGTCAATGGCATCATCACTCCAGCCACGATCCCCAACCTGGGCCTGGGCCCCTGGTGAGTAGGTGGGCGGGTCCCCTAAATGCCCCCCAGCCCCTCTGCCACTTGAACCCCACACGTCTTTGCCCAGGGGTGTCCTGCACTCAAACCCGATGGACTACGCCTGGGGGGCCAACGGGCTGGATGCGATCATCACGCAGGTACAGGGTGGGCCTCCCCAGGTAGCACTAGGGTCATCACCATCGTTTCAACAGGCCCATTCCCCCAGCCCCCCAGCACTGAGAGGGTGAGAGGATTGTAGGAGTGTTCTGGTGGATTACATCCCTGGCGTGTAATTCAGCATTCCCTCCTGAGGCTAAGGCACACCAGCCAAAATGCTTCCTCCTGGCATGGCACCACTGTAGAGCAGGAAACCGCGTGCCAAGGATGGGTGTTCACCATGACCTCTGTGGCATTTGTGAGGCAGGAACATTGCCACTTTCAGGGCTGCTCACCAGGGACCCCTTTGAGTATTTTGTCTCTGACGGGATCTGGCCCTCTGGTTCTAGCTGATGCCTCACAGGACACAGGACCACATGAGCCCCAGGGCCCTGTCTTCCCACTCTGGCTGTGAGGTGACACTAACTAGATGAGCAGAAGAGTGGGCAGGAGCCGGTGGCTGGGCCTCATGGGGTGACTGACCTCTAACCCCTAAATGGAGGGTCCGGGGGACCAGGACAAAAGTGGCCTTAGTGCTTTTGCAGGTAACCTAGCCTTGCATTTCAGAGTCGGGCAGGGCTCCTGCACTCTGGCCTCTTGTCTTTCAGCTCCTCAATCAGTTTGAAAACACAGGCCCCCCACCCGCAGACAAAGAGAAAATCCAGGCCCTCCCCACCGTCACTGTCACCGAGGAACACGTAGGTACGTGGCCCTCAGTCACCCAGCTTCTTTTGTTTTCAAGGTATTTTCCCTAGGACTTCTATGTAAGACCAAAGGTCGGTTTGAAGGGGAGGCTTTATCAGTGTCTTCTCTGTTCCCCTGGGACACAGGACTCAGGACAT